>NW_008796047.1:14046-14727 GCF_000699145.1 Aptenodytes forsteri | reverse complement strand
CCGTCCCTGTCCCTGCGTCCTCCCCCCGGGATTCTCAGAGACAGGCATCATTACCTGGAGGTGTTATCCGTCCCCCCCCCCCCCCCCCCGCCGGGGGGGGGGGGTCCCCCCCCCCCCCCCCCCGGGGAGGGAGGGAGGGGGCGGGGGGGAACGGGAACCGGCCACAAACCCCATCCCGCAGCCCAGGAGAAGCGGGAATGGGAGATGTGCGGGGGAAACCACAGCGCCAGGCAGAGCCTGGAGTTTGGTGGGAAGGAGAGGGTCAGCGGGGAAGGTGCTGGAGCTGCAGAAGCCTAAAAACTCCCTCCCTAGCTAGTGGTGACAGAGGAGATGGCTTCGCACCGAGCTGCCCCCTCCCCATGCCCCGGGTCCGATGGAGAACAGTGCTTTGAATACTTTAAAACAGGTAACACTTGTTGGTCGCCTGTGATTTTAACCTCACCTCCCCCCCTTTAAAAGTTTGGCACTTCCAAGGCGTCAGTAATTAGGTGGTTTCGTGCTAAGTGTGCCAACTGATGCTATCTTTAAAACCCTCCGAGTTATATAGCAAATGTATGGAAAAATGCTGTGTTGCAATAGCTCCACTTACCCAATTCCTGCAGGGCCGGCTTTGCAATGGGAGTGAAATCCGTGCTACGGGAGTGCTGCAGCTGGAGGAGACCGGGCACTCGCTGCCGGCTG
>NW_008796047.1:1970-12614 GCF_000699145.1 Aptenodytes forsteri | reverse complement strand
AGTGGCACCTGCTCCCCGCCGGGAACGCAGCTGTGCCCCGCCGAATCTGGCCAGCTGGGGCTGCGGGTGCAGCGATAACGCCCCAACCCCTCGCGGCAGGGTTTGAGCCTGGCTCAGAGCTCCTGAGTCATAAGGGCCCAGTTTACACAAGGAGCTGGGCTAGGAGGGAGGCACGCCGCTAAACCCAGCCTGTGAGAACGGCCTAATCCCACACGGACACCGTCTCGGTTACTAATAGTGGTTTGATGCCAGTTGATGGGGAACGGCCTTAAGCCAAAATAAACTGAGGCAGCCTTAGACTGGCATGAAAACGGCCGCGTGGGGGTTGGACTGGCTTAGTTACAGCTCAGCTTAATGGGTCGGAGCGTCCCGAGCAGAGTGTTTCCCCCAAGGGGGGCAGAAAAAAAAACCTCACCTGGGATGCTCTGAATGGTTTTAAACTACAGCTTGGCTTGGACGGAGCCTGCAGCCGAGAGCTTTCACTTAATTTGGTCATCCCACACGCCTGTCTCTTAGGCCATGCGAACCTCATCCTGAGTCTCAGTAACGTGAATAATCATTGCTGGCATCGGTGATTTCGTAGCATGGATCTGTGTGCGTGAAATGCTGCGGTCACTTCCTCAAAGCCGATGCAGAGTGTCCCACACCACCATTGTTTCCCACCCCTGCGTTTCAAAAGCTCCTCGTGTTAGTAAAGCGAGGAAGGCAGAGCTGGCCGAGCCTCCGGCTTGGCCCCCGAACTGGCTGCTTCGTTAACCCCAAAGATAACGGGAGGAATAATGCCGTGACGCCCCGACAGCGCGGGCGAGCCCAACCTCCCCTGCCCCTGGCACCCATCTCCGTCCCCCTGCGCCTCGGCTCTCTGCGCAGAGGTTGGGACAAGCCCTGGCATTATTTAACTGTGTCCCAGACGGGTTCAGTCCCCGTTATACCCACACCAAGAAAGTGCTGGCAGCTTCCCTAAAAGCAAAAAGCAAACGCAGCCGCTCATGCGAGCGCCGAGAGCCCCCGCTGCCCCCCCCCCAGCCCCTGCTCCCCCCTTTGGGGCTGTGGGGGGGTAAGGGAGATGCAAACCCATCCCCGTGCACGGCATGCCGAAACCCCGCTGGCACCCCGGGGGGCCGGGGCCGTGTCCCTCTGGGTGCTGTCAGCTGATGGGTGATGGCTCCCCGCTCCTCTCGGTCTTGTGACCGGGCCCTGCCGCCCGCCGTGTGATTCATCTGCTGCGAGTCCTGCAGGTGCACCGGGCTGTGCCAGGGCGGGAGGCCACGCTGCACGCCGGCTCTCCGGGGACCGCCGGGGCTTTTAAAAGGGGAACTATTCAGGTTTTTTTCACCTAATTAATGACAGCATAAATGCACCTGAAGGGAGAAGAACATGAGCCTGGTTTTTGCGGCGAGGCAAATGGGATGCTCGTTCCCATTGAAATCGTGCCTCAACCTCGCCGGTGGTCTTGAGCTGAGAGCTGAGCTTGGACAGAGCTGAGCCTCAGAGGCCGAGGGACACGAAGAGGTGCTCATCACCATCCCACCATGCGGTTTGGTGTCTCAGGAGCTCTGGGAGGCTCTGCACGGTGCAGGCTGTGCGTTTCGGGCTCTGGGGACCCACGATGGTGGTGCCTCCGGTCCTGGATTACAGAGGATGCTCAGACACGAAGCTTGAGGCACTCACATTGCCAGAACATGGAGGCTTTCCTCCCCAGCCCCTTGGATTTGCTGTAGATGTAGATCTGGGGCTGGTAAGGTCACAGAGTCGTAAACAGAGTGTGGCTGGTGGGGACCTGAAAGGTCACCTACCTCCTACCCCCGGGCATGTCTGTACCGGGGCCATATGCGTAGGCGGCTGCTTGGATGGTCGACAACACAAGCTCTTCCTGAGCAGCTTGGAGAAGGGGAACAAATAAACCCCGAGTCTTTCAGCCACCTGAACCACGAGGTGGGTGTTGCGGAGGTATCTGATGAAGCCACCGTAGTTTCTCAGGGCTGCAAGTGTTTTGTTTGCAAGCGGTTGAGGCTGCACGGGTGGGATGTGGCGTTTCGGGGGTGTCAGCTCCCTCTGGCAAACACCAGCTGCCCAGATGTGGTAGATGCTGCATCGGCAGCAATTTATTCTCTGGGCAACCTGTGGCCTGGACGTGAGAGATGCTCAGCACCGGCAGGGATGGGATTCAGGGTAATCTGTAATTTCTGGAGGAGGAGAGACTTTCTCCGCTGCTGTTGGGCGTGGGAAATCCTCATTTCAGGCCAAACTCTGGCTGGGAGAACTCTAGCCAGGAGAAACTGCTGGGCAGCCTTCCTTATCCCGGACCAACACCCTCCCGGCACGGCCTGCGTCCTTCCACAACACCGTCTCCCGCCTCACCTAGGTTTTCCTGATTTGCCTGTGAAAACTACACACCCTCCTCCTCCGGAAATATTCAGAAACACTTGCACTGAAATATGCATGGCAAAGGAGACGGCAGTCTCCCTCCTCCCTCCTCTTTCGGGGGACGAAGGGACCCGCGGGCAGAACTTGCTGCCCTGGGGCGTTGCTGCCTGCTTTGCTGGGTCGGTCCCAAAAGGCAGGTCCCCATGAGGCAAACCCCAGGGCGGCTGGTGGGGGGGAGCCAGGCAGCGGGGTACTGCGGGAGCACCGTGGGTGGCTGAGGGAGGCCCTTTCCTGCCTCAGTTTCCCCTGTGGCAAGAGAGAGCTCAGCCCTGCCTTGCCCAGCGCAGCAGCAGTATGAAAAGCTCGGCGCGGGGTGGGGGGGGGAAGGCCTTTGGAGCAGACAGGAGCTGCAAACCCACCCTGCTGAACCTGGGGCAGCGGGGCAGCCCTGGGCACCCTGTGCAGGAAAATGGGTGCTGGGTGACCGGGGCCGGTCCCTGAAGGTGGCAGCACTGGGAATGGGCTGGAGGCCAGGGAAGCACCCGCAGCAGCATCGGGTGCGGAGGGTGCTGCTGGGGGAGGCTCTGCCTGCACCCCCCGGTCCCCACACCGCTGCCGTCCTCTTCCCCGCATCACCCTGGTGCTGCAGCAGCAAGGATGTGCCGGCTGCGCTGGGCCACCCCGAAGAGCATCCCACAATTTTCCGCTGCTCTCAGGGCCTGGGGTCAGTGGGTGATTCCAGCTCGCGGC
Organism: Aptenodytes forsteri; assembly: GCF_000699145.1. Taxonomy (NCBI): domain Eukaryota; kingdom Metazoa; phylum Chordata; class Aves; order Sphenisciformes; family Spheniscidae; genus Aptenodytes; species Aptenodytes forsteri. Next base: position 9,497 of record NW_008796047.1, on the reverse strand, counting down.
AGCGAGGGGCACACGCCGCCGTATGCACCGGGGAGCCGGGAACCTCTGGGTCATCTAAGTCCGAGACAGGTTTCGGTTTGCAAGCCCCGAGGTCTTTCCTGTTATTATCCAGCTCGCAGCAGGGGAACAATAGCGGTGGCGGTCGGCGCAGTGTGACCCAGAGATAAGGAGACAGTGTGATTAGCAGGAAAACTACATAGTAGGTCCGGAGCGAAAAGCGGTCCCGAGGGAGGAGCACCGCTGGGAACGATGGGGCTTCCAGCCAGAGGACCACTAGCAGAGATCAGGCACAGAGCTGGCGGAGACGGGGCTGCAAAGCCAGGGCTGATGTTACGGGACGAGCACGAACCTCGGCGCCGTGGCCCCGGCCAGGAACCCTGGAGTGACCGGGCAGTGCTGCGGCCCCAGCGAGGGGTTTGCAGAGAAATACCACTAAGGCTTTTTTTAACCTGAAACCAAGAAACAAAAGAGGAAATGGACGCTTGCGTTTCAGCTCCGAGAACTGTGCCATGACACACAACTCTGGAGACGTGAGCGGTTCCCTAATGGGAGAGGAGCTTGTGGCACAGCCAGCACCAAAGCATGGCAGAGACTCTCCGAATCCGATGGCGGTGCCAGAGAAGGGGCTCAACCTTGTGTGAACGTGGCGCAGAGGCTGGAGAGCCGGAGCAGGGGATGAATCCAGCGCCCAGCAGGGTCGGGGTATCCATCTCGGGATGCTGTGCGAGGGGATGGATGTCCTCCCGGCCAGCCAAAGCCAAAGGCTGTGCAGCCTGGGAAAGCGCTGCTCCCGAGGGCTGCAGGGCTTTGCTTTAACCACTGAAGGAGAAACTGGTGAGAGGCCAAAGGCGAGGGATCTGCACGGCCATTGAAACCAGCCCAGGGGGAATTAGCCATTTCCTAGCAATGAGGAAATACGGGGTTAGCCGAGAACCTGCAGGGCTGCGAGGAGGGAATGGGAAGCGACTCACTACCGACAAGTGAGGACAAGCCGGCCAGGGGCTGTGGGCTGACACCGTCCTCTGCCCGTGGTGCGGGCAAGGGAGGCTGGCAGAGCCGCAGAGCCATCCAGCACCTTCCACCACACCTCTGAATGCGAACCCTGAGAGGCATCTGCCTCACCCCACAGACAGCCAGGCGTAAACAGGGCAGCACCGGGCATCCAGGCACAAACCGAGGATGACGGCCGCTTCTGGGCAGGAGCAAAGCTGGTGGGCCAGGACCACCGTATCAACAACCCTTTTTTTTCTACCGAGGAGCATTTGGGGCAAACCACATCTGAAGGTGCTCGTGCTCCCGGCGGAGCGGGTGAGGCTGTGAGCTTCCCACCGCTGCGGCTCTGCACGGACAAACCCAGCCCAAACCGACTCGGAGAGCGAGCTGAAAGAGGAAACAAAACCCCAACACAGTTTCTCTCTGTTGAGCATCCCTTGAATGCGGTGTCCTGGGATGTCTGGCAGCGTCTCCGGGCAGAGCCGGGCAGGTGCAGCCGCTTGCCCTCAATAACAGCCGGCATTTGCATCCCAGGGCGCTGCAAGAGCTCGGCCGAACAGTCGCCAGCCCCAGCGAGCGGGATGGGGGGCCGGGACCCCCAAGTCAAGCAAACCCTGACGGGACAGCGAGGGGGACTGGCCTCCTCCAGACAGCCCCACAAAGCCCCTCCGATGATACGCGGCGTTTTGGAGGCCCAGTAAGGATTAATTACTATTACTAGTTACTGAAACCATCATGCCAGGAGCGGCCTGCGTGCCCCTTGCTGCCCACCGGCCCCCTCTGGGTGCTGGCACGGCATGCAGAGGTGGGGACACAGCCTTACCTGCCTTCCCCTATTACTTCAGGAGCCCTAAATTCCTGCCGCAGCCCATGCTGCCTCTCCCAGGGCCCGCCCGGCTGCCGGGTCACCGCTCACAGGGCGGCAGGGAGGTGTCTGCCGCATCCGGCACCCTGTGGCTGCTGGCGAAGCCAAGCAGCCGGCTCCCGGTGTATGCACCCACCACCCACACCAGCCCCGTGGGTGCACTGTGGCACGTGGGGGGACCCCCGGGCTGGGGGCTTCGTGTATCTGCAGTACAAGGCTGAGGGCTGGGAGCTCAGCACCGGGCATCAGAGCTTCCCACCAGCGGTGCCCATCACCCGCCCCGCGGCCGATCCGGAGGCCCTGGTCCCTTCGCGGTGGCGTGGGGATGCTGATACTCAGCTCGCCTGGAAAATCTCGCGCGTTGGCACCCAAAACGGGCAGCATTGTTTATCCCCACGTCGTGCCACGGCGTCCCCACCACCACATGGGGATTAACAATCTTGACCTATTTCCCGGGGGGGTGCAGCAAGGCTTAATTCACTGAATGCTTGAGGAGTGCATAAGATCTGCAGATAGAGCCATTATGAAGTGTGAGATATTATTAATTAATTCACAGGTTGATATAGTTATGCGCTTAGATCATCATCAGCTGATCCTGCTAATCCCTTCTTGTGCAAGTACCTGTGCAAGGGGGAGCTGCTGCCTGGCATCGCTTTGCTACTGGTGAGCTGGATTGTCCCCACATCGTCCCCACGTGCCACCAAGGCCGGGGGGTGCAAGGGGTGGCCCCCAGTCCCTGTTCCTTAATATCCCCTGCCCCTAAATCTGCATTTTCCCGGGGTGGTCCCACCAGAGGGGAGATGCCTCCTGCTCTCCATCAGGGGATGGGACCCAGGGCTGCCTCCCCTTGAGCCAGGGGCTGAGACTTTTTCTCATTAGAGTAATTATTTCAATAATCATTAAAAATAGGTAATTATTACCCTGTTGACTTAGGGAACGCATTTAGCGCAGGCTTCCTCTGGCCTCCAGCCCAGTTTTGGAAAGAAACAGCCCCCATGTGCTGCTGGTAGCTGCTGTTCCTCACCAGGAACATTCAATTTTCAAAAGCTCACTGTTATTTTTTTAAACCCCAAGTCTTCCTCTTCCTCAGCCATCCCATCGAGTGGGTGGGTTTGCTCTGGGAAGGGGCTGGAAGCATCCAAACCCACCTCGCAATCCCATCCTGGGGAGAGCAAAGGGGAGCCGGCTCCCTCCCGCAGCCATGCCCGGGGCTCGGCTCGCTGCCGCAGCTCCCCAAAATCCCCGGGAGCGTGAGCTCCCGTGGGCCTGTGGTGTTTCAACTCCCTTGGGCTCTGCAAGACTGGTGCACGCACGCCAGGATTCCTGGCAGATGCAGGCGGAGAAGCCAGCGGTGCTGTGGGTACCACGTTACACCCCATCGAGGCCATCGCACCTGAGCTCACCCCGCTCTATTTTCTCCTGCCCCCTTCCTGGACCTTCAGATGAAAAAAATAAAAAAGCCACGACAGTGGAAAGTCGAGCTAACAAATACAAATAAAACTTCCTCTGGATGCTAAAAATGACACACGTAGACAGAGAAAAAAAAATTATATCGGTGACAATAACAGAGCACGGAGCTATTTCAGTGCTGGGCTGTTCCATTGCAGCACTCGGCGCTGGGGTTGTGGCTGCTGAAACCCAGCCACTTCCCCAGGGACGTGACGTATTTCCTTTCCATCACAAACTGATTTAGAAGCAAAACTTTCTACATTTAGGCAGTGAGAGACTCAGCTTCTCTTTTCTCTCTTGCACCAACGGTGAGCGAATGGAAGGAGAGATAAAGTGGGTGGGACCAGCGCAAAGTGACTGTACGTGGCTTCCTCCTTTTTTTTTCTTCTTTCTTTCTAAATTATCGAAAAGCGAACCAAAAAACCACAATTAATATTTTCCACGCCATGAAGGACTTGCACGCATCCAAGTGAGACTTTGTGGCTCTGGCCTGGCCGGTGCTCCTGCCGTGCCGTGTGTTTGCAGCCCTGCATGTGCCTGGGTGCCTGGTGCAAGGCCAGCGGTGCCTCGTCCTGCGTCCCGGCAGGGGATCGTCCCACCACAGTGCCTGCTGCAGCCACCCGGGCAGATTCCTGCTCTGGAGCATCCCCATCCCTGTCCCCATCTCCATCCCTGTCTCCATCTCATCCCCATCCTCATCCCCATCCCCATCCCCGTCCCATCCGCATCCTCATCCCCATTCTCCATCCCCATCCCCATTCTCCATCTCCATCCCCATTCTCCATCCCCATCCCATCCCCATTCTCCATCCCTATCCCCATCCCCATCCCCGTCCCATCCCCATCCCCATCCTCATCCCCGTTCTCCATCCCCATCCCCGTTCTCCATCCCCATCCCCATTCTCCATCCTCACCCCCATCCTCATCCCCATCCTCATGCCCATTCTCCATCCCCATCCCATCCCCATCCTCATCCCCATCCCCATCCCCATCCTCATCCCCGTTCTCCATCCCCATCCCATCCCCATCCTCATCCCTGTCCTCATCCCCGTCCCCATCAGTGACACACAGGGGAGAAGGGCCAGTTTGGGCTCACGGTGCCCGGCGAGAGCCCGCCTGCCTCGGACCAGGGAGACGCAGCGTGCGTCTAACTCCTCTCATCTCCAGCTCAAATTAAAACCAAGAATGATGGTGATAATTTCCTAGAAGGATAAACATCCGATTGCCTTTTCTCTCCCGTTCCACCAAAAATAAACCAGCCACAAGGAATTAAAGGCAGGGAGGAAAGGATGACTATGGTTTGACTGCAGGATGTCAACAAAGCATGACCTTTCATTTACACCGGTCCCTCCGCATTAACCTAACGGGCCAATTACACCCTCAACAGAGGGTAAGTATAGAAAAAGAGAAGGAGAAATCCAACTTTAGCAGACTTCCATGACATCTCTAAGTGTCATTTCCTCTGCTGCTAATTTTAGTGCCGATGGCAAGCCGGGCAGTGTGTTTTGTGTTTTTTTCCCTGGGTTGTGGTATGTTACCCAGCTTCCTTTTTTTGTTGCTCTCCTTCCCGCGCGTCCTGCAGCTTCACTCAGCGGCGTGTGCCTGGGGCGAGCCGGGACCCCAGGCTCCTGCATCCTCCTTCGCACCTTGCAGCCCGTCACCCCGACCCTTCCCGGCGGGGAGGCAAGGCTGGCAGAGCTTTGCAGGACCCATGCGACACGCCTGCGTGCGGCCAGCGTGATTCAGCCTCTGCGAGGTAAACAGCCGTTTCCTGCTGGAGGGAAAGTCCCCGCCACGTTTAACCCCCCCTGGCCAGGAGTGAAAGCCGCTCTCGCTGCCGGGGAGCCGGGGAGGACGGCCAGCTGGGTGCAGGGAGCGGGAAGGGGATGGCACAGACCTGTTTTCTCTCTTGCATCGGGAACAGGTTGCTCTGGGACAGACCCAGGGACCGATGCAGGGGTGAGATGCAGTAACAGGAGCATCGCCATCCCCTCCAAACAATGCCAGACCTCCCTGGGGGACGACTGCTCCGGCTCTGCTGCCGCGCTGCACGGCCATGAGCCGGCCATTCCCTCGTCCCTTGGTTTCCCCTGCCTGCAAAATGCCTCCCGGGGTCTTGCTCCCCATGGTTTGTTCAAAGTGCTCCTGGGTGCAGCCCTGGCCATCGGCAGGACAAAATCAGCTTTGTCACAGCGGAGCCACCAAGGACACACTGCAAGGACTTGCAGGCGGGTGCATCCAAGCCCCAGAGAAAACCGAGTCTTAGATGAAAGCCTAATTAAAGAGCTAATTAAAGGGGAGGTCCGGCTAAGTGGCCAGTAAGCAGAGCTCTTCTGATATATGGCTTTAATTTCGGTTTTGCTTTCCAAGAGAAGCGGGCTGAGGCAGCGAGCGAGGGCAAAGGCAGGGCAGGGCCGGAGTCAGGCCGGGGCAGTGCCTGGTTCCCACGCTGCCGCCCTGCGTGGTGCTGCCGGGGGACCTCCTGGCCGGCCACCACGGTCCGGCTCCTGTGCCGGGGCCCCTGGGCGACATTGGGCCATGCCTGGCATCGCCTGCACGAGGGTCTTGCTGGCAACCCCCCATCCCCCAGCTGCAGGGGGTCTGCTCCATCCCATGCAGCTGGTGCGGACTCCAAAGCAACCAGATTTGCCCGGTGCTGGCCCGGCATCGCCCCGCGCACGCTGCTGGCAAGGAGCACATGCAGCCCCGTGTGCTCCATCTGTGTTTTATTCTGAAAGCTGCAGGCATTAAAGCTCAAGACCCCCGAGGTGCAGGCGGGACACGCTGGGGGTCAGGCCAGAAATGGGGCAAGGGGAGGAGAAGAGGGTGATGCCATCCTTCCCGGGACACCCAGGGTGAGCCGGGACACCGCTTGGGATGTTACCCTCGGAGAGAAAGAGAAACCCCCTCAGGTTTTGGAAGTGGAGGGGCTGGGGTTTCTGCTGTGAATCTGGGCTGGTAGAAGGGTGGCTGCATCCTCGGCAGGTCCTGGGGTCTCCTCCCGGTCCGGGTGGAGGTGGCTCGGCGGTGCGGGGAAGGGGGTGCAGCTGTGCAGGGGAAGGGCACACTGGCTGGTGCTAATCCTCGTAGTATTTGGTGAGGAACTGGGTCGAGGCCACCGGGGAGCCCAGCCGAAACTGCTCCACGAAGCTCTCCATTGCCCAGGCACCTGGGGAGAGAGGGAGAGGGAGTGAGCGGAGCCGCGAGGCAGCCGGACGGTGGGGGATGCTCCGGGGCCGGATCCAGGCTGGGGCTGCACGCTGCATGCCATGCGCTGGCTGCTGCTCTGCCTGAGGCGCTGCAGACCACATCCTGCAAACAGCGCAGGCGGGGAGGCACCGGGCTCTGCCCCGCGGGGCCAGAGGGCAGGGAGCCATGGGGAGCCCAGCTCTGAGCATCCCCAGGGGGGGTAAACGGCATCAGCTCCTCTCGTGCCCCCCCCTCCGCCCCTGCCAACCTTTGGAGCAGACCTTCCCACGGCTTCCTACAAGCCCACCCCAGGGTGCCTGGAAATCCCCTGGCAGCGTGTGGGGGAGATGGCAGGAGATTCCCCGGCCCCCTCACTCGCGTGCACTGAGCTGCTGCTCCACAAATTGTTGGAGCTGAGGGGGGGGTCTTCATTCCTGACCCCCCTCCTCTGCTGCCTGCCCTGACCCGAGGATGCAGGAGGTCCGGGGGCAGCTCATGGCTGGAGCCGGCCTCGGTTTTTCCTACACTGGAGGCGGCAGGGAAACCCTCTCCGGGGTGGTGGGCAGGAGGGATTCCCTTGTGCCCGGCCCCACAGGCCAGAAATCCCCCTGCACCCTGCCAGGCTTCAGTGTCGAGCGTGGGTCTGGCTCGCGGCTGGTGGAGCATCCTCCAGAGGGGCTTTCCCCGGGGATGACGGGGACCCAAGCAGCTCACACTGCCACCTCTGCCCCTGCCTGGTGGGACACTGGATGGGACGCGGCCGTGGCGTCGCAGGGCGGGGAAAGGGGCCCGCTGTTTATCCGAAACCCGGCCTCCCCTCCTCTCCCCTTCCTGGCGCTGCTCTTTAATGTCACGCTGCAGACTGGCAGCCCTTATCTGCCTTCACATCTCAGCCCCGACTGGAGCAAACCCGTCCCCTTTGCTCTTGCAAAAGTGCTGAGCAAAACCCGAGCTGCTGCATCACCTGTGCAGGGCAGCGGTGGCTCGGGGTGCCAGCGGAGCCCAGCTCCCCCCTCCTGCCCTCCACCTCGG
>NW_008796047.1:1235-1850 GCF_000699145.1 Aptenodytes forsteri | reverse complement strand
CCCCCCCCCCCCTGCCCTCCACCTCGGGCACTGAGTCAGGCCCTGCCGTGAGCCACCCCACAGCCGAAAAGCCCCCCGACGGGCTCTGCAGATGCTCCCGGTGCTGGCACTGCACCCTGTGACCTTCCGGGGCTGCAAGAGGACGTGGCCGGGGAGATGCTCCGGTGCCTGGGAAGGAGGTCCCAGGATGCTCGGGCCGGATCCTGCACCCCAGCACGCAGGCTAGGAGGAGATGTTGAAATGCATCAGGCTGCGTGTGGTTGGGGGGGGCCCAGATGTCCCCACATCGTCACCGCCACCCGCTGAGGACCCAAACCAAGCCGAGGGCAAGGACAGTCCCGCTGTGCCGCACCGGGGTCACCGCCAGCTGGGACATGCAGCCGTGTTTCCAGCGGCTCTGGCTCATCACTGCAACCCGAGCTCGAGGGGGGAGATGCCCCCGCGCAGGAGCCCAAGGGGGCTTTGGGCTTGCCAGCCCCGCTGCCAAGCCAGGCAATGGCTGCGAGCCCCGGCACGCTCCTGCACGGCCATCGGGCCCCGGCACGTGCCGCAAACACATCCATCCCCAAATAACAACCCCGGCAAGGAGGGGCAGCCGCTTGCTTCGGGGGCTCA
>NW_008796047.1:895-1159 GCF_000699145.1 Aptenodytes forsteri | reverse complement strand
CCCGCTGTGCCCGCGGCCCTGTGGCGGGTGCCTTTCATCTGAAGGGTTTCAAAGCGCTCAGAAAGCCCCGGGGGGAGAGCGGACGGTGCCCCGCGGGAGCGGGGTGAGAGCGAGACGTGGCGTCCCCCCGACTCCCAGGGGTGCCGGGAGCTGTCATTGATGTTCGTGAAGCCTCCGGAGAGGCGCGGATGAAAGGAGCCGGGAGGAGGCAGAGCCGCTGCAGGGCTGCAGGCACCGGCCCCGGCTCCCGCCCCCACCCGCGGG
>NW_008796047.1:0-540 GCF_000699145.1 Aptenodytes forsteri | reverse complement strand
GCACACACACACACACACACACACACACACCCCCAAATCCAACACCTTGGGTGCATTCCCAAACTGGGTGCCCCATCCCGGCATGACCGCCCGCACCCCAGGGTGACGTCCCTCTGCAAACCGTCCCAAATCATGCTGCTGCACTGGCGCAGGCCATGAGTCACCGGGACCGCGGAGCCGGGAGGGGAGCGGGGGGCCAGCCGGGGAGCTGAGGTCACGGTGCCGCCGTCCCCTCTCTCCGCCAGCACAATACGACATTTCATCTGTGGCTTGGTCCACTTTCAAGCTCATTTCCCGGAGGATTATATCATCGCACTTGACCCTTATCTGAGCGCCCGCCAGAGGAAGAGGAGCACCCGCTGACACCCACACGCGTGCTGACACCCACACGCGTGGCGGCCGCCCGATCCCCGAGCGCCAGGTGGGGAAACTGAGGCACGAGGCAGCCGCTGGGCTTGGGGAGCTCAGGCACCCTCTGGCCCCACAGGCAATGGGTGCGTGGGGCTGTTTCACAGCCCTGCCATCACACCCTGCCCCCCC
>NW_008796046.1:5091192-5109370 GCF_000699145.1 Aptenodytes forsteri | reverse complement strand
CATGTACCAGGACAAGCTGAGTACTGACCAACTGGAAAGCAGTTTTGTAGAGAAGGGCCTTGGGGCCCCGGTGGACACTAAGCTTACCATGAGACAGAAATGTGCATTTGCAGCAAAGAAAGCCAAGAGCCTCCTGGCCTGCGTTAGGAAGAGTGTTGCCAGCAGGCAGAGAGATGTGATCCTTCCACTATGCTCAGCCCTGGGGTGCTGTGTCCTTTTTGGGGCACCCCAGTGCAAAAGAGACTGGATGGGTGAAGGGCCATGAAGACAATTTAGAGATTGGAGCATTTTTCATACAAGAAGCAGCTGACACAGCTGGGACTATTCAACCTAGAGAAAAGAAGACTCAGGGAGGATCTTATCAATGTGTATAAATACCAGCTAGTAGAGAGTAAAGAAGATGGAGCCATACTTCTCTCAGCGGTGTCCAGTGGAAGGACAAGAGGCAATGGGAACAAATTGAAATACAGTAAATTCCCTTTAAAGAAACCAATTCTGTAATTCCTTGAATTGCCTTCCTGAGGTGGTTATATCTATCCAGTGACAGCAGGAGATTTAAATAAAAAAATTAGATGCCTAATTTTTGGACCACAGGATAAATTGCACCCTGTATAAATGGCCATTTTTTCCTAAAACTGATTTAATGGTAATAAAACTATCTATCTGTCTATCTAGCTGCCTTATGATGACGTGTAGATGAGGCGCTTAGGGACATGGTTTAGTGAGCATGGTGGTGTTGGGTTGATGGTTGGACTCGATGATCTTAGAAGTCTCTTCCAACCTTAATGATTCTATGATTCTATGATTCTATGATTCTGTGATCTTGCTTATGCCTGACAGCACGTGTACAACACACACAGCAATAGTAAAACATCTCTAAGGCATTAACCACTAAGGTACTGCCTCTTTGCATCATGGAGAACATTTTTTATTGAGGAGCATTAGTTCAAGAAAAGTGAGTTCTTGACTTTTCATCTATAACTGTACTGTGAGCATGGCTGCTCCCTAGTTTTGAGGGCTTAGTCATTTTTTCATGCATGTTACAGGGAATTTCAACCTTTTGAAATATAATTCTAAACAACTATCAGGTGGAGTTATTTACTGTTTTTCCAAGTCATCCCTAAAGTCTACTAAGTCCTTAAACAGAACTTCTTTTCTGTAAATCCAGTTAATTTTCTGGATTTTGTTCAGGTTGATATCAAACTCTACAGAATTGAAGTCAACTGGGAAATGCAAATAAGAAACAAGAACATTCCATCATAAACCAATAAAAACAATTCAATATCTAACAGGCTGTTCTTAGCAGCAATTGCAGTACTTCAAAGTAAACACTGTGTAATAATATGTAAAGACATTTCCTTAGGCCTCAGAAATATGATCTATTATTAGTTATCAAAATCATTAACAACTGTGCTGGTGCGGGTCAATAAAATCATGTCGAAAATCCCAAGGTGCTACTGACAGCCTTATCCAATGTAATATTCTTCTGCTTTTGATGTGGAAGTGATTTCAAGGTATTTGTTTTCCCAGCTGACAAGATACATAAATATGAAACTGAAACTGGAAAGTAGGAATCGTGGTGGTTAAAGCAGCTGTTGATAGGAGGTAATATATGGCATGTGAATTGTGGTGCACACTTCAGTACAATTGTTTAAAGCAAAACTGGCAGATTGAGAACAAAATATGATTTACGGTGCGTGAGAGTTGAGAAATATTGCCTACACTGAAAGGAGCAATTTATTGTCTGTGGAATAAGGCAGTGAAGATTTTACAAAGAGAGCTTAACCATAAGTGATTAGTTTACATAAAAGAGCCTGATTTTGCTTATTAGGTTTCATTGAATTCCAAAGCATGTACAACTACTTACTCTATTTAAACATATTCTGCTATTAATTAGCTACTGAGCCCTGAAAAGGACCACATTTTTGCTGTGAGCCTAAGTGGAAAGAGGATTATATTCCTTCTTCAGTACGTGCTCATAGCTCCATGTAAGTTCTGTCCAGGAGTCATGACCTTCTGAATTGTATATTGCCAAAGGAAAAAGGGGGCCTATTCAGATTCATTGAGTGAGGTATATCTATAACCTTGTCATGGAGGGAGGCTGATTGGACAAAGGAGAGGACTTTCTCCTCTCCCATATTCTGCAGTTTGTTACAGTTAGAGCAAAAGGATTTTTTTATGGCTCCAGAGCTGGAGAAAAACACGTTGACTAGACCCAGATTTTCTCAGAAATGGAAACATAAATGTCAGTGCCCCACTACAGATAAACATGTGACATTTTTTGGAGGCCCTGAACGTGTGTGGTCTCAATGGCTGAAGGTGTGCTAAAGTGTCTTAGGGGACTGAAATTGTCTAATTAATGTGACCAGAAGCAGTTTATGTGCTATGGGGCATGTGATGGGTAAGGAATCATGTTATTGCCCAGTTCACCTCCCTACTGGGCTCATAACTTCATAAATACATGGGAATTTGAAGAACTGACTTCTACCTTTCCTATGGTTTCCGTGGATCTTTATGTGACTAATGAAGTTAGATCTGCTTCTTCTACGAGGAGACATAAAGAGCAGCTGATACTAACCTTCATACTGACAGAGCACAGGAACACTGCATAGTGGCTGGGGACAAGAAGAATGCCAATTCTAGTTTCACTCACAGAATAAGAAGTAAAATTCCAAATATGTCTTTGCACAAAATGCTACAGCTCGTTATCCACTTTTTCCTCACTTTGGGATGCAAAGAATATAAATCAGCATTCAGCTTTTCTATAGATATATAGATCAGCTGCTGGTGAATTGGTCTGGGGTGATTTTCCTGTTGATATTATTAGATTGAGCAACAACTTTAGGGTTGGCTGATGTTGTCTTTGGCAAGCAGATGTGACTTCACTCCGGCTTACACCAAGCAAGCTGGTTACAAGCCTTCTCTGAAGTGGAAGCTACAAAACTGTAGTGAATATGATAGCAATATTAAATAGGGCTTTTAACTCAGGCTTAGCACTGTGCTGATGTGGCTGTCTGGCTTCCTGACAGCTCAGAACACAAGTCAAACTTAAAATAAAGAATATCAGAGATATATTTAGACATCACTGATCACAGTGATTTGTTGATTCACTTCTGGGATCTCACTGGCAGAAAGTAAGGCATGAATGGAAACACAAAGTGCCCATGCATGGATTTTGGCACCTTGCAGAACTGCATTGTGCAGACCTTGCAGACTATAATCACTGCCTGAACTAGATGCTGTGACTTTGGAAATATGTAGCTGTGTCCATTGACTGAAGAGAGACTAGACTTCTCACTTTGAGAGTGTGAATTTACCCAGACATGTCCTACTTGTCACTAGAGACAAGGAAATTTCACAGTAAGTGAAGATGAGCAAACCCAACTTCCAGATCTATGGAGTCCAAGACTCTATTCCAATTGTTTTAGCTGACTTTTCAAAATGTTTTTCAGGCTACCATGAAATTCAGGAAGCAGAGCTGTAGGCTAGTGATGGAACTCTAAAGGGGAAGGAGATGGTAATGAGGAGAGGAAATCCTATCTCCAAAGTTTGTCACAGTATTTTTCTGGGGTTGCTTTATCCAATGCTAAGATACATTGAGGGTTGATTTATTGCTAATAAGAGCTTCTGCTATTGGGGGTATACTAAAATTAGATGATGTTAACACCATTTCCACCTTCATGGCTAAAGAGAGCATATTGGAAGGGTTACCAGGATATGGCTCTTGAGGTACACATGGGTTATCAGCTACTCAAATACATTTCCCATGACAAGTTGCATTATGTTGCCAGCTGCAGAACTGTGGAACTTATCTGGATGTAGAAGAGTGTATAAGGTTTTGAGTGAGGATGCTGAGAGATATGGGATGACCTATGTACAAAGAACAGTGAAATTATCCAGGACTCAGCTGCGAAGAGAAATAACTGAAGGGGAGGGTGTGGTAGAGAGCTACAGAATCGTGAATGACAAAAAACCCAGCAAAAATACTATAGCTATGGATTGATTGTTCATTCTCTTTTTCAACAAAAGGGGCAGCTGAATGAACTTAATGAACCAAGTTCAACACAAACAGAAGGAGGTGGTTCTTTGTATAAGCAGCACAAGAGCTTTTATCTTTCACTAAGGATCATGACTTCTAGGCCACAAAACTTTCCATACTCTCTTTTCCAGAGTCCTTCCTGACTGCTTGCCAGGGATATTGCGAGTGCTAAAATCTTACGTTGGTTCTAGGGTAAACTGCACAAGTTCATGAAGGAGAAATCCTTTGAGTGTTACTAAATATGTGGAAATGAAATTTGGTTGAAGAAGTTCCTAAGGAGGTGGGGACAATTTTAAGAAATACAATACACACTCACTCTACTCTTACTCTTCCCTAGGTATCTGCTATTGGCCAGATTTGAGGACACGACCCATTGAAGCTGTTCCTATATTATATTCTTATTAATGGGCCAATAAGGAAAGTTGACATTATTGGAGCTCTCTGTACCCCAGAAATATACCCATTTGAAACTTATTCTGCAATGTAATGGTAGGACCCTTGGGAAGGTTTTTGTGTTTGTATATGTTGTCCAGAACTTTCTTTCTCACCTTCTCCAAAGCATGCAGTATGTGTCTTATGGCTCTTGGTTATACAATGAGTTTGGTACTTGGATTGGAGGATCAGTAAGACTGGCTACTCTTGAAGTATTCAGAATAGTAGGAGATGTATTGTCAGTTCTACCTTCTTTGCATGTTTCCGAGTTCTCCCTGATATCCATACAGAACCAATGAAGGTTGTAGTCTGAGGGGTCAGTTATCTCTGAAACTTAGCAATATTCTATTTCTCATTAGAATATATTCACCAGAGAGGAAGAAGGGTTAAAAAGCTTAAGATCAACAGGATGTTTGACAGGAAAACTATGTTCTTTGGAAGATACATAATTTACAGACCTTAATCCTCTGTAAATATTTATTTCATTGATTTGTCTCCCACACCTTTTATAGTTTCTTTATGTATGCCTATCAGAAACCACATTTAACAGGCATTTTTACTGCGAAATGAAGTAATGACTGAAAAGCTTGATGACTGCAGGAATACTGCTAATTAAAGGTAATGTGACTATGTACCGTTTCTTAATTAACACCAAACATAAATAAACTGAACTTCTTCACAGCCACAGGTAATGTAAAAATCTTTCTCAACTCATATTATTTTGCTTTAGGTGTTAAAAAGACAGATATGCTCAGTTCACATATACATGATGTGAAAACATAATCACATCTTGTATTCAGCCTCTATTATTGGAAAATAGTGTGGTTTAATTTAGGTGAAATATAAGCAGGAATATAACCTCCACCTCACTTTAGTTTGTAGCTTGAGGTACTGTTGAATCAGAATTGGATATACATAAAATAGGTTGCACACAAGATCTGCGAAAATAGTGCTAAGAAGATTGATAAATCAAGCTCTCAGAAGTTAGGAGATTCCAGGAATAAGGTTGCCTGGCCAATTAATTCTGCTTTCTTTTCTCTATTCATACTTGTACAACGACGATATTTTTCTCCTAAAGATTCCTCCCTTATTCAGTGCGCAGGAATGGACAATGCTCACTGAAAATATTGCAGTTCATTGAGAGAGCATCACGTAGCTAGACTGTGCAACAGCAAGGGAGAGGACTAATGGGAAGCCATTATAAGGGAAGTGTTTCTGGGTTCAGCCATGCTGTGGGGACACTAGCGATGTATAGTTCAGTTACTGGTAGGTAGTGTCAGATGCTTGAGCAAGTCCCAAAAGATTCTGATAGGGCTGTATTTTCCTGAGGCCAGAAAATGGCACATTCTTGATATCAAATGACCCCTGGCAAATTTCAAGTTCCTTTTTCAAAGGATGAAAGTGTGAAAGGACATTTCAGAGGAAATGTCTCTAGAGGCTTGTTAGAGTGGACAAAGCAGTATTTGCCAATAATATTTTTCTCTGAAACATTTTCTCAACCATTCTGGCTTCTTCAAAACAAAGAAAAAAAAAAAATCCTTCATGAAATACCCCTGCATGCAGAAGAAAGCAAGCCAAAATAAATCCAACACATTTGACTGCCAAACGCTTAAAATATAAGGTAGTTATAACCTATTAAAACCAGGTTCTTATAAAAAGAAGTGCTGGGCTGTCTTAATAAGAGAGTACTGTCAGTCCTGCCCCACATACCTTTATATTTATTTATATTTTATTTCTACAGGTGTAGATAAAAGTTATAGGATCGACTACTAAGGTTCCACCATTGTAGGTACTGTAAGAATACATTACTTACCCTGAAAAAACTTAAGTCTGGGTACGCATAAAGAAAAATGTATATAGTATGACTAGTTGATGAAGGAAGGTGCTGACAGTCACCATCAGGTGAACTCTGCTCCAAAATGCTTGCACATAATGTTAGTTGTTGTCTTTTTTGACTGAAAGAAGAAATAAGACCAATTTGTGGAAGAGAGAGCTGTAAATAATGAAGTGCTGTCTAAGGCAAACAGCACGTCAGATCTACTGCTCTTTGTCCAAACAGCTTCCCTGAGCACAAATACAATACCTAAAATCTTTGAACAGCAGCGTGTGTGGAGCGACCACAGGAGCCTGAAGCAGCAGGTCTGTGTTTTTGAGAGCCATCAGAGATCCAGAGCTTCTTGGCATGTAACTAACAGGAACTGCATAGCTGAGTACCTCTGATGAAGAAAAAAACTGTTTGTCTGCTTTTTATTTGTTTTGGTTTTTCTTTTTTTCTTTTCACAGAAACATGCTCACATCCTTGAAAGCTCATTTAAGGCAAAGAAACAGGAACACAATCTATTTTCCTTCTTGTATACAAATGTACACGTAAAAATAAGTGTATAAATACAGAATGCACAGACAGATTTTGAAAAGTGAGCTGAGGTGTCTTGGTTTGTGGTGTCACTTTTGTAGCTCCCTGAAAAGAGAGTTTTCAGAAACTGCTGAATGTTTCTTTTCCTCTAGTGGTTCCCTTCAAGGCATCTCTAGATAAGCACACAGGGAATAATATAGCTCAAATCATTAGTCACTCAAGAAAATGTTGGTCATCATTCTTTTCTTGATTAAAGCCTCAAAACTGCATGTTAGACCTTAAAGATTCCTGTGTGTCCTGTTGGTTGCTGAATTTATGTCAAAATAATATTATCAAACATTTCCCTGACAAAACAGGATTTTGATCAATACAATGAATGTCAGATCTGCAATGCTAGGCTTAGGCAGATTGCTTTTCCACGTAGTCTTTTTTTTTTCCTTAATATAAATGTATTTTTAATGAGTTTGTGTGGGGTTTTTTCTGTAAAATTTTCTCTGTTATTTACATTCAGTTTTCCCCCCTGAGTCAGGTTTTTTTTAGCACTGCCTATAAAGATTATTTCATTGTTGATTTATTCATGGCCACAGCAAAACCATCTCACTTATGGGAAATACACTTCTGAGGAAATAATTTACATTGTAGAAATTAATGAATTCTACTATAAGGTTTAACTTCATAAATTGCTAAATCAGCAAATGGCCAAAAGTGCCAGGCAGTTCAATTCTGTGCTACCTGACTGCAGATGCATTTTGCACTGCTTTTTACACATTCCCATATAGTCTCATGTTTAGTTCTCCCAGATATCCTGCATTTGAGTTGTTGTTCTGCTACTTCTTGTGTGACTTTGGGGAAAAAACACAGTTAGATGTAGGTGTGATAATTCTTATTACCCTTACCTCAAAAAAATTGGAATTGTGTCCTCTGAGATGCCTGACTTGTATACACAATGTGTGGAGAGGATTAATTACTTCAAGGAGGTATTCACAATAGCCAGCATATTGTTCAGACACCCGAACCTAGCAGTTTAAAAGGAGATCTATCCTGAAGCCTCCCTTCTTTAGATGAAAGGCAGCTCTCTGCATTCTTATTTTAATGTGTTTTGTACTAAACGGTCACTGGGAAAAAAGATGATCTTAGAAACAGGGATCAAACCATAGGATCCTTCCTCTGCTCTGGGAAGTATCTAAGTATATCTAAGTATAGAATTATTAAGAAGTATCTGGGAAGAGGTAAGGAACAACTTCTGCTGAAAAAGAAAAGTAAACTAGAAATCTTCAGTCTTGAGATTTATGAAATTAGGAATAATGTGGAGGAGGTGTGTTTCATAGTACACAATACTAGAAACCATGCAACTAAAATATCAGGAAGCAGGGTTTTTTGTGTTGGGTTTTTTAAAAATTTATTTTTCATAGAGATGAAAAATAACTGAATTGTGTGACTGATCATCTGAAGAAGTTCTGAACATCCCCAAAACCGGACGAAATCTTGGATAAGGGATAACAGACACTACTGGTGGTGAGTAATCAGGAAGACAGCACCTAGAATCACCTTGTACATGATTGATTTCTAATATTCTTTCTCTAAATGTATACCATGGGCCACGAGGCTAGCTTGTCCTTTGGTTTGATTCAATATAACAGTTCTTATGTTCCCTTTTGTACTTCATGTTCTTTCTTCTGCCCACAAGTCTTGTACTGTTTGTTTCTTGGAGTTACACTTCAACAGCAGACATGGACACGGCTCTGTTCAGGCAACAGCTTGATGAAGTGTTTTATAGTACCATTAAGTTGTAAGGGGTGAGAGAACCGGTTATGTCTGGGTCTCCTCAGACTGAGAAGAACATGGAACCAAAGCCTTTTTACCCCAGGCTGAGGACTTCAATAACTAAGTTGTTTTATCTGAGTGGGTGGCATCACTTGTATGTTGATGTATGTAGTTTTGTGTTGAAATCAGTCCTCTGAGTGTGTTAGACAGACTTTAGGGTGTTAGATTCCACAAGTAGTTGTGCTGGGTTTACGAGGCAAGGTTTTGGTAGCAAGGGGAGCTGCAGGAGTGGCTTCTGAGAGAAGACACCAGAAGCTGCCCCCATGTTGGACAAAGCTGCTGGCCAAGGCTGGAGCCAATCAGCGACGGTGGTACCGCCTATGTGATAACATATTTAAGAAAGGATAAAAAACACTGTGCAACAGCAGCTGAGAGAGAGGAGTGAGAATAGGTGAGAGAAGCAACTCTGCAGACACCAAGGTCAATGAAGAAGGAGGGGGAGGAGGTGCTCCACGTGCTGGAGCAGAGATACCTCTGCAGCCGGTGGAGAAGACCATGCCATGGATTCCTCCCTTATTCAGTGCGCAGGAATGGACAATGCTCACTGAAAATATTGCAGTTCATTGAGAGAGCATCACGTAGCTAGACTGTGCAACGGCAAGGGAGAGGACTAATGGGAAGCCATTATAAGGGAAGTGTTTCTGGGTTCAGCCATGCTGTGGGGACACTAGCAATGTATAGTTCAGTTACTGGTAGGTAGTGTCAGATGCTTGAGCAAGTCCCAAAAGATTCTGATAGGGCTGTATTTTCCTGAGGCCAGAAAATGGCACATTCTTGATATCAAATGACCCCTGGCAAATTTCAAGTTCCTTTTTCAAAGGATGAAAGTGTGAAAGGACATTTCAGAGGAAATGTCTCTAGAGGCTTGTTAGAGTGGACAAAGCAGTATTTGCCAATAATATTTTTCTCTGAAACATTTTCTCAACCATTCTGGCTTCTTCAAAACAAAGAAAAAAAAAAATCCTTCATGAAATACCCCTGCATGCAGAAGAAAGCAAGCCAAAATAAATCCAACACATTTGACTGCCAAACGCTTAAAATATAAGGTAGTTATAACCTATTAAAACCAGGTTCTTATAAAAAGAAGTGCTGGGCTGTCTTAATAAGAGAGTACTGTCAGTCCTGCCCCACATACCTTTATATTTATTTATATTTTATTTCTACAGGTGTAGATAAAAGTTATAGGATCGACTACTAAGGTTCCACCATTGTAGGTACTGTAAGAATACATTACTTACCCTGAAAAAACTTAAGTCTGGGTACGCATAAAGAAAAATGTATATAGTATGACTAGTTGATGAAGGAAGGTGCTGACAGTCACCATCAGGTGAACTCTGCTCCAAAATGCTTGCACATAATGTTAGTTGTTGTCTTTTTTGACTGAAAGAAGAAATAAGACCAATTTGTGGAAGAGAGAGCTGTAAATAATGAAGTGCTGTCTAAGGCAAACAGCACGTCAGATCTACTGCTCTTTGTCCAAACAGCTTCCCTGAGCACAAATACAATACCTAAAATCTTTGAACAGCAGCGTGTGTGGAGCGACCACAGGAGCCTGAAGCAGCAGGTCTGTGTTTTTGAGAGCCATCAGAGATCCAGAGCTTCTTGGCATGTAACTAACAGGAACTGCATAGCTGAGTACCTCTGATGAAGAAAAAAACTGTTTGTCTGCTTTTTATTTGTTTTGGTTTTTCTTTTTTTCTTTTCACAGAAACATGCTCACATCCTTGAAAGCTCATTTAAGGCAAAGAAACAGGAACACAATCTATTTTCCTTCTTGTATACAAATGTACACGTAAAAATAAGTGTATAAATACAGAATGCACAGACAGATTTTGAAAAGTGAGCTGAGGTGTCTTGGTTTGTGGTGTCACTTTTGTAGCTCCCTGAAAAGAGAGTTTTCAGAAACTGCTGACTGTTTCTTTTCCTCTAGTGGTTCCCTTCAAGGCATCTCTAGATAAGCACACAGGGAATAATATAGCTCAAATCATTAGTCACTCAAGAAAATGTTGGTCATCATTCTTTTCTTGATTAAAGCCTCAAAACTGCATGTTAGACCTTAAAGATTCCTGTGTGTCCTGTTGGTTGCTGAATTTATGTCAAAATAATATTATCAAACATTTCCCTGACAAAACAGGATTTTGATCAATACAATGAATGTCAGATCTGCAATGCTAGGCTTAGGCAGATTGCTTTTCCACGTAGTCTTTTTTTTTTCCTTAATATAAATGTATTTTTAATGAGTTTGTGTGGGGTTTTTTCTGTAAAATTTTCTCTGTTATTTACATTCAGTTTTCCCCCCTGAGTCAGGTTTTTTTTAGCACTGCCTATAAAGATTATTTCATTGTTGATTTATTCATGGCCACAGCAAAACCATCTCACTTATGGGAAATACACTTCTGAGGAAATAATTTACATTGTAGAAATTAATGAATTCTACTATAAGGTTTAACTTCATAAATTGCTAAATCAGCAAATGGCCAAAAGTGCCAGGCAGTTCAATTCTGTGCTACCTGACTGCAGATGCATTTTGCACTGCTTTTTACACATTCCCATATAGTCTCATGTTTAGTTCTCCCAGATATCCTGCATTTGAGTTGTTGTTCTGCTACTTCTTGTGTGACTTTGGGGAAAAAACACAGTTAGATGTAGGTGTGATAATTCTTATTACCCTTACCTCAAAAAAATTGGAATTGTGTCCTCTGAGATGCCTGACTTGTATACACAATGTGTGGAGAGGATTAATTACTTCAAGGAGGTATTCACAATAGCCAGCATATTGTTCAGACACCCGAACCTAGCAGTTTAAAAGGAGATCTATCCTGAAGCCTCCCTTCTTTAGATGAAAGGCAGCTCTCTGCATTCTTATTTTAATGTGTTTTGTACTAAACGGTCACTGGGAAAAAAGATGATCTTAGAAACAGGGATCAAACCATAGGATCCTTCCTCTGCTCTGGGAAGTATCTAAGTATATCTAAGTATAGAATTATTAAGAAGTATCTGGGAAGAGGTAAGGAACAACTTCTGCTGAAAAAGAAAAGTAAACTAGAAATCTTCAGTCTTGAGATTTATGAAATTAGGAATAATGTGGAGGAGGTGTGTTTCATAGTACACAATACTAGAAACCATGCAACTAAAATATCAGGAAGCAGGGTTTTTTGTGTTGGGTTTTTTAAAAATTTATTTTTCATAGAGATGAAAAATAACTGAATTGTGTGACTGATCATCTGAAGAAGTTCTGAACATCCCCAAAACCGGACGAAATCTTGGATAAGGGATAACAGACACTACTGGTGGTGAGTAATCAGGAAGACAGCACCTAGAATCACCTTGTACATGATTGATTTCTAATATTCTTTCTCTAAATGTATACCATGGGCCACGAGGCTAGCTTGTCCTTTGGTTTGATTCAATATAACAGTTCTTATGTTCCCTTTTGTACTTCATGTTCTTTCTTCTGCCCACAAGTCTTGTACTGTTTGTTTCTTGGAGTTACACTTCAACAGCAGACATGGACACGGCTCTGTTCAGGCAACAGCTTGATGAAGTGTTTTATAGTACCATTAAGTTGTAAGGGGTGAGAGAACCGGTTATGTCTGGGTCTCCTCAGACTGAGAAGAACATGGAACCAAAGCCTTTTTACCCCAGGCTGAGGACTTCAATAACTAAGTTGTTTTATCTGAGTGGGTGGCATCACTTGTATGTTGATGTATGTAGTTTTGTGTTGAAATCAGTCCTCTGAGTGTGTTAGACAGACTTTAGGGTGTTAGATTCCACAAGTAGTTGTGCTGGGTTTACGAGGCAAGGTTTTGGTAGCAAGGGGAGCTGCAGGAGTGGCTTCTGAGAGAAGACACCAGAAGCTGCCCCCATGTTGGACAAAGCTGCTGGCCAAGGCAATCAGCAATCAGCGACGGTGGTACCGCCTATGTGATAACATATTTAAGAAAGGATACTGTGCAACAGCAGCTGAGAGAGAGGAGTGAGAATAGGTGAGAGAAGCAACTCTGCAGACACCAAGGTCAATGAAGAAGGAGGGGGAGGAGGTGCTCCACGTGCTGGAGCAGAGATACCTCTGCAGCCGGTGGAGAAGACCATGCCATGGAGCAGGTATCCACACTGCAGCCCATGGATGACCCCATGCCAGAGCAGGTGGATGTGCCTGAAGGAAGCGACACTCCATGGAGAGCCTGCCCTGGAGCAAGCTCCTGGCAGGAACTGTGTCCCATGGGGGACCCACACTGAAGTAGTCCTTTCCTGAAGAACTGCATTCCATGGAAAGGACCCATGCTGGAGCATGGTCTCTTATTAATTGGTAATAAATTAAATTAATTTCCCCAAGTTGAGCCTGTTTTGCCCATGACAGTAACTGGTAAGTGATCTCCCTGTCCTTATCTCAACCCACAAGCTTTTAGTCGTATTTTGTCTTCTTGTCCTGTTGAGGAGGGGGAGTGATAGAGCGGCTTGGTGGGCACCTGGCAGCCAGCCAAGGTCAGCCCACCACAGTAGTAAAGGAGAATATTTCAAGGAATTCCTAGGTGATTACCACCAAAGGTCTCTGCCAGTGGTTTTAAGTCCAAACCAATTTTGCTGAACAAACTAATTCCAGAATGTGAATGTTCTTTGTCTTATAGCTGCAGTGATATGTGAGTACATGTATAAGCTAATCAATTCTTGGAAGAAGAGAAAAGCTATTAAGAAGTAGGTGACTGAGATCTGTGGTATGGTTATAGAAAAATGCTGTGAAATCTTTTAATTGGGTTATAAAAAGACTAAGCATATTGCTATTGCATATTCTATTCATTTAATAATTTTGTTCATTTTTCTTGATCAAATTGGTGCAATGTTGCTGATTTGGCATATATTGACAATAGTTGTGTGTGTACTAAATGTATTGTACTGGAATAGCTTAGAAAATCAATGGTGATATTGTATTAGCATACTACTACCTACTGACTTATGTCATGACTTAGCGTAATGCGGCATATTTTTGTGTACATTAGGGTATTCTGTTTGGAACTGACTGCTACTAAGATGACAAGACTGAAAGATGTGGAGGCGTGTTTATTGATATAAGAAATTAAATGCAGTATCATTAAATAGAAAAGTTTCTAAATGGATACTTTTTCTGAGTAGGAATTCCCCCTTACCAGTGGCCCCCTGTGCTGGGAAGTCCTTCAGGATGAAAGGACGGACACCACCAGTAAAAAGAGACCCCAAGACAAGATATGGCTGCAGGCTCCAAGTTCCAGTTTCACAGGGGTGTTTAACAGCAGCTTTCAAGTCCTTAAGCCCACGTTTCTGACAGTGAAGTCCCTCCTTTTGGCTTTCGTTCTTGGTAAGTCTAAGGTTCCCCGCAAACCATCTGACCACTGGTTCTTGCAAAATGTTCTAGGGAGCCTAACAAGATACATTAAATATAGCCCTCAACCTTGCGATTTTTACTGCCAGAGCTGACTTCCTAACATCTCAGGCGCTGCAGTACTGAGCACCTTAATGCCTATAGCTCTTTGATGGATATTGACCCAGGAACTTTGTCTAGATCTTAACAAAGTCAAGGTAAAGCTGCTCGCTGATGTCTGTGAGAACTGTTCTCATCGGAACTAGTGTATTACTGAAGACATTAAAAAATATAGTCTGGTGCAGTAAACCTTGCATGTGTACAGAGACCTCCTAAGTTTTTCAAGTTCTCTTCTGCACTTTCCCAGGTTCTCCTCTGCTCACAGAGGAGAATTTATTTTAAAGATCAATGAACTAATACAAGTTTAAATTAAATGCTCCTTTAAGTTATGGAACCCGGGTTCTGCTTGATTATTGTTACCATCAAGGCAATCTCCCTAGCAAATGTAGTCCTTTAAAAAAAAAACCCCACCAAATGGATTATTGGTGCCTGCAGTTTTATATCATGACAAATTCTCTGTTCTACGCTATTTAAAATGAAGTTGGGTCAGTTCTGTAATGGCAAACACCACCAACATATAGCATTGTACAGTTTAAGGATGTAATCAAGTTGTACTCAGCATGAGTAACATATTAGAGACTATTGTTTGTTACAGTCACCACCTTTCAGAGAAATACCAGATCAAAGTACATTCTGGCCTGTAATTTAGACATTGTAACACATGCCTAGAACACTTCAGATGAAGTCTGTATTAGCATAAGAATGATGAGCTGGTAACATTCCCCTTTTGGAAAAGATGTTCTCTGTTAATTGGTGGTATTACATGTGTGCCTGTTCACTTTTATGTATGGCTGATTTTGCAAGATTAGGGCAAGATTAAGAAATATCCCTTAAAGACATTATGGTGACAGTACAGTGATTTATTAGAGACATTATGGTGACAGTACAGTGACTTTTTTTTTTTTTTTTAATGAAATATTGTTTTTGATGGTAATTTTTCTTTTTTTTTTTTTCTGAATGAGATATTGTCTCTGAAGTGGTAATTTTAAAAGGGAATTAACTCATTCATCCGGGTGTAGAATATTCTGAAGATTCCTAAATATTTCAAAAACACAAGTGAATGCCTTTCTGTAAGTAAGTATGGACACACCTGTTTTACAAGTGAGACACAAAGAAGAAAATATATTTATTCTTTTTAAAGGCATATATATTTTGAGACTTCAGTCCATATTTATGTGTACAAAGGAAAGGAGCTTTGCTTTCAGAGTCTTGGCTCTATTTTTTCCACCAAGTACTCCAGCTTCCCAGGGACTGGAGCAGAAAGTGTGCATTAAAACTGGATTTCGCAGTTTTCCCCTGCTGATCCTTTGGGTCAGTTTTCCAAAGATCCACATCCATAGACCACATTTTGGGGTGATGACTTTCCAAAACTATTCCAAATTAGATCTTTTGTGTTTCAGTTGTGCCACAAAGGTCTGGATATTTGTAAAAAACAAATGAGGCCTTAACACTCATTTTAGCATCTAAACATAGTTTTGAATATAAGAGTTGTCCTGACTGATATACAAATTTGTCCATTCACCTTTCACCATCACGGTTAACATTTAAATTTGTATTAATACAAAGCCTTTTTGTCTTAAATCTCCCTTTGTGAATGATCTTCAAAAATATTTTCATTTTATATTTGCAAATGGTTGGAATAATGAAGATTTAAAGGGCATTCCTAAAAGATTAAACCGATCAGGTAGGTCTTCTTAAAAGAGGATTTTTACAGGAAAATTTTCTATTACTCATAAATAAAAGTGAAAAAATAATTAAGATGGATTCATGTCTATAGCATTTAGAAGTAAAGGGAAGAATCTCCTACAATTCTTGCATGAAAGTTTTGAGCTATAACCTATTTTTCAAAAGCTTTCAAATTGTGTAGAACCCTTTATGGCCCATGACAAGTTTTTTTTTAATAGTTATTTCTACTGGTTGTTTAAAAACTGCATCTTCTTTGTAGTCTGAGTTTTTCTGCCTTTCAGTCTCTGGGTTCATTTGGACCTTTTTATCTTCTAGATTAAAGAGCTATTTGCAATCAAAGAGAACTTTCCTGCATGACAGATACAGACCTTAAACGGGCCATCTCTTACACTTCTTATGGAAAGAGTTTCTTTTATCATTCACTAAGGATCATGACTTCTAGGCCACAAAACTTTCCATCCTCTCTTTTCCAGAGTCTTTCCAATTAGCAATACCCAGTCCAGTTAGGATTTTGATCCTCTGTTTTAATTGAAAAATCACCTATTCTTTCAATCTTGCTTTTCTCTAAAAGTTCCTTTAGCAGTATTGTCTTTCCTCTTAGCTAGCTATACTCAAATGTTCTCAGACAAATTATATTTATCACCGATAGTAACTTTCAGAGAGATAGTTTCCCTGCATCATTTTATTTTCCCATAGATAAGCCATAGACTATGAAAATTTATTACTAATAAAATATAACTGGAGTTTATAACATAAATAAAATTTCAGAGATGGTTATTCTTTTGATTCTAAAAATTAATATATCCATTTAAGTATTTTATTTATTGCCTACTACTTTTACAGTATAATATAGCAATGTATTATGGATTCCAGTGATATTCTATTTTAGAATTAATTACTTAGATACTATTATGGTGAGCATAATAACTTAAATGACTGATTTTTAAATAACTAGGTAGTGCATTTATCAAAGCTATCATTTCAGGCAGTTTAAAACTAGAGTAAAGAGGTCACTGAATATTTTTACCTGTAGTTGCTAGGCCTGTTTCTGGGACCATAACTTTCAAAAAATTAGTTATGAAGCATTTTGCATGATAAGATCTGATTTAGGTTCTTGCTCAGGGTTCAAGAAACTCAGTTTCAATCCTGTCTTTATCAAAAGATGTTTAAACAGCTCAGTTCTCAGAATATTGGTATTATGCTATTCTGATTCTGTCTTTCTCCTCCTTGAGACATTTTCAATTTCTGTGAAAAAAATTATCAGAGTCACTATTGTAGAGACCTTACCTTGACTTTGATATGTGTAAAATGGAGTTTTGGTTTAAAATCCCCCCAGATTTTTGTTATCTTTATCAACAATCTAAACCCAAGAGAAGATATTGTACATATTGGTCATTTATGAGTTTAAAAAAATATTTTTTTTAATTTAAAAACTATTTTAAAAAAATGTTTTGGATATGTTTGAAGCATAAGGAAACTAGACTTGATGCAGGTAGAGAGGTACAATTTATTTGCAGCTTTAATGAAATTAAAAAATGAATTTGGCTGAGGACTGTCATTCATTCTAACTCAACTTAAAACATTGAATTCAACTATATTGACATTAAAAATTACAGCAAATCTTCCATTCAGTGTCAGCACAGGACAACACTATATGTACAGTTCTGTGGACTATGGGGACAGAAATAGAGCACCTGATCTGCCCTCCTCTGTAACTCCAGTTGTAGCATTCAATTTTGTTTAATCCTCTATGGAGGCCAAACATTTTTATCTGATTAAGTTTATACAACCATCCATAGTCTTGATCTGAAAACATGGGGTGATGGAGATGACACCATAGCCTCTGGCAGTTTATTCTAATGAGATTACTCTTACTGTTAAATTAGAAATAAAACACACATCTTTGCATTTAACCAGTTTCCTCTTTGAGATATTTGTCCTTGTTAAGACTTCCTAAGGTACTTTAAGTAACCTATGGTGGTTTTCTCCCATCAATACACCAACCTCCCAATGGAACCACCTCTTTATTTTTAAATAAACAAAAAGTATGCTACTTGAATTATGAATTTGTACTGAAACAGGTAAGATTTGAAGTTTATTGTTCTAAATGAGAAGGTAATTTTTTTAGACTTGTACAGGAGATTGTGATAAAATTAAGAGAAGGGGACATTACATTGTTAAACAGGAGGCAGATACTAGCAGCTAAGGATGGAAGGAGGGAACACCATCCAAAAATGTTTCATCATTAGAAGTCTGATTCATTAGCTGTGCAGGTAAGGCGCTTGCTTTGAAATGGTTGTGTTGGGTTCTTATCTCCTAAGGATCTTTGAGTCATTCATGCTTAGTACAAAATACATAAATGCAACTGTCGTGGTTTAACCTCCGTCAG
>NW_008796046.1:5086904-5089709 GCF_000699145.1 Aptenodytes forsteri | reverse complement strand
CTGTGCCCCCTCCCAGCTTCTTGTGCACCTCCAGCCTTCTCAGTCGGTAGAGCATGGGAAGCTGAAAAGTCCTTGACTAGTGTAAGCACTGCTTAGCAACAACTAAAACATCCGTGTTTTACCAACATTGTTCTCACCCTAAATCCAAAACACAGCACTGTACCAGCTACTAGGAAGGAAATTAACTCTATCCCTGCCGAAACCAGGACACTAACTAAGAATAGGACAACTGTCTTTCCCTTTTCCATCTATAGAAATATTTGCAAGGTATTCCTATAAATAGAGCATATAAATTTAAAAACATATTTTTCACTTCCTCCATGGCTGCTTGCAAAAATAAGATGTTATTTTATGAGAAAGATAGCATGCCACATTTTTTTTTAAAAAGAAAACAGACCAACTGCTGGATTTTATGAAGAGCCTGTTCCTAGGAGTATGTGATTCATAGATCATATCTTTTAGATGGATCTTTTCAAGAAGCTTGAGTACAATAATTTTTGGTTTCTAATCCTTAGATTAGGTATGAAGAGACAAGCAGTGCAGCCAACATGAGCAGGACTGAAGGACTTCTCAGTAAGTGAGTGAGTAAAATTTTAAATACTTATAGAAATGTGAAGACAAGCAAGAAGATTCCTACTGAGTTTGGAAGCATCTATGCTTACACAGTGCTTCAGAAGGGATTTTCAGCCTTAGAATTTTGACCTTATTCTGAATTCAGATGTTTATGTTCCATGCTAAGCAACCAAAGTCTTTCCTGGATCTTTCTATTTCTTATTATGGTCAGAAAATGAAACTATGAAGTTATTGCACCACTGAGGATAGTGATATCTATTTATAGATAAATAATAAACCCTGATACTGTCAAAAGGGAAACCCTAAAAATTATATGGAATTGTGTGAGGTTCAATTCATTAACTCATTGAACTTAATTTCACTTTTCTGGGGTTAACTGCAGGGAAAGGAAAGCACAACATTTAATAAGAAGGACATTCTGAAGAGCAAATGAATCACTAAGTGTGAGAAAAATTCAGAACATGGAATTAATTTGCTTTTTCTGTTTGCGAGAACTTTGTGTCCTGCAGAAAACATTTAGCCTTTGGAGTGTAGCACATTTTAGTCAATAAAGCAATGCATTGCCAAGTGACAAACAAGACTTATTTTAAAAAGGGCTTTGTACTATGTTTCTTAGCCAAGGTATTTAATTTGTCAATAAACATAATTAATGGACAAAGCAGATGCTGGAAATCATGGTAGCGCATTAATTTAACACATCTATATCTTTGATGTATAATGCATATCTTTGAGACAAAAGTAGGCACAATTCACTGAGGCATTCCATTTTGAAATACTAGAGCACTGAGCTTTTAAGCTCAAGGAAATGCATCAGATCTCCTTGGTTCTTGTAGTAAGCACAGCTCCGAATAAGTCAAAGTAGACATGAACAATGCATAGCTAGAAAGTTTGGTGTCCCCATTAAAGAAAGATTGATGAGAATGCAGCCATGGATATGGGGGGGGTGTTGGATAAGCACCCAAAAAAGAATGGATTCTTAGTCAGTTGTATCTCTGCCATCTGAAAAAAATGGAAAGCTTGCTACATAATTCTGGATGTGTTTTTATAGAGGGAAGAAGGTGGATATAACATTAAATCCATTTCTAGTCCTGAATGGACTCAGGCTGTGCAGAAGACTAAAAATGAAAAATTTATATTTATCCTCTAAGGACAATCAGAAAATCAACATTCATTCGGTGGCGGTCCTGTGAAGTATGTCACCTATTTATATCAGCCCTCAAAAGATTCCATGTGGTGTTGCAAGTTTCTGTCTCTTTTCTGTTTCTGCTCTGCTCCTGGTTATATTATCTACAGAAAAATTGTTTGTGGCCATTAACCTGTTTTTCACTTTGTACATGATCTTACTGTCATTCCTACAATTGCTTTTCTCTCTTGCTTATTGCTTTTAGGTAGAGTTAAAACAAACTTTAAGAAAGAATGTTTCTTCACTAGAAGTGTAGAAAATACAGTTAATCTTTTAAAGTTCAAATGTATAAAATGGACTTACAGAGTATATGGAGATTCCAACTAGTTATCTTTAAACATCGTTTGTGGATCTACTACTGTACATATATGGAGAACAGAAGTGCCTTTATAATGGTACTGGTGGAGTAGAAGGTGTTTTAGAAAAAACAATGTCAATATATTTATTGAGTTTTACCCATTTACACTTTTGTCTACTTATGACTGGTTTTAGTGATAGAGTGTTTATTTGCTCTTTGTTCTTTGACACGTCCACCAATAGCACCTTGGATAGATTAACTGGTGAACACGGGTATTAAATATTTTGCTCCAGATAATTCATCCTGAAGAAAGCTAACTTTACCAGTTGTGTTCCCCTATACTCTATTAGTATATTCATTTTATGTTGCAAAGGAGTTCATGTTTAGGCTTTTCAAAGTGATTCAGTAGAATTATTGGTCAAACTGTTTCAGATAGATATTATACTGCGTACTTTTTTTCTTTTTTGTGGCATAACACTTTCAACATCTATCCAACAAGTTTTCTTCCATTCTGGTTTACAGAACTACATTAGCAGTTTGAAGTCAGGTCAGTCCAACCTGCTAAAGTGTGAACAACTCCTTGCTTGAACTGAGCGTGATGTTCATGTAAGATCTTTCTTGCTACTTATTTAATGCCTACATTAACAGCAAGAAAAATGGAATACAAGTTCATAGAATCATAGAATCATAGAATCATTGAGGTTGCAAAAGACCTCTAAGATCATCGAGTCCAACCATTGACCCAACACCA
>NW_008796046.1:5078488-5085713 GCF_000699145.1 Aptenodytes forsteri | reverse complement strand
TTCTCCAGGCTAAACAACCCCAGTTCCCTCAGCCTCTCCTCATAAGACTTGTTCTCCAGACCCCTCACCAGCCTCGTTGCCCTTCTCTGGACACACTCCAGCACCTCGACGTCCTTCTTGGAGTGAGGGGCCCAAAACTGAACACAGTATTCGAGGTGCGGTTCACTGGTGATCTGTCCTTCCTTCACACACTACCTGGTCCTTATGGTCACCTGTACTACTGGGTCAATAAATATACAGTGTCTGCAGTTTGAGGGAGCGGACACATCCTGACTGAGGTAAAAGTACATAATGGAGAGCACCTACAGGTCCTGATCTTCTGACAACTGGGTCTGAGACGTGGCTGACATGTGCCACAATCCCCTTCTGACCTGCATTCCTGGCTTGCTTTCTGTGCAGGACTGTCTGAGAGGGAGGAGGCAGTCCTGACATGGAATTGGGACCATGAGAGGTTTTCACTGGACTCACACACACAAAAAGATTACCCACCCTACTGTTGACATAACCATAGTGCTAGGCTTCTCTGACAGACTTTGTGGTGCTTGCAAGCAATTCAAAAGACTGGATTCACTCACTGCTGTGGGTTCCTATTATTTCTTCTAACACTGACTTTTGCAAGGGATCCACCCCTGTGTGAAAGCATCTCTTACGACTATGCTTGAAGTTACTTTTAACACTTTATAAGGTCTTCAGCAGGAGGAGGAATAAGGATCTGAAAAAATACTTCTCTGGCCTTCCCTGGTCGTATCTGTTCCTCGCTGGATGTCATCTGCTACTTAGTTCAAACTGCCCACTTCTGGGTGCCAGTTGAAATGTGATATTTGATGTCTTGTAGTATTGCACTAAGTTAACCTGAAGATTCTTCCTTTGTGACTGGTACTCAGTGTCACCAAAACTACAGGTGAAAGTAGCTCAGAAGCATCAGAAGTTAGCAAAGTTGCATGCCTTACCTGGATCGTTGCAACTGCAGTGTGACCTTTTCTAATAGCTCTCTTTCTGGGAGAATAGTTTGGGCTGACACAAATCATTCTGAATGTACAAGGTGCTGAATATTTGAAAGATACTTAGCATTTCACATGCTAACTAAGAAATTATTTTTCTGAGGCTAAGTATAATGACATCCGGAAAGCTGGTGGCAAAGTCTCCAGATTATTCAAGGGAAATGACCTTGAAATTGATCAAAGTCCAATGAGTTATTAAAAATTGAGCAAAAATTGGTAGAGCAGGAGCAAATATGACTAGTGCTCAAGGTACCTGAATTATAAATGCATCTTATTGACTCAGTTCAATTCCCAGAAGAACTTGAGAATGCTAAGAATCCACCTCCTCTTTAAAGAATTTTTAGACTATAGTTGTACTTTGAAATTTCACCATATTTCAAAACCTATGGACGATGGATGCAATGCACAGTTCTGCTCAGCCAGCCTCCAGTTAGATGAAGTTAACTGTGTCAAATCACTGCTGCTTCTTACCTATTTCCAGCCCCAATCTACTCTGGATTTATAGGTGGGACCACATGGTACAGATCAAACACTCTTACGTGATGCTTCCTAAGAGTTTTCCTACTGAAGCTTTCTGTCTACTGTTCTATTTCCGCAAATCAGCTGGTGCAGGAGGCCATAGGCAGGAATCTCCTTTCTTTCCATGTGAGTCAACAACCTTGCCTTTTAAGTCAGTGCAGTTCTCCAGCATTAATAAAAACTGAGTGAAAATAAATCGGGCCCAGTGAATTGCACCAGCATCAAAGTACCCAAATGACAGCTGAGTGGCCCAATGTATAGTGATAGCACTGCTGTGCATGAATACAAATAATAAAACATCCTCAGAGCATGCAATGTGTCTGCACCATAGTCGAGGTCCTAATAAAGCCATATTGAGACTGGAAGGACTGGTGACCTCTTGTTGTTCCTTCTGAGTAGGCATGTCATGCAGGATATGTTGATTTATTGTCAGATTATATGAAACAACAGAGTGACCAGACACTGTATGTTATGTATGAGATGACTAGCTTCTTGTTTATGGTCTTGCTGGCCCAGATGTTAGTTGGGAGACAAAAGGTTTCCTTTAACTTGCAAGGTTAACTTCAGTCTTCAGTTCCCACCCTATTTGCACTCAGCCTCTCTTTTTTTTTGGGGGGGTGGGTGTGGGGAGCAGGGGTTAGATTGCAGATTACAGTATAATTAACATCCAACTGACTATGTTTAAATGCTCTTGTCATGGAAGAATCCATGCCTGATGCTGGTCAAAACAGACTCCAGCCCATGGGGAGACAAAATGTCAGCCAGTCAGAGAGGTCTGCAGCTCCCTGATGCAGGCAGGAGCCGCTGGTGGCAGTCAGAGGAGGATACTGCTGAGGGCAGGCAGGAGACAGTCTGTGAAGCTGGGGCTCCACACCAAAGGGGGTTCGCCTCTGAGGGGACTGTGAGTGGCTCCACACTCGGGCAGGGATATCCCATGGGACTGCAGCCATGAGAGAGCCATGCTGGGGCAGGGACACCCCTGAGGGACTGCAGCTGTGGGTGACCCACGCTGGGGCAGGTACACTCTTGTGGGACTGTGGCCATGGGTGACCCATGTCAGGGCAGGGAAATCCCTGAGGGACTGTGACCCCGACCTCCTACACATCTTGTTGCCTCACCAAAGGGATTGGGATGGGCTGAGTGTAACCCACAGCAAAAATGAGGGAAACTGAGACTTTGAAGAGAGAGGATAAGAGTTTGGCTTAAGTTGAGCTTGGAGAAAGAGGAAAAAAAGGTGTTTACTTAAGTATTTGTTTAATTATTTATGTTTTCCTTTTCTCAGTACCCAAATCAGTGATTAGATATTTTTGCTAAAAATAATTCAATTAAGTGAAAGCTCCCTGAGTTGAAACTGTTTTGCCCACAACAATCACATAAACAAAATGAAATCTGCATACAGAAAACAGTTCTATCTGGCTATATTCAGACCTAAAGAAAATGTTGTTTCCTTATACCCTGTTGGTGTCTTGGAAAAGGAATTAATTACAGTTCTCAGAGTGACACCTAAGAATGGCTGTCATTTCACCATTCTGGGACGCATGGGAAGGGTGCCTCTGTAATGAGGACAGGAAAGTTATATGGTGACTACCCTGCTAGAAGTTGCGCGCTATACTACATGTGAATTTATAATGTCAGAGGTGCTATGGATCATTAGTTACCTTTCCTCATGGTAAATCTGCCCTGGAAGTTAAATCCTAGTACTTTGCTACCAGTGCTGAGGAGAGTCACAAACTTCAGGTGATTTTATGTTTTTGGTCCACATGCTTCCTGATTTTTTCTCCCAGCCCTTCTGCAAGGTAGGAAATTGCTATTTTTTTCATTTTCTGATGTGCACCGTTACAACAGACCAGGCTGCTTTAGTTCTAGACTGCAAATAAGCTACTACTAGAATCCCAGCCTCTGTTTTTCTGTGTTTATTCAAGTATTTAGCACTGGTGTATCTAGGCAAACAGATATGTATAATGCTGTCTTTGAGCAGGCTCAGTTAGTCACAGAATTCCCTGGATGCACCCAGTTCCACTCTAGGGTTATGCGTATTCCATTCAAGCTCTTACTCACTTGTATATTCTTTATCACTATTGATTTCTCTGTTTGGGCCTCCTTTAAATGACATTTTGTGTAAGTAGCAATAAAAGAAAAAGTATCCTCAATCCTGGAGATTCTTTAGAAGTGCAGCCAGACTGCTTTCCTTTGGAAATCTCCTGTGAACTGTGTTTTCACATGAGATATCCCATAACCTCTGCTTTCAGCTGCACTTGAAACGTATTGAGAAAGACTTGTTCTGCCTCAGCTCAGTGTTGTTCTTCCTGCTTGTATTGGTTTCCTTCAAATCATTTGCAGCAAGGGTGAACCATATAATATAGGACAAGCCAACCAGACTGGAGTGACTGTGTCAAACCCTATGTCACTCTTAAGACAGTGCATTGTTTAACTATATATGCATATAATGCATTCCTCCCCAGTAGAACAGAAGAAATCTCTAGATGTCATGAATGACGTATCCTATGTGTCTGTATCACATGTAGTATCATACATATTTCTCTGTATCACATGTAGTACGGGATGTTTGTCTGGTTCTGTAACTTCATTAAGGTACCACTGATCATGGCACTGGGATTTTTTTGTGAAAAGTTCTACTGTTCCGACATTTTTACCACAAGAAGGAAAATCTCAATCCTCACCTTCCAGACACTGCTATGTTTTTATTTTATCTGGGAATTTAAAAGCAGACATTTCTAATTAGAGATATTTTTGCTTCAGCATATTTTGTTGAAATACCTAATTATATTAGTATGTTTAGGTAGTTTAGTAAATCCAATAAAAGCTATGTTAACAAATCTTGTCATCTATTCAGCTAAATAGATTTTGTTCAGCTGCTCTGCTACCAGATAATACAGATAACCAGGTGTGGGGGACAAAACAATCCTTTGCAAAGCATGTTGATCTGTTTGTGGTCCACTCCCTGAAATGAATTCATTGCAGAACCTATGTCTGATCAGCATCATTTTGTTGTGATTC
Source organism: Aptenodytes forsteri (assembly GCF_000699145.1). Lineage (NCBI taxonomy): Eukaryota > Metazoa > Chordata > Aves > Sphenisciformes > Spheniscidae > Aptenodytes > Aptenodytes forsteri. The sequence continues at coordinate 5,081,175 of NW_008796046.1, read as the reverse complement.
ACTGCTCACTCCTGAGATCTTCAAAACCAATACGCAATGATCAACTATCAGCAGGGGAACGGTTTCCTCTGTGTTCAGATGAATTGTCTGTTAGTTGCTGCTAATTGACTGAGATTCTGTGTCCTTGTGCTGCTTGCACTTTGTATTAATTCAGCAATTTCTGGCCATATTTCCTATGACCATGCCTCCTCATCTTAAATCTGATACCAGACTTTTTACCTTCTTTTGTGCGCTACCAGGATCTTTGGATATATCTTCCTCAAGCCCAGCGAGTTTTCACTTCTTTATGTTACATCAAGACTCCTGGCTTGCAGTCCTTCAGTACTTTAGTTAGGCAAGAGGCTCTGTGAAGTATCTGTCAGTGAGTTATGGAAGAAGGCATCTGTCCTTTGCTACCTGCACTTCAGGTAGCATTAGTACCTGTGCTGCACAATAGATATGTTTCCTGGCTAGTTCTTGCTCCTCTAGAATTAAGTTTCTGTGCACTTTCTAAGCCAACCAACTGGAGTTAAAACAATTCAGAGATGAAGTGTATTTGTTTGTGGATTGGTTCTGAGTTAATTATGAAATCTGATTCATAACTTCAACTATTTTTCAGCTTCCTGAATTTTTCAGTTTCACTGCATGGCTATGAGGACATTAAAAGTATTCTTCCGGTGTGTCTACATTAATAAACTAATCTGAGTCAAATTAATTTAAGCACAATTACTAATACTTTTTAATAGTAAACACATAGTTTAACATAATCTGGACCAAAACATCTCTGTCTGAGACAGTGACTGAGACAGGTTTAGAAACCAGAAGACAGTCTCCAAAGCATCCTGTTCTGGTGCTTGAAATTAAAAAGTTAAAACATTTAAGTACAGGGATGCAGCCCAAGTTGTTCCTGTGTTATTTATCTATTAGATGTAGCTGGACATGTGCGGGAAGTTGTCCACTTCCAGCTGGTGGCTGGAAATGATGCAGGAGTCTTCCACAGTTCACAGAGTAGATTGTATTATAGTCTGTGAAGTATAAATGTACAATTATATATATCTATTTATACAATATTTCTAATACATACAATATTTAACTCTCTTCTTTGGATTTATACTAGACTTGCTGTGTTAATAGGAATTACAATGAGTAAAGAGATTCAGAAATGTTTAGTAACAAATGGCAGTTACAGTATGGTTTTTCATAGCTTAATTCAGAAGAAAGTATTGTAAAATTAACACTCCATTAAATTCTTGGCTAAATTTTTGAACAGCTGGGCTATCATAATTCCTTAATTTGAAGAAATAAACATTTGTTACAAATCTTTGTAATGATATGGACACAAGTAAAGTATTTCGAGCCACACGGTTTGAAAAGTTTTTTATGTACAGCCTCACATCAAGCTGGAAACAGGGCCCTGCATTTTTAATGGCATCTAAGAAACAGCGGCAATTAATTTTTAAAATTGTTAGAAACTAACCAATTGATAAGAAAATAAATAGTTTTTCAAGTCATTCTATAGAGTGGAAGGTCCTAAGAGCTGCTTAGTGGCAGAACAGTTCTAGAAATCATTACTATTTATAAACTGTAAGGAATGTGTTGTGTATTTTATTGTGAATGCATAAAAAAGGATTTTTCTATTTTGCTGCTTTTTCCTGTTCAGTTATATAACAGTTATAAGACACCATTCAGCAAACTGCACAGCTCTAATTGAATGAACCACCTATCAATTACCTGTACTCTGGATGGTATATTGTGGATATTACTAAAACAGAGGAAGAAACAGTAAAATGGGAAATAATGATAGTTTGCTTGGTCTGATATGATGTGCTGAGGAAGTCTTTAGAAACTCATTATAATTTCTCAAGGGAACCTTAGGTGCCAAGGTAGAAAGTATAAGGAATACATGGTGGAACATATTTAAGTATTAAAATAGCATTAATATTTATTAATGAAGTTCTGGAGAATGTAAGGAGAGAAAATAGCAAAGAGCCACTTCTGTAGACTTCATATTTTTATGGATCTCATTATCATAGTGTCCGAAGACCTCACAATCATTATGCATTTATTCCAATGTATATTTAAGATCAGACTTTACACATCTTTAGGGATGGTAATTGAGCTCTAAAGAAATGAAGATCAAGAGATTTAAACGTTTCTAGGTGCTAGTGTCTGAAGGTGAGAGATGAGCTCACTGAACCCTTCAACAAGATGATAGATGAAGTTCTGCTCTCTCCTGCATTGGGTTGGTGACCCAATTAACTGGACAAATACTTTCTCCTTTGGGCATTAGCTAAGCTTGTGTCCTGATTTCGGCTGGGATAGAGTTAATTTTCTTTCTAGTAGTTGGTATAATGCTGTGTTTTGGGTTTAGCATGAGAATAATGTTGATAACACACCGATGTTTTAGTTGTTGCTGAGCAGTGCTTACACTAGCCAAGGACTTTTCAGCTTCCCATGCTCTACCGACTGAGAAGGCTGGAGGGGCACAAGAAGCTGGGAGGGGGCACAGCCAGGACAGCTGACCCCAACTGGCCAAAGGGATATTCCATACTACAAGATGTCATGCTCGGTATATAAACTGGGGGGAGTTAGTGAGGGGTGTGTGTGTGACCGCTGCTCAGGGACTGGCTGGGCATCGGTCGGCAGGTGGTGAGCAATTGCATTTTGCATCACTTATTTTGTATATTCTTTTATCAGTATTACTATTA
>NW_008796046.1:5069129-5070257 GCF_000699145.1 Aptenodytes forsteri | reverse complement strand
AATATACAAAGCAAGTGATGCACAATGCAATTGCTCACCACCCGCTGACTGATGCCCAGCCAGTCCCTGAGCAGTGGTCACGCCCCGCCCCCACCTGGCTAACGCCCCCCAGCTTATTTACTGAGCATGATGTTATATGGTATGGAATATCCCTTTGGCCAGTTTGAGTCAGCTGTCCTGGCTGTGCCCCCTCCCAGCTTCTCGCTGGCAGGGCATGAGAAGCTGAAAAGTCCTTGGCTGGTGTAAGCACTACTTCGCAACAACTAAAATGTCAGTGAGTTAACAACATTGTTCTCATGCTAAATCCAAAACACAGCACTTTACCAGCTATTAGGAGGAAAATTAACTCTATCCCTGCCGAAACCAGGACAGCTTGGTATCAGTCAAATGGGGAAGCAAAAGTAGCTGTATGCAACTTTTCTGCTTCTTCCAAAATGTGGTAGGGATTTAGAGCCAAGGCATTGCTACCTTGAATTAAGAGCAAGCAAGTGTGCCTCTTTCTCTTCCTCAAGTGTATCCTGCATGTTACATAGCTTTCTATATACTATTCATTTCCTGAATTATAAGAGAAGAGTTTAGCTTACAGTACAATTTGCATATTCATATAATTTAGAGTTGCCTGGAGCAAGGGCTGATGATTTTGGACCTCAAGTCCTTTGGATTTTGTTAACCATTCCATTAAATGAAATGATAATTTTAACATTAGCTGCCATTTTGAGTATTCAGATGAATGTTTCATTTATGTAGAAAGCTCAAAGAGTTTCATTTTCTTCACCCTGTGACAAATCCAGCTGAAATCTCCCCAAAGCCTTTGACCCAAACACTTTCAGAAGCACATAACGTTTTCCTTGAGGAAATTCAGGAAATTATTAAAAAGTACACTATTTTTTCCTGGGTGCTTTTGGTTGAGAACTGAATTTCAGAAGTATAGAAATATAGTGAGGATGTCAATGAATTCAAAACCAGTGAATGTATCAAGCAGTTTAAAATAAGCCTGCTGATTTTCATTATAAATATCCCTAGTTATGGTTAAAGACTTAAAAAAAACCCAATGTCATGGTTTAATCTCAGTCGGCAACTAAGCACCACGCAGCCGCTCGCTCACTCCCCCCCCGGTGGGATGGGGGA
>NW_008796046.1:5057931-5068805 GCF_000699145.1 Aptenodytes forsteri | reverse complement strand
CCTTGACTAGTGTAAACACTACTTAGCAACAACTAAAACATCGGTGTGTTATCAACTTTGTTCTCATGCTAAATCCAAAACACAGCACTGTACCAGCTACTAGGAAGGAAATTAACTCTATCCCTGCTGAAACCAGGACACCCAACAAAAATATAAAAAATGTGTAGCAAGTTAGGGTCTAATTCAATCTAACACAGTTGTACAAAACATTTCTATATCAATTATTTAAACTAGATTGAGTAGTGCTGATGAAATTTTCTAGTGCAAAAGTTTTCCATTGTAAGGGCTGGTGCAACAAAAGCTAAACATTTTCTCAGAGAATTAACTTCAAAAAATTCTGAGGAAATATTACTAAAGAACATCTAAAGAATTAGGTAAGTTTGAATTCAACCTCGAGCTGACTGACACAAGTACCTCACGAGATGAAGGAGACTGGGCCTTTGTCTCTGCTCGGGGCAGAAGGAAGAACCTTCCCCTAAAGTGCCCCTATCTAACTGGTACAATGCTCTGGGGTAAAGAATGAAGAGCACGTGAATAGCAGACAAGACCCAGGAGAAGCTGACCATACAAAATTGATCCTACTACCCACCTGCATTAGAACCAGTGCCACCAGAAAAAGACGTAAAGTATTAGCAATTGGAGATTCATTACTGAGTGGCAATGAAGCACCCATTTGCCATCCAGACAATTTCTCTAGAGAAGCTTGCTGCCTACTAGGAGCTTGCATTCACAATGTCACCAAGAGGCTGCCAAGCCTCGTGAATCCTACAGATTATCATCTGCTCCTACAATTCCACATAGGGTCTAATGATACTGCGATGAGGCAACTGAGAACCATCAAAAGAGACTATATGTCCCTCGGAGCAATGTAAAAAGGATCTGGAGCACAGGTGGTTCTCCTCTATCCTCCCAGTTGGAGGAATGGGTTCAGGAAGGAGGAGGTGAACTGAACGGGTGAATGCCTGGTTGCATGGCTGGTGCCATACTCAAGGTTTTGGCTTCTATGATCATCCTCCTACCTTTGAGAAGCTGGGTCTGTTGGGAGCTGATGGGATTCACCTGACGAAGTGGGGCAAGAGGGTCTTTGCCAACAAGCTGGCCAGACTTATAAGGAGAGCTTTAAACTAGATTTAGCAGGGGAAGGGGATGGAGTTTTGAGCAACAGAGAAGAGCCAGGGGCTGTTGATGTATTAGGAACCAACAGGGAAAATACCTGTGAAATGCCTCAAAGGAATTAGGGTGTGATCCTCTAAAAAGATGACACCGTCGATTGCCCAGCTGAAGTGCCTCTATACCAAGGCACACAGCATGGGGAACAAACAGGAGGAGTTGGAAGGCACTGTGCAGCTAGAAATATGTGATCTAATCACTATCACTGAAATGTGGTGGGACAAATCACATGACTAGAGTGCTGCAATTGATGGCTATAAACTGTTCAGAAGGGACAAGCAAGAAAGGCGGGGCAGAAGGGGGGCGGGTTGCCATCTATGTAAAAAAAATGAATTGACTGCACAGAGCTGTCTTTGAAAAACAGTGGTGAATACATTAGGAGTTATGGGTAAAAATTAGGTGCCAAGCCAGCAGAGGAAACCTTGTGGTTGGTGTTTACTACAGGCTACCTGATCAAGGTCATCCTGTTGACGAAGCATTCTTACTTCAACTATAGGAAACATCATGCTTGCAGGCATGAACCCCTCTGATCTCGCTGGGGGACTTCAAACACCCTCGCATCTGCTGGAAAACCAGCACAGCAAGCTGTAAGCAGTCCAGGAGAGTCTTGGAGTGCATCAAGGATAATTTCTTAATCCAGGTGATAGACAGCGTGACCAAAGGAGAAATGTTACTAGACCTATTGCTTACCAACATGGATGAACTAATTAGAGTTGTCAAGATTGATGGTAGCCTGGGCTGCAGTGATCATGCCCTGGTGGAATTCACAATCTTGAGGGATATGGGACAGGTGAAGAGTAGAGCAGGACCCTGAATTTTAGAAGAGTAAACTTTTGGTTGTTTAAAGAATTAGTGGATGGAACCCTCTGGGACAAAGGAGCTGAACAGAGCTGGTAACTCTTTAAGGACATTTTTCTTAGAGCGCAACAGCTCTTGATTCCCATGTATAAGAAATTAGGCAAGGAAGGCAGGAGATCAGCATGGCTCAGTAAGGACCTCCTCATCAAACTAAAGTGTAAGAAAGAAATGCGCAGGCAGTGGAACCAGGGACAGGTATCCTGGGAAGAATATAGGGATGCTACCTGGATGCGTAGGGATGGGATTAGGGAAGCTAAGGCACAGTTGGAGCTGAATTTGGCAAGGGATGTGAATAATAATAATAATAATAATAATGGCTTCTACAGGTACGTTGGACAGAGAAGGAAGATTAAAGAAAATGTACTCCCTCCTGATAAATGAGACAGGAGAACTGGAGACAACCAACATGAAGAAGGCTGAGGTACTCAACAACTTTTTTGTCTCTGTTTTCTATGGTAATCTCTCTTCCCACATCTCTCAAGCCCCTGAAACTCAAGGCAAGGACTGGGGGAACAAAGTCCTTCACATTGTAGAAGGTTAGTTTTGAGACTGCTTGAGAAACCTGAACATACACAAGTCCATGGGATGTGACGAGATGCACCCCAGGGTCCCGAGGGAATTGGTGGATGTTGTTGCCAAGGCACTCTCCATCATATTTCAAAAGTCATGGCAGTCAGGCAAAGTCCCTGTAGAGTGGGTAAAGGGAAACGTGATGCGCATTTTTAAAAAAGATAAAAAGAAGGACCCTGGGAGCTACTGACCAGTCAGCCTCACCTCCGTGCCCAGTAAGATCATGGAACAGATCCTCCTCGAAGATATGTCAAGACATATGGAAGACAAGGAGGTGATTAGAGACAGCCAACATGGCTTCACCATGGGCAAATCATGCCCTACTAATTTAGTTGCCCTCTGCAATGGAGCAACTGCATCAGTGGACAAGGGAAGAGCTACAGATGTCATATACCTGGATTTCTGTAAGGCCTTTGGCATGGTCCCCCACAACATTCTGTGCACTAAATTGGAGAGATATGGGTTTGATGGATGGTCTGATAGATGGTTAAGGAAATTTCTAGATGGCTGCATCCAAATAGTTACAGTCAATGGCTCAAAGTCCAAGTGGAAACCAGTAAAGAGTGGTGTCCCTCAATGGTCTGTACTGAGACAAATCCTATTTAATGTCTTCATCAACAATATAGACAGTGGGATTGAGTGCACCTGCAGCAAGTTTGCAGATGTCACCAAGCTGAGTGGTGCAGTTGATAGTGCTAGAGGGAAGGGATGCCATCCAGAGGGACCTTAACAGGCCTGAGGAGTGGGCCCGTGTGAACCTCATGAAGTTAGACAAGGCCAAATGCCAGGTCCTGGACCTTGGTCAGGGCAATCCCCAATAACAGTACAGATGGGGATGAATGGATTGAGAGCAGCCCTGCCGAGAAGGACTTGGGGATACTGGTAGATGAAAAATGGAACATGATATGGCAATGTGCTCTTGCAGCCCAGAAAGCCAGTTGTATTCTGGGCTGCATCCAAAGAAGCATGACCAGCAGGTCGAGGGAGGTGATTCTGCCCCTCTGCTCCACTCTCATGAGACCCCCCCTGGAGTACTGCATCCAGCTCTGAGGTCCCCAATACAAGAAAGACATGGAACTGTCAGAGTAGGTCCAGAGGAGGGCCATGAAAATGATCAGGGTGATGGAACCCCTCTCCTATGAAGAAAGGCTGAGAGAGTTGGGGTTGTTCAGCCTAGAGAAGACAAGGCTCCAGGGAGACCTTATTGTGGCCTTTCAATATATAAAGGGGGCTTATAAGAAAGATGGAGAGAGACTTTTTACCAGGGCATGTAATGACAGGACAAGGGGCAACATTTTTAAACTGAAAGAGGGTAGGTTTAGATTGGACATTAGGAAGCAATTTTTTGCAAGGAGGGTGGTAAGACACTGGAACAGGTTGCCCAGAGAAGTTGTGGATGCCCCATCACAGGAAGTGTTCAATATCAGGTTGAATGGGGCTTTAAGCAACCTGATCTATTGAAAGATGTCCCTGCCCATGGGAGGAGGGTTGGAGTAGATGATCTTTAAAGGTCCCTCTCAACCCCTAAACCATTCCATGATTCCATGATTCTATGATCTTTTTGACTCATGCACTACCTAAAGGGAAGGCAGTACAAAAGCTTTCTTGTAAGTTATATTAAATGCTGAAACAATAAAGTAAAACCCATTGAAATTAAATTTCTATATTCCTGGAATAACATTTGTTTGCTGTTTTTCAGACTTTTTTTTTTTCATAAGAGTTGATATTTCAATTATATTTTGTTTTTTCTTCTAATCTTTGACTAGATCAAAGTGATCTTTCTGCCTCCCTAACGGCAATAGCTTATTTAACAAGGTATTATATATTCTTGAATATCAAAGCTGGTTACATTTACTTTATAGGTCATATTCATACTATAATATCATCCACTTGTTTCTATTATTCCACCATTGTTTTGCCAGGCACTGTATATTGCTAAACATATCTTTTCCTGAAGATTTTATAATCTCATACTTTGCAGTGTAACTGGGATGCAGGATATCATGCTTCATTTCCCTTTGGTTTGTATGTTGGAGCAGAATAGTTATAAAGGCTATGTTCTCTTAGCTCTTCTCTTGGGGATGTATGTGATAGAGAATGGGTAGGAACGTGTCAATGTCTCCCTTCCACTGCTTTTTCACTTGCAAGTATCACTGAGCTGGGGAATGAGAGATTAAGTGCAGTTTTCCTGGGCCAAACAGTTCCCTATTTTAGATGGTTTTGTGGAAATGTAACAACTTGATGTTTTTTTCATTGAATGAAGAATTTAGCAAGACTCACAAAAGGGGTGATATACCTATGTTTATCAAACTGTGTTTGGGCATAGGCTAATTAATGCCAGAAGGAATCACAAAGGATGTGACATGCTGTACTGCAGGACCAGTGTTATTTGCTGGAAACCAGGAAGCAGCTGAGTGCAGAGGCTGCATTTTTTTCTCATCTCTCTGTTTTTAATTTCTTGCACCTTCTTCTTAGCATCTGCTTCTGATGACAGTAAAAATCAGAATTCTGGATTATGTTGATCTTGGGTGTGTTTTACTTTGCAATCTTCTATTATTACAGATTCCTTGTGGTGCAGTCTAGCCTAAACCAACAGAGAACATTGTCAAATAACTAACCAAGTTCTCCTTATTTGATTAAAAGGTGTTTTTTCCTTCAACCTTGTGAATTGGAAGGATAAATATTCTTGAATTATCCATTAATCCCTCAAGGACAGGGTTCTGTCATCTTCTTGTTTCATTGGAATATGTTTTATACCAACAGTAACATCTGGAATCCTTAACAGTTGTTCTGCAAGTCAGACTAAACCCATTTAATCTCTTTCATCAGTTCTGGTGTGCTCAAGTTTCCTCTGAGGAAGAAAGAAGAGGAGAATTAGAAGAGAAAATTATCTTCAAGTTTAGTTCCCATATAATCAGTTTCTGTTATGAAATGGGGTGGGGATTTTTAGTCCTCTGAAAGTGTCATTAATATGTGTGAAAATATAAACCCTGAAAAAACTCCTCACACAAGTATTCCTTACTCATATAGGCAAGACCTTCTCAGTAGAAAGACATTTTCTACATTTTTCTGCTGCTTACACAGGTTTTCAAACTTAAGTCCCAGACCACTGCAGCAAAATACTCAAACAAGTGGACATCTTCTAATGATCTGATTGTGCTAGTGGAAATATTAATGAGCTCACACTTATGCCCAGACTTTCCTGAAGTCCTTAATTAATTGAGTGCTGAATTTTCCCTTTAAACTGTAGTCCTCTCTCCTTTTCATACTACTGACGAGCAAAACCTATTTTTTCTTAATGACATTGATTTTCTTTTTCTGATACTTAGAATCTAAAAGGGCAGAAAGTCTCAAAAATGAAAGTTTAAAAAGTATTTTAAAACTTATGGGAAAAGTTTCATAAATGGATATAAATTTTGCTCTTATTACTACTATGAATTGGTGATTTACCAGTGCCTTTCAGGGCATAATGGAGTTACATTACAAAACTCCATTTTTAAACATGAATAAATCAGTTGTAAAAGGAAGCTCATAAAGATTGTGGTGTGTTTGTTATGTTCATTTGATTGCTTGTTTTGATGGAAACAATGCTGACTCTTTGACATAAATTTTACTGAAGAAATTTCTATTTTTTGACACAGTGGTTTATTGATTTAGTAGTTTTGATCCAAAGGCATGTAATTTGATGAAGCCCCTTTGTTTGTGAGTATTTGTAACTCTGCTAATAAAAAGTAAATACCATAGGTTACAGGATTTCTTCCTAGTTTTTTTTAAAGAATTTTGAAATCTCTAACTCTGAAAGAAGTCACTGAAGTAATTAAAATATTTTTGCGTTGCTATGTAGTTCAAGCACAATGCTATCGATACATTCTAGGTTAATGGAAGATAGAAGAATCCAATCAATTTGCTTATGAGCAGGACTGGAGTCTTCATAGTTCCTGTATTCACCCTTAATCACAAGCTCTGATAACTGTAATTAAAAATTACTCTTAATCATGTAGAGCCAGCTCAGGTGTAGAAGTTAGATTAATCTCACCATAGGTGCCTATGGACATTAACATTTTCAGCAAGTTTCTCGGAAACTCAGAGTTCTGATTCACCATGACCAGAAGTGGCCCAGAGTTGAAAGTGTGAGCAACCATATTTCTTTTATGTCTAAGTCCTGTCAAGCTTTACTGAAAAGGCATTCCTCCTCTTATTTAGCGTGGAATAAAAAACCAAACCAAACCAACAACAAAAAAAACCCCAAAACCCCAAACCCCCCAAACCCCACAGTATCCCATTTTTAACACATTAGTGTAGGGATCAGAATACTTGTCTCAGAAGCCCAGTTTCAAGTGCGAACACATATCACCCAACTTGCAAAGTACAGTTAAGTTCATCAGCGAAGAGGGAGGATGGATATATGTATGAGAGAAGCAGTATCAGTCCCCACAGTTTATAGGATTTACTAAGCCTAAGAGAATGAACATAATTTTGTAACCCTATAGTAAGAGTAGTGTTTATACCTCAATCTACTTCTTTAAATAAGGTTTCTATACTTTATGCTAAAAAGTCACTAATGAAATATTGATGAAATGTTGACCTCCTACACGGTATAGAACTAGGTAGTTAACTTCTTGAGAAGCAGGTTCAAGCTCCTCAGTGAAAGAAAAGAATTAAGTTTGGGTTTTGCACTTCATAAGGTCTTGTTCTAAATAATGAAATACAGCATGAAGGGCAGTTTAAAATAAATGAATGAACTCTTTCTCTGCTTGCCCAAGGAAAAGAGGTTAGGTACTGTGTTTTGGGAAGGGATTCAGGATGGTTAGTCCCAGATAATGCATCTCCCAGATTGGTTTTGGATTTGAGGTACATTCATTTATAACAAAAGGGTCATTGGTTCCTTAGTCTAAGACTGGCTCCTGCATGTCCTGTTCTCTGATGAACAAATCTCCCCATGCTTATTAGGGAATCCCTCTACCCCACAGTTCATGGGTTTAGATTCTACTACAGGAGTCAGCACTGAAAATTTAGGGTCTGAGATTATCAGTCTCTTTTTCATTTTATCCATTAGCCTCTTAAAAAAAAATCTCTCCTTAGAGTGCCCCAGGCTGCTAAAAGTCAGAGGTTGCTATAAACACTGTAGCATAAGATTTACAAGTGATTTGTGATATGCTTAGACATGCAAAGTAGCTGTTACATTTCAACAGGATTATTTGACATAATGATTTATTTATGCTTTATTGATATTTTATTAATGAAGCTCTTTAAAGACTCCATTGCATCTTTAGGCACAGCCTTAACCAGTGTTACTGACTCAGAAGTCACCTTAGAAAGTACAGGCTTACTCTACTTCTGCTTCTGGAAGAGTAAAAGTCCAAAACATCACATATGCCTCTATGCATGCTCCCAGTCTTCCCCCATCCACTTTCTGTCAGTGGAAGAGCGGGGAAGTTGCTCTTGTTCCACCTGAGGAGTTACACTGTCAAATTAAACAGAGCATTTCCTTGGATGAGTGAAAAGATTCTTGTGTTGGAGGCTTAATGGCTACATCTACAATATTAAATGCCTTCATTCGAGGCGCAGAGATGCAGAGGGGTTGTATCCGCTCTGCTCAAAGCTCTGTAAACTTAGCAGTAGTGCAGCCATTTATGCCTTATACAACACAACCTTGAACCTTCTTAGATTTCTTTTTGAGCTCCCTGTGGCCCTAGAGTATAAATACTATTTTTGGCATTTTTGTTTTCATTGCAGTGCCTGAAACGATATGACAGCTGAGCTGCAGTCCACCAGAACATTGTTTTTCTCACATAGTACTGAGTATATGTGTTATATGGCTGGGATGGGACTTCAAGGCACTTAAAACAGTTTCCAGCCAAAGCCTATTTTTGTAGTGGTGAACTATGTAGGGTGTGGGAAATCAGACCTGATGCTATCTTATCCGTATTGACTGCTGCACATTGTCCTTGAAATCAACTATCCCAGAGTTACAGCAAAGTTTTTTTTTCTTAGGGGAGAGCTAGTTTACCCTACCAAAGATTTCAGGAGAAAATGAATGTTTTTGTAGTGTCGATGACTGGGAAACTGGGACATAGGAGTTAACCATGGAGTTAACTTAGCTGATAATGTGGGTGTGCAGAATGTCTGTCATTCATGTAGCTGCCACACAGCAAAACTGAAGGCTCTTCCAATATAATTTCAAATGATGAATGAGCTTGAGAATTTTGCCATCTGCTTGCTGACACAGGGAAAAAATGTGTAATTCACTGAATTCATTATTCCTTCAGGTCTGATAACAGCAACAGATTGTTTGGAGGGTGTAAACATCAAAAAGGGAGAAATGTTATTCACAAGGAAATGGCTTCATATGGCGGGATTAAATGAAGAAAGTAGGAATGCTAGATTTGGGGGTGTGTGGGCTGCACTAACAAGCAAGATCCAAAGTCCATTGAGATACGTAAGAAATTAGAATATGAAAGCAAAAACTTTAACATACAAGAGTGTTGGTAGCTTTCTGCATTTCTTATATGTGAAGGATAGCCTGGTTAAGAAGATATTAAGGTTACAGAAGAGAAAGAAGGATCATGTAGACTGGTATCAAAATGATCTGTATTGAGCCCATGGAAGTCCCAAATGTAAGGAAAAATAAACCTTGACTTGACAATGCAGAAGAGCAACTATCCACAGAGTGACTTTGTAGACCTTTGGTAGATGACCGTATCTATTAGGTAACAGGTGATAGGGCGAGAGGAAACGGCCTCAAGTTGCACCAGGGGAGGTTTAGATTGGGTATTAGGAAAAATTTCTTCACTGAAAGGACTGTCAAGCATTGGAACAGGCTGCCCAGGGAAGTGGTTGAGTCACCATCCCTGGAGGTATTTAAAAGACATGCAGATGTGGTGTTTAGGGACATGGTTTAGTGGTGGACTTGGCAGTGCTAGGTTAATGGTTGGACTCGATCATCTTAAAGGTCTTTTCCAACCTAAATGATTCTATGATTAAGCTTTATGAATACGACCAAAGATAAAACATTAAAGTGCTTTATCTACGCAAGTAAGGCAATGGTATTATTTTGATCCCATGTTGGTAGAGTACATCAGTCAGATCTGAAGCCAAAGATGTATGCATTTTTAAGTGTTAATGACATAAATTCTGCCAAAGTCAGATACAGAATTTTTAAAAATAATTAATGCTATTTTGGATTTTTTAAAAAAGTATTAGGAGCAATTGTTTGGAACCTCTGTCAGTTAACATTTAAAAAATGCCAACAGATGGCTGTTCCTGCATCTGCGCAGCTGACGATTCCAAAATAAGTAGTGCTGAGAGATTTCTTGGTGAAGCTAAGGGACAGGAAAGGCAGCTGTCACTGAATATCTTAATTACAGCATTTACAAAGTTCTAATTAATGTAATGTTGTTTCTATAGCTATATTAATGTAACATCCATTAGTATGTCATTGGTTATACTTTGTGAATTAAATTTGGAATTTGGAACATATTTGAAGTTTGTGGAAGCAAATGTTTGATCTAACTCTTCAGCATTACATGGGGAGAATGCATTTAGAATACAACTTGTAACTTGAAAATATTAAGTGAAGTTTTTAGAGTCACAGATGCTGTGTCTGTATTGGAAAAAATTGATAGACATTTGTTTGATGGCTGTTGGTGCATAAGTACTTTTGAGCAGCATTTCATAGTGGTGCTAAGAAGAACTTTTACTTTTGAACTCTGTGCTGTTTAAAATGTCAGAAAGGGTTTATAGATCAGGAATAATGTAACTCCATATTCTTCTAGAATATCAACATTCAGTGCCATTTCAGATGGAAATTTGGTCGGTGAAAAAAAATAAAAAATGATTTTTTTTTTTTAGAAAAATCTAAAGAAAAGAAATTCTTATTATAAGTTGAAGGAACGTATGGATCAACTCTGTGTAGTACAAGTAAACATCAAATACGAAATTGAAGGAAAAGTTTCAGAACCACATTTTTTGAACTTTCATTTCAAGATTTTTCACTGTTTTTTCTCTGTCCAGAAATCTTCTATTCTGGTACCTGATTAAGGCTTAAAATAATGATTTGTCGTCTACCTGGACCTCTGTAAGGCCTTTGACACGGTCCCCCACAACATCCTTCTCTCTCAACTGGAGAGGTATGGATTTGATAGGTGGACTGTCCAGTGGGTGAGGAATTGGTTAGACGGTCGCATCCAGAGGGTAGTGGTCAACAGCTCAATGTCCAGATGGAGGTTGGTGATGAGTGGCGTCCCGCAGGGGTCCGTATTGGGACCGGTACTGTT
>NW_008796046.1:5053915-5057391 GCF_000699145.1 Aptenodytes forsteri | reverse complement strand
GGGGCTTATAAGAAAGATGGCGGCAAACTCTTTAGCAGGGCCTGTTGTGACAGGGGCAATGGCTTTAAACTAAAGGGGGGTAGATTTAGACTAGATAGAAGGAAGAAATTTTTTACGCTGAGGGTGGTGAAACACTGGCACAGGTTGCCCAGAGAGGTGGTGGATGCCCCATCCATGGAAACCTTCAAGGTCAGGTTGGACGGGGCTCTGAGCAACGTGCTCTAGTTGAAGATGTCCCTGCCCACGACAGGGGGGTTGGACTAGATGACCTTTAGAGGTCCCTTCCAACCCAAACTATTCTATGATTCTGTGATTCTATTACCTTTCCCCTGACTTTGCTAAAGTCATGTAACAATATCAGAATAAGGCATGGGAGACTTTTGTTAATAAAAGCTCATTCAAAGAACAATCCCTTTCAATTGATCTGATCTAATAAAGCACTAATTTTCCTTTCCCCCTTTATTTCCCAAATGCCACCTGTGTTTGTTCTGACCAAATAGTTAAATATCACTGTGCTCTGTTTCCAAAGGCTGTCACTAAAATAAGTAAGACCATGGATGTATATTTCTGCTTCGTAAATCTGTGTTTGATAACACAGAGCTACATTCCTCCAACTTTCTCCTGATGACTATAAGAACTTTCTTTAGTACTGGCCATTTGGGGTTGAAGAAGAGTAAGGAGTCAACATGGATGTCATGTCTTGTGCAGTCTAATAAGGTGAAAGCAGTTTGTGTAAATAGAGAAGGAAAATACAAAGTGGTGATACAAACCCTTGCTTCACCTTGCTTCAGTCTGTCCTGCGTTCAGCTTTATATGGCCACATGATTTGGCTGGACAAAGGAGTAGCTGGAAAGATAGTTCTGTTATTTACAGGATTGTAAACAAATAAACACAAAAAAACCCCATTTTTTCTTTGCCTTTTGAGATGTACAGACTTGAAGTACTGCATTACTCTACACACGTGTTGTTACTGGGTATGGTGCTTGCTGCTGTGAATAATCATATAGAAAAACATTCCCAGATGAAGTACTAGGTGAAGAACACATTGCAAAAATAGCTGCAGACCATGGTGACTGAGGCAAGGCTTGGAAGTATGAGAAAATCAGTACAATACAGGAGAAGATTACTTGCTCTTTTGGGCAGGGAGTTTCATGGACAGCAGGTTGTTTGAATTGATTATTTTCTTGTGTTGCTAGTAGATTACCTAGGGAAAAGCATTAAAAACTTTTATTCTCTAGTGCAGAAGGTAATATTAAAAAAAACACCAGCCAACGAAACCCTGTAGGTTTCCCACTGCAAGATGATTGAAACGTAATGGAAATTCAATTGATTTTCAGTGGGGAAAGCTGCAGGGCACCAATTATCTGTGCTCTAGAATTGTTGCTTGAAGTGAAGCTACACATTGAGGAACGAATCAAATGTATTTCAATCCCTGCATGCAATATGCTCCTGACAACAGTATAAGGATCACATTTTTCAGCTTCTAATTAAACGGACATATCAAGAGGATCTTTGATTGGCTTTTAAAAGGACATTTGAAAACATTGTTCCTGAAAAAATTAATGCAAAACATTGTTCCTGAAAAAATTAATGCCACCTACTCAGTAGCAGTTGTGCAAAACTTATATAAACCTCACTTCTAGTGATGATGAGTTGTATTACCTCTGCATATATATATTACAGCTCATGATCAGTATGTCTATATCGGATTTGTGTAAAGGGGAAGTGTTAATTAAAGTAGTTAAAAAGACTTAAACCTGACTTTATCTTTTTTTTCTTGATCCAAATCCAAAGAAATCTAATAGCCATTAGGAATATTTATTGCCTGCACACAGAAGAATTATTTTTTGGACTTTATGGAAGAGTTTTGTCATTCTATAGGCCAGCTGTTGATGGACAGCTAGCAGCTAATGACTGTCTCAGATTAAGTAGCAATGGCAAATCAGGACCTATCTAAACTATTCTGAGCAGCAAGACAGAGCAACATGACATGGATTTAACTACTAAGGTGAACAGGTAAAAGTGGTTAGAAATACTTACTGGGATAGAACTTTATGTGGTTTCCAAGGCATTTTTTTCTCTTCAGTATTTTTCAACAATTTTGTTACTGACTTGGATAACAGAAAAAAGAATAGTTATTAAATTTATAATTCAAGAAGAATTGCAAATTTTTAGGCAGAAAGTTTTAGGGGAACAGAATAAAGAAGAGGACAACTAGTTAGACAGCAGCTTTAGAGAAAAATTTATCCTACAGTGTATCTCAATTTGAAACAAGTGTTAACGACATGCATTGTATTAAGTAAAAGTGTATCTTGCAATAGACACATGGATTAATCGTTCCGCTTTACCTGGTAATACTAATCCCTTTACTTGGAACTTGAGGCACTCCAATCTCAAAAAAGATGTGTGCCACCTAGCAAGAGTACAGAACATGATTAGATATCTTGCAAAATGAAGAAATATGGAAAGACGTGGAATTTAGTTTAGGAAAAGAGAGACTGCAGACAGACATGGCAACCATTTTCAGATAAGCTGCAAAATAGAAATTAGTAAATTGTTCTCTGGGTTCCAAAACATTTACAGTTCCTTCAAGCTTTGTATTGACATTTTCATGTTTAATAACTGTATTCCCTATTCCATCATCCAAGACAAGAATAGGCTTAATATTCACAAAGAGCAATTTAGACAGGGCATTAGGAAAACATTTCTAGTAGACTAGCTAAGGAATGTCAATAGAAGTAGCAAAATCTGCATCATTTAAAGAATGATTTAGGCAAACATCTGCTAAGAAAAACATTATAGGTTTTTTTTGCCATGGGCTTGGGTGGAAGAGAACTAGATAACTTACTTTCCTCAAGGCAGCTTTACATTAAATTTACAGACAAATATGCTGAAATTTTAGTAGCTGTTGTTCATGCCTTTCTTATCCTTTAGATAAAAGAGAATATTTGCTTGTGTGCTGGTTTTGGTTGGGATAGAGTTAATTTTCTTCACAGTAGCTGGTATGGGGCTATGTTTTGGATTTGTCCTGGAAACAGTGTTGATAACACAGGGGTGTTTTAGTTATTGCTGAGCAGTGCTCACACAGAGTCAAGGCCTTTGCTGCTCCTCACCCCACCCCACCAGCGAGTAGCCTGGGGGTGCACAAGAAGTTGGGAGGGGACACAGCCGGGACAGCTGACCCCAACTGACCAAAGGGATATTCCACACCATATGACGTCATGCTCAGCATATAAAGCTGGGGGAAGAAGAAGGAAGTGGGATGTGCGGAATTATAGCATTTGTCTTCCCAAGTAACCGTTACGCATGATGGAGCCCTGCTTTCCTGGAGATGGCTGAACACCTGCCTGATGATGGGCACTTGTGAATGAGTCCTTGTCTTGCTTTGCTTGTGTGCACAGTTTTTGCTTTACCTGTTAAATTGTCTTTATCTCAACTCACGAGTTTTCTCACTTTTACTCTTCCAATTCTCTCCC
>NW_008796046.1:5053263-5053878 GCF_000699145.1 Aptenodytes forsteri | reverse complement strand
AGTTGCCGGCTGGGGTTAAACCACAACAGTCCTATTTGGCACCCAACGTGGGGCTTGAAGGATTCAAGATAACGACAGGTTTGACTGGAATGTGCTAGATCAAATTTATAGCTGTTATTGCTGTTTAGTTATTAATCGGCAGGCTCCTGTGCTTGCCATGGGGCTTGCTTGCCTTACTGTATATTAGAGTCTAGTGCTCGTTAGTGGCTGCTTTTTTGCTTTCACTGCTTGCTGTACTGCTGTACTGCTGATCATAGCCTTACTCTGCTGCGCCTGGGAACATTTTGATAACAGCAATGGCGATGCGCCTGGGCTGGCAGATGGCCAGGGCATCGCTGCTGTTTCTGTGGTGCTGTACTGGACAGGCTGGAACTCGAGCCAAAGGGACTGTGACCTGTGGATGAGTCCATGTGGGAGCAGGACACCACGAAGCATCTGTGTCTGTGAATAAGTCCCACAACAGAGCAGGTACATCTTGAAGCGTCTGTGGCCGCGGTTATGTTTGTGCTACAGCAGGTTTACTTCTGAAGGGACTGTGGCTGCGAGTAAGGCCACGCTGGAGCAGGTATATCTCTGGAGACATTGTGGCCCATGGAGAAGGCCGTGCTGGAACAG
>NW_008796046.1:5040412-5052324 GCF_000699145.1 Aptenodytes forsteri | reverse complement strand
TGGGAGGGGACACAGCTGGGACAGCTGACCCCAACTGACCAAAGGGATATTCCACACCATATGATGTCATGCTCAGCATATAAAGCTGGTGGAAGAAGAAGGAAAGGGGGGACATTTGGAGTGATGGCGTTTTGGTTTCCCGAGTAACCGTTATGCGTGATGGAGCCCTGCTTTCCTGGAGATGGCTGAACACCTGCCTGCCGATGGGAAGGAGTGAATGAATTCCTTGTTTTGCTTCGCTTGTGCGTGCGGCTTTTGCTTTACCTATGAAACTGTCTTGATCTCAACCCACAAGTTTTCTCACTTTTACTCTTCTGATTCTCTCCCCCATCCCGTGGAGGAGGAGTGAGTGAGTGGCTGTGTGGTGCTTAGTTGCCGGCTGGGGTTAAACCATGACACCTTGGGATGTAAGATTAACAGAGAAAATGAGTGTCATGAAATAAGAACTTAAGTGACTTTCAGACCTTGTTCTGCTCTTTCACACTGGGGTGTGTTTCACCCCTCTGGAGAACAATGTTTTCAGGGTGCTGGTTGCTAAAAGAAATTGCAGGATACTGTACATGTTTATTATAGACAAAGTTATGATGTGTGTATCATTGTCTGCCATATATTCCTCTATTTCACTGGACTACTTACAAAGTAATATAATCTTCAAGGTGAAAAAAGAGGTCAAAGGATCCTACGGAGACAAACTGCAAGTCAATTGGGAGGCATAAGTAAATCATTTCATCATTGAAGAAATTAACAAAAAGGGTAATCTGGAATCTAATTGCTTTGTTTCACTGAGATAGCAAGAACGTATCAGTTTTATGTATTGCTCTGCCAATTTATAATATTGCATGAATTGAATAATCCACAGATATTTTTTCTGAAGTTGCCATCTTATTTTTGTCATTCCTAAACTGGACTTCCATCTATAACATATGAGATGCAAGTATTTTGCCCAGTATAAAAAATAGAGCTGTGCCAGTTTCACTTTTTAGCTTGGAGAATAACAGTAACATTTACATAAATCTGATTTTTGTCCTTTGCCTTCTATTAGGACCACTATCAATAGATGGTGACATATCAATTTCTCTGCTTTAAGCTGACTTTACACTTTCACAAATGGCTGCACAGCATGTAATTGTGCAGAAATAATTCTCCTGAACTGATTCTATAGCTTTGCTTTTAACACTGGGAATTTGAATTTGTTAAATGGTCACCCTTGTCCAGTTGAAGGTGGAAAGAAACAACAGGAGAAGAAAATCAAGGGAGGTTTTTTGTCAGTAGGGTCACTACCATCAGCCTGCTGTTTGACTTTTAGAGCTTCTGGTTTCACTTAAGCAAACACCTCAGATGTGTCATTCAGGTCAGTAATCCGACTCTTACCTGTTGATACAGTCAGCAAAGCCTTAAGAGCAATCCAGCTCCCGAAGTGGAAACCTAGAGTAGGATTCATTGCCTAAACATAGATGTTTAGTTATATTATAGGTACTCTGGGACTTCTTACCTGCTATGCAGCTGCTGCATCAGAAAGAATATGGGTCTCCCAGAAGTCCTATGCCATATTTGCCAGCCTGTTGAAGCATTTTAGATACTCTAAGGTATCTAGGCTGACTAAGGTGATCTAGATTATCTAAGGTGCCTATAGATAAGAAAATGAGTCCTGTCCCTGTCAGCTGTTCAGCTCTCTAGATTCCAGGACTGCACTGAGATCTCCATTGATGATAGTGGGAATTAAGGGATGTCTTACACATCCCGGCAGCTATGTTTGGATCTCTTAAAAGTAAGCCAAACTTTGCTCTTCATCTCTCTCTCTGTCCAACCTGACTGTATTGATGAATACAAGTTCTTCCTTTTTCAAAGGGTTATTAAGAGGTTCATTTAGCTAGTGTAGTAAGTATGGTGAAATTCTGAAAACATATTTAAGAGTAGGCAGCCAACTGCAAAATAATATATGAAAATTGTAAGAAAAATTATGCTATAAAACCAGAAGTGTTCCACTAGGTTAAATTTAGAGGAATTTGCCACTAGAATTTAATTCTTCCCTCCCAATTGTTGCAAATATACCTTTTGAACCTATCCTGGTTTAGTTTTTTAACAGACAATATTTTCTGTGCCACAAACCAATGCTCTATAGCTTTTATTACAAAAGGCTTGAGTGCTTTAAACTATAGTCTTTATTCTAATACTGGACTGCAGACCTGTCCTTGCACAGATCCCTTCATAGGCAATACTTATTTCTTTTGATCTGATTTGCTGTTTAAATTTGAATTTTCTCTTTTTTTTCCCGTAATGCTATTTCTCACCTTTAGTTTATTATCTCTTCCAAAAAAGGTGTTTATGGTTTCTCTCATGCTTGGGGAAGGTGGTATTGCAAAGCTAAGTATTTGCTTATGTTGAATCTTCTGTAAAGGAATTTCTTTGATAGTATAGCTACAAAATCATTGACTACTTTATAGTTGTACCACTGACACTTGGAGAATGTTACCTACTGTGCCATCCATTGAGGTTCTTCTTCCAACATGTCCTCCTGTCTGCATCCATCTTGGTTTTTTGAGTATGTATTTCTAAAGCATTGAAGAATAGGAAATATATTTGAACACCTTTCACAAGAGGGTCATAATACCTAATGTCAGTTCTGAAGTCCTATACTACTGTAATATAAATAACTATGGGACCAAATATGAACTTTGGTTTGGGTTTATCTGTGTTTTTGTCATTTTGTCAGATGTTTCTTCCAGCTTGGTTCCTAGGGAAATGTTAGCTGCAGCTCAGATAATTAATAAAAAGACCTTGAGGACTGCTGTGAACTTGCCAAGATCTGTGCTAAATGGAAGGAGTGTTTATCATTACACTCTTTCAAGCATGAGACAGAAGTTTCTGCTGAAATAAAGCCGGTCAAAGCTGTGATTCCATTTGATCCAGAAAAGCACACCCTAGCATTTTTAGTCTGAGGATATATCACGGCAGAGATTTTGAGATATCCTTCAACATAGAGCACACAGCTAATGAATTGTTCATGGGTTCATCTCATAGCAAAAGCTATGCTGATCATCCTGTCCTTTCTCTTCAGAAAGGTAAATTTCTTCAACCAGATGGCAGGGTTGGATTTCTCCCCCCACTCCTGCCTTGATTACTCTCCTGCCTGCAGAGAGAGGCATGCCTTTAACAGGAATTTGAACTATTGCAATGAAATTCATCCTGCTGGATAAGCAGAATTTTAGTGACCTGTCATTGTCAATGCATAATTTTGATACTATAAGAATTGGTCTTCAATCTATAGCTGGTGAAAATATTTCTGAAATGGAAAATAAGAAAAAAATCATTAAAGCTTTTAGAGAGGCAATTAATTCCCTGCAGAAATTGCTTTTAGCATTTAAGAAACTAACTAAACAATTTTAATGGTGCAAAGTGCTATAACAGCTGTTCATCAAGGAAGAAATAAACACCACAGCAACTTCCAAGTGTACCATGATTACTGTTGCTTCTTCAATCTCTTTACCAAAGGTTTACACAAAAGTTGCTGTAACAGTAAAGAATGAGCTTCCAAATAACACAAGTGTTATTGCATCTTCATTGTATTTGGGTAAAAATGAAAATATAAGATCTTTTCACTGTTATTCTATGATAATATGAGAAAAATGTAACTAATGATGATTTTGACCTTTATTATTAAGTTTGCTTTTTTAGCTTTTTTTTTTGCTTTCTTTCTCTTGGCTTCCTCAATTCTTACCAGCTGGGGAATCCAGCTGGAAATCCAGTAAGGCCTAATTAGCAGAAAGGGGTCAAAGCAGTGGTTGTCAAACACATTTTTCGCGTTAGCTGGATAGGTAACCGTGACAATTTCAGAGTAGCTGAAGTGTTCCTGAGCACATGGTTGTGCATTAAGAATAAATTTTTGTGTTACTGCTACACATGAAATCTGTAAGGAAGGTGGAAACACTGGATTAAAAGCATGAAGAAGTAGTCATGAATTGCAGGGATGCTTCACTCTGCAGAAATATGCCTCTGAGAAGAAGGTTACTTTCCTCTACGATCGTAAGCCTTCCTGAAATGCTCATTCTCTGCTTATTGCATCCCCTCTGATTTTTGATCAATGATGTTAAGGGTTTTTTCTTTAAAGGTTAATATTCAAAACATTTCTAGAGGTTTTTGTTGGGAATTACTCACAGACCTGAAACTGAGGCTGTACAGCACCTGACACTTGCTGCTCTCTTGCAGCTCTTCATGATCCGTGTGTGTAGTTCTGAGCTGCACCTTACACTACATCCTGAGCAGTCCTGCAGTACGGAAGGGATGCAGAAAAGGGATCAGGTAAGCTCTGCCATCCTTTCAGGAACAGTTTATTTCTCCTTGTACATCCGTGCGTCACTAGTGGCCAGTACACAGAAAGGTCTTATCCACTGACCGCTCAGATATTGCCATTTCTGTTTACACGCATTGCCATAACCACTAAATAATCTGCAGTCAGGGGATGCCTTCTACTTCTTTATTCCTCAAAATGAGCTAACTGCATCATGAATTGCTGAGACTGTAAGGAAGTAAAACGTCAGGCTTTACCTTATTAAATACATTTACTGGATACCTGTGGGCATTTTTAAAGTATATTGACTCAAATATTTCATATCTCTTTTCAAAAATGAAAAGGTGTTTATATGGGATCATGCTATAGTGTGGCTGAACACAGAACCTGAACAGGTACGTGAATGTCACCTGCAGTACTGATAAAGCCTGTCAAATAAGCTCAGATTTATTTCGTTTCGTTTATCCAGTTTAATGGATTTAGAATCTACTGACTTACTATGTTGTGAAGACATAATGCTAAATGTGTAGAGGAAAAAAAGTTGGAAACAAGTTTCAGTGATAATGTTCTGTCTGATTGATGACTAGAATAGTAGATGACTGTTTTTGCAGATCTGAAAGAATCATAGGCATTTTTTTTCTTTGTTTGAAGACTACTGAAGCTAGAAAGTTCTTCCTTTCCTCTCTCCCCAACTCATTTTTATAACTGACTGTTATGCTATGTTCCCTGAAGGATATGTAGCTGATTAGCCCCCTCAAATCAGATCATGCCCTACATGCTCTGTTTTATATACTTACGTTGTACTTTAACATCAAAAATTTTATTTTCAGAATATTGTATGTGCACATAGATTGTGAGAATAGAAGTGTTGTTAGGAAGGTGGTATCCAAAAGTTTGTCTTACACTACTCTGAAGTTAATTTGGTACTCCACTACAGGAGTAATAGAGTATAGGAAAACAAGATTATTTCTTTATCCACAGAGCAATGCAAACAAAGGCGGTAGAAGTTCTTCATCTTTCTAGTCGTTGTGTCACAGCACAGATCTGGAAGGGATGACCAAAAGTGAGAAGTAAGTCTGGTCTTTGTTTTCAGTCCTTGACTTCTCCAGTGAAATGGAACCAAGACCTTGTTGAAAGCCTGGTTGTATTGTCAGGCCAGAGACAGGGAGGGCAAATGAAGTCATAACAAAAAACTAAGATTCTTTCCTCCCCTCTGACCCAGGTTGAATTTGAGCTGAAGTGGTTTTGAAGGTGAAATTAAGAATATGCTTCATGTGTGTGATAGCAACTTAGATTGAAACCTTAATCAGTTTCTTAAATGAATTGGATTCCTGAGGGCTAGTGACTTCTGGGATATCTTTGTGAAGTGTGAAAAAATCACCCAAACTAGAAATAGTCTGAGCTGAAAGACTGCAGGACTATTCTGAGACTGTTCTCCTTGTCTGGGCTGCCATCGCTGGAACACAATCCACTAAGGGTCCTGAGATATCAACTGCAGGAATGAATAGAGAAAGGTTATACAGATACTGGACCGTTAATGCTTATATAAACCTTGACAACAGTACTAAACATTAGTTTGGCAAGAAACAGATTACTTTTCAGCCCAGAAGTTATGTGTCCTTGCAGCACCATTTTCCTACAGTATAGGTCTGTGTTCTATTACCTAATTTGATAATAAACTTATCTCCTTTCTGTGGGTTTCCTTCTGTAACAATTATGCCTTCATTGTGTACAAGATCTCCAATAAATGGTTACGGAGCCCAGGTGCTCTGGAAGAAAAGCTTGACATATCCAAAGAGAGGGCTCTAGTCTCTGAACTCCTACAAAAACATCTCTCTTCCTGAGTCAGCTGCACTTTCAGTGGAGCAAATAAAACTCTTAGAAATATAATAGAAGTTAGAAGGGTGAAAAGTGGACTGTTTCCTTTTCTTTGTAAATGATGATTTTGGCATAGGGAATACACCAATTTTAACCTAGTGTAAGTAAAAATCTAATGGTCCAGTCAAGGGCATTTCTATTTGAAAGAAGCATTAATGGTATTCAGTGGGAAGAAAGAATTTTTAAGTTGCATATAAATTAAGTAAGAATGAGACATAATTTCTCATTAAGATTTCTCATTAAAAATTTAAATAAACTTTGCAAATTTATAACGAGTAGGATCAGGCTCATAAATAGCTATGGCATAATCAGATATGTAATCCAAAAGACAAAGGTTTGGCCTTTTTCTGTGGCACAGTCAGAGTGACAGTTGCTTGAGTCCTTTTTGTCCAGGAATCTTAGCAAACAGCTTGCAGATTTATAGTCTCGTTACCTTCCACAATAAACTCTTCCAAAAGTAATTCACGTGCTCTGTGATTGTAAGATGAGTGGGAATGAACATTCAAATAAAGACACAGGCTGGCCAGCCAGTAAGTGGCCTTTAACATCTCTAATTTGTAAAGTATATTTTCATATCTGTCCAATTCCTGCTTATGAGTCACTAAATAAAATGGAAAAAAGGAAAAAAAAACCCAAACCCTCATAAAGTTCTTCATATCTTCAGGAGCGTTATATTTTGCAGTAAGTAAGGATGAACAGATTTGGTTGCACTGAGAAAGGTCCTCAGTTTTTGTACGAGTGAACATTTTTTTTACTTATCTATTCCATCCTAGTTAGTTTGAAAATGTTTGGATTCTTTTTCTTAGAAATGATTCAAATAAGAAAAGGCATGATATGTGTCGAAGATGTACAAAAAGAATCAGTGGCCTTGAGCTGGAGGTAGCTGAGGCACAAAACGAAATATGCAAAATGACAATTTATATTGTCATGCAAGCTCGTGAGAAGGCAGCATGGGAGGAACTTTATTTTTTACTCTTGAAGTTCAATAATTATGGATTCTGCTGTAATATTACTAATAATGTAACATAAAACTTCCATTTCCAGTGCATTTTGCTTTTTCTACTTTTTCCGATGGGTGATTTCAATCCATTTTTTCTCCTCGGCTTTGCCAACAGCACACAACAGCTCCCACATTGCGTGGTCTCTAGCTTTTCCATGTAGAGTGTTGCCTCGAGCAGGTCTTAGTAATGTTTCGTTGGCTTATCTCTGACTTCTCCATTGTTCTTATCTGATCCTAAAATTATATGTAGACAATGTTCTGTATAGTTTTTATGTTGATCACCTGTGTGTCACAGCTGCTGGTATGTGACCAGCTGATCACAGGAAAGGTATGGATTTTATGGAGCCGCTGCTCATGTTCAGAGTCATGGAGTTTTCTTGGTGTGTTGATTACCTACCTCCATAGCTGACAGTTGAGTGCAGAGTAACCTCAGTGGAAATCATAGAACATTTATCTGCAGTCTAGTGTGCAATGTAATGTAAAGTAAGGTTCATTTGTTTTGCATGTTCCCTATACTGGCAGAAAAGGAAACATTCCTTCAGGCATAGAAACAATTGTCATTTTTTGGCTAATGTAGTTAAAATAATGACACATATTTGCTGGTTAATGTTTTGTTCTAGGTTTGTGTTTTTTTTTTTTCCCCCTCATTCTGGTTGACACTGGTAATGGAAGAAATCCTGTCAAGGAAGTATTATTTCTATCACATCTAGATTATTGTATAATGCCCAGTGATAATCTAGATGCTTCAGAAACAGTAGGAAGAAAGTTTCTCTGCCTAAAATAACTTTCAAATGGCAGTTTTGGCAATCGATATAGAGTGACAGAAGTGCATGTGTTTCATGGTGTCCAGGTTAAATATTCAAAGTTAAAACTTTTAACGTGCCTTGGCGAGCTTTTAAGGAGGGTTGCTTTAAGGCAGCCTAGGGAAACAGCATTGGGTTGAGTATTTAGTCGAGCTGTGCTACCATCCTCGCTCTGCTTCTGGCCTGTTGATATACTTCAGTAAGCATCTGTGGCTCATGTTAGCTATCTGAAAGCTAAAGATAATGACACTGATTTCTTCTGGGAGTAATCTGAGATTCAGGTGTGGAAAACACTGTATGAAAAGTGGTCTTACTATGTAATATGCAATTGCTCAAATTAAGCTTGTCAATTAGATGTGAACACAGAGATTTTTCAGTTCAGAGAATAAACAACTCTAATGCAAGTGTACTTGTGGTGTGGCATTAACAGTTAAAAAAAAAGGAAAGGAAGGAAAGAATCAGAGCCCCACTAATTGTGGAGTTTAATGGCTTAGTGGACTATAGATGAGATGATGTTTGTGGGCCTCAGAGGACAAGGAAGGACATGGCCGTATGACTGGGGAGGAGAAAGAGGTTTAGCTGTAGTTTATTTTATTTGCAAGCGTGCAGCTTCTCTGTGATGTAGAAGGGGGAATACAGAATTTTCGAGTCAAATTTTCATATCAGTTGCACATTTCTGAAGCCTGGAGATTAATACTGGCTCTACACAAGAGGTCAGGTAATGGCAGTTTTGAAGAAATGCAAACAGCTAGAGGAACAGAAATTGAAACTTGTTAATAGGATGGAACAGACACAGCTTAGGAAGAGCAATGTGGTGAAGGCTGAGGTCATATGGTAAATTTATAAATGTGGGTCTACTGAGGAAAATGTCAATCTGATATTAGTCTCTGCATCCCAGTTCAGGACTTCAAATTAACCAGATAATTGGACCAGATGAGGTGCAGGCATCCAAGAGTGCTGAGGGAGCTGACCAATGTCATTGCAAGGCCACTCTTTAT
This sequence comes from Aptenodytes forsteri, assembly GCF_000699145.1. NCBI lineage: Eukaryota > Metazoa > Chordata > Aves > Sphenisciformes > Spheniscidae > Aptenodytes > Aptenodytes forsteri. Next base: position 5,043,357 of record NW_008796046.1, on the reverse strand, counting down.
CATCTTTGAATGGTCAAAATAGGGCAGATTTGTGACAACTGGAAACAGGCAAATATAATGCCATTTGTCAAAAAGGACAAAAAGGAGGATCTGGGAAACTGTAAGTCTCACTTTAGTGCCTGGAAAGGTTGTGGAGCAAATCCTCCTGAAAGCTGCATCCAGTCATGTGAAGGATGGTAAAGTGACTATGAACAGTCAGCATGGGCTGACCAAAGGCAAGTTGTGCCTTCTACAGTGAGACAACTGACTGTGCAGGTGATGGGAGACCAGTGGATGTAGCTTGATTTTAGCAAGGCTTTCAACCTGATTTTCCATATTATTGTAGTCAGATGGTCAAATCTAGTCAATATACTAGATGTGTTGACTACAAACTGTGTAGCAAAATGTCTGGACTGCCAGGCTCAAAGAGTAGTGGTCAGTGGTTTGAAATCTCACTGGTGGCCAGTTATGAGTGACATTTCCCTGGGGCCAGTACTGCTTTGATGCTTTTTTATATAAGTAATGACTTGGAGTTTGAGATGAGTGAACCAAAGAAATTCAAAGTGGAGAGGAACGATCAATTTGCTGGAGGGCAGGGCTGCTTTTTAGAGGGATCTCAATGTGCTGGAGAAATGGGCTGCCACAAACCGCATGAAATTTGGCCAAAAAACCCCAGTGAAGATCCACATCTGATGCAGAATAAGCCCACGCAAAAGCACAGTCTGGGGGCTGGCTGGCTAGAAAGCAGCTTTGTGGAAAATGACCTGGAGGTCCTCATGCTGAACAAGTTGAACATGAGTCAGCAGTGTGCCCCTGCGGCAATGAGGGCTAACCACATACCAGGTTGCATTAGTAACAGCATTAGTAGCATCATAGCCGGCAAGTTGAGGGAAATGGTTATTTCCTCTATTTGGCCCTTGTACGAACACGTGGGAAGCATTATATCTGGGTTTGGACTCAGCAGTATGAGAAAGACACTGACGTACTGGAGGGAATCCAGAGGAGCGTCAAAAAAGATGGTTAGGGAACAAGTGGACATGGCATGTGACGGGAGTTAGATTCACTCAGTTCAGAGAGAAGAAGGCTGAAGGGACATTTTCCTTTCTAGTCTGGGCATTCCTCCTCAGTTGTGTGCAAGAGTTTAACTTCTGTGTGTTATTTGTAGGCAGGCCTAACCATATTCTTGGGTTTCTACTTGAACTGAACTCAAGCTCCACATATTTTGCTCCCTGCCATCAGAAGTACAATGCTGTTCACTCTACTGAGTAAGAGTACATCAGATCCTAACTGTATAAAATCCTAAGAACCACTCCGTTTACCTCGTCTGATTCTTTAACTCTTCCAACTGTTTAACTTGGACTTCCATTTTCCTTTCCACTTGCACCCAAAGTTTGTCACTTGTGACATTTTCTTCACTTTCCTTTGTTTGCCTGTGGGTGTCATGATCCACTTAGTACATTATTTTTCAAAATATACATTGTGCTTTTCTGTTCTGATGCCCTGCAAATCGCCAGACCTTGGAATTAGAAGGAAAGCTCTGATTCCACCACTGGGGGAATTATGAGTATGCAAGCATTTACTAGAGGTTTGTGTGTTTGATTTTTTTTTTTTTTAATCTTAACTGCAAGAAAAATAAAAATGAAAAGCTTCTCTAAAACAAACAAACAAACAAACCAGAAATAATCCTGGGAATTGCAGCTGCAGCCATACAGCTAAGCCTGCCATATTTTCCAATTCCTGGGAGTCTTAAGTCTGCAGGCCTAAAATGAAAACTGTTCTTAAATCATGCTGCAAGTTTCAGTGTTGCAGAGTTCTAGTGGAAGCCTGCTATAATTTCTGAACCCCAAGGAGACAAAGAGCTGCAAGGCTAAAATGAAAATATGTTCTCAAATCACCGTGGGAACTCAGCATCATAGAGGACCAGCTAACGAGTGCTTCAGTGTGGATTTCCTTCCCTCCTAGAATTTGAGAGTGGTAGGCTTATGCTGAAAGAAATCAAATCTACTCCTCCAAAAAAATGCTACTAATAAAACTCAGGAAATCAGAGGCAGGGGAAGCTCAATAACATCTAGATTGTTGCAGGTTATTTGTCAATAAAGTATGAAAATGAGGACAGGATTAGGAGAACAGATTTTCTCTTTCACTTTCCTCAGTATAAACTGAGAATAGCAAAATTGATGACCAGGGCAAGTGAGAACAAATTTGGCCCAAGGAGAACTAATTAGAAACTCATGCCAAAACATTCTTTTTCAATCTGTCTGTGGATGCAAATCTCTCCTCTGCAGTGCAGAATTCAATTGCACATCCAGCACTAAGAACTTCACCCAAAACCCATTCAGTAGGGAAAATGGTCTAGCAATTTTAAGACCTTTTGTTTCAGACCTTTCCTTTTTCTGTGGAATTACTGTTGGCTTCATTTTTTCATATGGAATGGGCAGTAAAATATTACTAAATGAAACTAAAATGTAATCAGTAAATAGAAGTTTATCTTGCATTTTAATTTATTATTAAAATATAGGCTACCTTTTCATGTCTGCAGCCTTTATAAAAACACCTTTTACCACAAAGGCACATCATCGGTTAGTACATAGGTAAGTTATAGGTAAGTGTCCAGTAAGTAGCTATCTTATAATGTTAAGTACTTCTATACCTCTTTAATAATGTTAAACAGGTTAGTTTAAAGAGAGGGATGGAATAGAATATTCAGGTTGAAAACACTTCCTTCTGTACCTGAACCAGTAATTTCTGGAGACTGGTAGAAAGGAACTTCAGCCCAAACTGCTAATATGTTTCATTTTATTTTGACAAGAATTTAACATTTTCAGTCCTGTGCTGTGGTACTTGGAGACTTTCCTGGCTGTCGTGGTTTAATTTCAGTCGGCAACTAAGCACCACGCAGCCGCTCGCTCACTCCCCCCCACCCCGTGGGATGGGGGAGAGAATTGGAAGAGCACAAGTTAGAAAAA
>NW_008796046.1:5037901-5040333 GCF_000699145.1 Aptenodytes forsteri | reverse complement strand
GCCCCCCGCCCCCCCGGCCAGCTTTCCATGTACTGAGCATGACGTCCCATGGTATGGAATGTCCCTTTGGCCAGTTGGGGTCAGCTGTCCTGGCTGTGCCCCCTCCCAGTTTCTTGTGCCCCTCCAGCCTTCTCAGTCGGTAGAGCATGGGAAGCTGAAAAGTCCTTGGCTAGTGTAAGCACTACCTAGCAACAACTAAAACATCGGTGCGTTATCAACTTTGTTCTCATCCTAAATCCAAAACACTGTACCAGCTACTAGAAAGGAAATTAACTCTGTCCCTGCCGAAACCAGGACACTGGCAAAAAGAGCACCTGATTAGTTATTCTGAATTAAAGTACCCATTCGACAAGGAAGCATGTAAAACGCATTTGGCAAAATTAAGAAGTACTGCAGTGTCTATAAAAAGTGAAGAAAAATCACGATGTGTCTAGACCCTGACCTACAAACCATTTCAATCAACAGAGGTCTTTCTGTCGACTTAATCCACTTTAGATAAGTCTTGTGGTCCACTAAGTCTATATCAGTGTAACAATGAGTTATGCTCACATCTAAATCTTCCTAGCTTTTAACACGACTTAAGCATACGCTTAAACTTAAGCAGAACCTTAAGTGATTTCAATACAGGGATGTTGAAATGTCCTGTCAAACAGGAGCTTTAATGAAAAGGGAAACTTACAAATTAACATGAACACAACTTCTGCGTGGGGAATTAGTTCCCTGATGCTACAGGCAGCTAAGTTTTATGATCCAAAACAAATCTAAATTTGGAAGGATCTCTTAATATGCTCTACCTTCCTGTGTCTATTTTTAATAGTTTGGAAGGTCTGCTGGAAAGAGGATCTCCTGATTCCCACTGATTCTCAGACTCTTGCCTAGTCCAGGTTCTTTGTGATATCCCACTGCTTTCTTTTCAGTATTACCACGTTTTAAAAATTCTTCTTGCAGACAAATGGCCCTGTACTTCTTGGTAAACTGGACCATTGATTGTGATGTCAATACTTGTTATCTTTGGTACTGAAATATGAATGTTTTCAACTGAGTCATGCATGTACATAAATCACATTTGATGCAATAGCTCCAGTATACCGGTGGGATTTTTTTTAAACAAAACAAATTTTATGACATTTACCTGTTTGTTTGTTTGTTTTTTTAAAGAGCTAATAATTTTTTAATTTCACCATCCACAGTGTATTAGGAAAAAATGTCCATATCTTCTCTTTTTGCTGCTACTAAACACAGAAATGACACGGCACTATCTACACTTTCCTTGCATTTTTTTACTTTCAGTGCCTTCTGTTGCAATGAAGGCTGCAAGTATTTTTTCTGTGATAAGCAGCATGACTACCAAGATTCATCAATAGATGAATGTTGAAGCTGGGATGACACAGAGCTTACAGAGTTCCAGAAGATTTTGATAGCATAAAATAAGTCTGACCTCTTGTGCAATGCAGAGGAAAAGGTGTAATCCCACAACTTCATCATAACCATCATTCTATTCAAGCTGTTGCTTACCTTTAACAGTAGACTCAATATTGCTTTAGGTTCAGTCTGATGGAGAATCCTGTATGTCTGGAGCTTGAAAAAATAAAGCCTTGGTAAAAGTGAATTATTATTCATACTTTGAAAAAATCCACCTCTATGATTTTACTTTCAAAGACTGATCTAAAACTTCTCAGAGTTCTACGCCTGAAGAAAACAAACAACATCAAACCAAAATAAAAAAGCAGTAACATTCTGATAGTTATGTTTCAAATGTAATAATAGGTTTGAGCATCTGATATTAACCAGAACACACTAATCTCTAACAAAGTAACCAAATATAATCTGAAAGGTTTAGGTTATGCTGAGGACTCAAAAACAAAGCTAATATACTGTTCACTTTTTCCTTGCAAATAGGCGAAAGGGGGGAAAAAGAGCATCATGAATACCTCCTAAATTGCAGGTATTCCAAGTACATTATGAAATGAACAATAGGAAAATTGCTAAAGAACAAATAGCAGCTCACGGTACAAAAATGACATTGGTCTTTCTGACATGAGCCTTTCTGATATGTGTCAAGGAAGAAGAGAAGTATATTTACTTTTGTTCTTACCTCTGAAATAGCGCTTAACTAGCTCCATGGTGTCCTGGTCATAGAAAACACGTAGAATGCAAGTTAGGTTTTATGTAGAACTGATTTAAACTAATTCACCATTTGACCCATAATGGAATGATTTTTTTTTTTTTTTTGAGGCATTTGGAGTAAAAAACTAGGAAACACAGTTGGAAAACTGAATGTTGTTTGCTTTACCTAATGATTCAGAGATTAGGACATTAGTGCAGTGTGAGTATGAGTCTAGTATGGCTCTATTTTAGCACTCTCTGCACTCCACGCTTCTCACCTACCATCTCATATGATATGCAGGGCAGTTTTTGAGGAATAAACAATA
>NW_008796046.1:5034349-5037891 GCF_000699145.1 Aptenodytes forsteri | reverse complement strand
GAATAAAAAAAAAGTCATCAAATAATTTTTCTTCTTATAAAATTATATCTCATATTGGGAGCTAAGTGATCTTTTCTTTTTATAAAATATTTTATTTGCCAAAAAAGTTCAAAAGTAGCTGTGAGTGTCACCTGAAAACCAGCTTTTTCATAGAAAGGTTATACCATTTCATCTGGACATTGTAAGAAATATGTTTATTTTTAATTTCAAATTACATATTGAATTTCAGTTATCTAAATCACAGTAAAACCACCTAAAATACATCCCCACATTTCATTTGGAGTGAAACAGAACATTTACCTAATGCAAAGTCATTCGCCCATATTTTAGTGGGTGGTCTAGCAGCAACTGTCCCCCAACTAATTGTTCACAAAGCTCTGATTTTTTTCTTTTCTGTTTTTGAGATATGGCCATTTGAAGAAGCTTGTGTTGGTCAGTCTGGTAAATGAAAATTGTTTTTAAAATTTAGGAGCAGGGAAGAACAGAGTAAATACAACTTTGCATTCAGTGATCTAAAGGTTACTTTTGTCTACCTCTACCCTTTTGTTCCAAAATACCAAGACAAATTCACTGTCAGTAGCATATGAGCCTTCTACACAACCCTGTGGAGTTAGTGCTTGGAATGAAGGATATAAAAGATAGAAACCTCACCTAGAATAAATCTGCTTAGCTTCACTGGTTTCAGATTGGGTGAGCTAATTTATAATAGGTGCAGTTCTGCCCCAGAGTTATAGCTGAAGGTAAACAAAGGTAAACACAGTCTTCTCACTTGGAGCTCAGGTAATTTAAAGTTTATCTACTTATCTATTTCTCATCTATTCTGAACAGAAGATTTTCCTCACTTTTTTTCACTATTTATACATATCACTTTCTCCTGAAGATAAATTATAAACTTTATGGTATCAAACTTACAATACAGTTTTATTAGAAAATAACAGGTAGATTACGCAGAACCAGAATGAAGCTAACAACTGATTCAGTTTATCAAAAGTTAAACCATAGATGAATGCTTTCAAACATGCTTTTTTTTCCCATAGCCTTTTATCCATTTGGTAGTGTGTGGTATTTTATTGGTGAGGTAGTATGGTGAGATAGTATACCAAGGTACGCTGAAGAATGGCTTCACAGTTAAGGCTCAAAGCTATGGATGTAGATATGTGGTCTGACCATTGCATCTGTCATTAAGACTGCCTGGATTTCATCTGATTTAAATGTACTTTTGGCTGGTATATTAGAAAAGCAACAAGAATATTTAAGAACACTGAAAGAACATTTCCAATTCAGCGTAACAGGACCAGCACCTAACACCAAGCAGTGGTTCCACGCAGGACCACGTCATTCGGTGGTAATTCAGTGCCTAAGGCAATTAGGCATTAGGAAGGAATCCAGGCATGCTCAGAGGTATTCTAGTGCAAGCACCACGAATGCCAAATTTTGTCATGAGTCAGAGAGGGAAGGTGCCCAAAAAGTCCTGATTCATCAAGTATATGCTCAGACCATGTCTAATCCACTGGAGAAGCATTGAGTTCAACACAAAACACATCAGTCACGGTCATTTTCATTCAAAAATGCACAGTGAGGGAAAGTGGTGTTACCGGTGACCCTGATTTGCATAATATCTACTTGTTAGAGCGGACCTGTCAATACGGTCGGGTCCAGAAGCAGCAGGCTCCCCTGTTATGAGTTCAGCAGCCGTTTGTTAGTAAATCTGGCAGTCTGCTGCCCAGATCATTGCTGCTGGTACCTCTGGGTTGCAGTTGCTACCAAAGAAGCGAGAGACATGAGCTTAGGTGCCTCATGAGACAGAGTGGGATTAAAGCCACGTTTCTTCAGGGGAATGCCTTGGTCACTAGACTAGCAGGCTGCGATGGAACAGCAAGGTGAAAGGGAGCTCTTGATGCTTTCAGTGGAAGCTGGGAGGCTGTTGAGTAAGGAATGCAAAGGTCATAAGCCAAAGATCCAACAAGGTGGAATAGAAAATGAGGGAAATCCTGGATTTTGCTCTACACTGATTTATTTGTGCACTTTGCATTTAATTGAGGTTGGGTATGATGTCCAATATTAGGAGTAGAAATCAAACCCATTATTCCTTCCTCTTTAAGAAAGGCTTTTTCCTGACACATGTCCGGGAGATTTAAATGGCTCTTTGGAAAGACCTGATGGTCTAACTCAGCGAGGTCTAGCTTTTAGGCACTGGAATGTCCGAACAGGTACACAGAAGAGGCAATCTGCATCTCTCTGCACCTCAGTTCTCCATCTGGGAAACAGAGATTAAAAAAATACCTGGTTTTTAGTAAGTATGTGACAAACTTCTGATACAAAAGCTGTCCCCGTGTGCTTGTTTAACACCACGCTAAGAACCTGATTTCACTTCAGGGCCTCTTGATGTTCTTTAACAGAGAAACAGGTAACTTTTTATTTAAGATTTCCTTTATATGAGAATTATGAAGGATTCATAAATTATTGATAACTATTGCAAGCAGACTTGTTAACTATGCATTATAAATAGTTGCTAATCTTTTATTAGAAGACATATTAGATTATTTTGAGCTGTGGATATTAGCAATCTATTGACAACACCACTATCCTGTCTGCCCGCAAACCCATAACCTTGGTAATACTGCTAACTCAGCTGTGAGGACCCTGCATCCAGGTTTTGCAGCCTGACTCTCACAGGCTCTCTGAGACAAGGACTGTGCGTAATTTTGTGTTTGTACAGTACCTGGTATATTTTGATCCAGATTACTTTGAAGAAAGACTTGCAAAAAGATGTTTTTCCAGGATTCTAACAATGAGTGCCAGATTGTAGATGAAAGAAAAAAAATTTTTTTTTTTTTAAAGAGTACCTTAGGATAAGACAGGAAGAATAACTTATAAAAGAAGGCTAGTTCCATTTCTGGAGAAATGGACCATATCCATTTTTAGACCCAGATAAGACTTTTAAGGGGTTGGACATTTATATGATCCACAGGAATATTTGGAATCATAATAGTGAAATTAATAGCTATATGTTTGAGCAGAAATGAAATTTCACTCCCAAGATGATTTTTCTGTCTTCCTAGACAAAATACTAGCTTGTTGAGAATATAGGCTCTACTACATCGTCATTTCCTATGCTCCTATTAATATAGCTCAATTTTTTAAACTGATGAACCATGATCAAGACCATGGAGAAATCATTCTAAGTTTTATGACCCAGAAGATTGAATACTAGCACCCAGGAATGTTTTCTGGTTCTGATTGTTTTACTAGTGTAAAACTGTGTCCTGGTTTCGGCTAGGATAGAGTTAATTTTCTTCCTAGTAGCTGGTACCGTGCTGTGTTTTGGATTTAGGATGAGAATAATGTGATAACACACTGATGTTTTAATTGTTGCTAAGCAATGTTTATACTAAGTCAAAGACTTTTCAGCTTCCTATACTCTGCAGGTGAGGACGTGCACAAGAAGCTGGGGGGGTCACAGGCCAGGACAGCTGACCCCAACTGGCCAAAGGGATATTCCATACCATGTGACGTCATGCTCAGTATATAAACTGGGGGGA
>NW_008796046.1:5033202-5033910 GCF_000699145.1 Aptenodytes forsteri | reverse complement strand
TATATGAACTGGGGGGATTTGGCCAGGGGCAGTGACCACTGCTCAGGGACTGGCTGGGTGTCAGTCGGGGGGTGGTGAGTGGTTGCATCACTTGCTTTTCCTGGGTTTTGTTCCTCTCTCTCTGTTGTTGTTTTCCTTTTCATTACAATTTTTTATTATTATCTTTAATATTATTATTAATATTGTTATTATTATATTTTATTTCAATTGTTAAACTGTTTTTATCTCAACCCACGAGTTTTCTTACTTTTACTCTTCCGATTCTCTCCCCCATCCCACCAGGGGGAGGGGAGAGTGAGCGAGTGTCTGTGTGGTGCTTTGTTGCCGATTGGAGTTAAACCACGACAAACTGGCATCAAAATTTGTAGTTCCTATCTTCTCCACCAAGTAGGAACAGTTACCACTATGTTGTAAGTGGTTGTTTCAATATTTCATTGAGCTGCCATAGCATTTATCTCATGCATGCATTTACCTGTTTCAGAGTCAGAGCTGACTGGTCTTTAAGTTGGTACAATTCAGTCCATGCCTGACATTGCAATAGTAATCATGACAAAAAAAAAAAACCAAACCAAAAACTTGATTGGCTAGAACTTAGTATTTATAGAATCATAGAATCATGAGGTTGGAAAAGACCTCCAAGATCATCGAGTCCAACCGTCGACCCAACACCACCACCCACTAAACCATGTCCCTAAGTGCCTCATCTAC
>NW_008796046.1:5025996-5030078 GCF_000699145.1 Aptenodytes forsteri | reverse complement strand
ACCAGACCAGGGAGCTTCCTAGTGATGTCTCTGACCCGGGCCCCAGGGAGGCAGCAGACTTCCCTGTGGGACGGGTCCGGTTGGCAATTTTGTTATAGAATCTTTGTTATAGAAAGAGTCCTAACCTTTATGGACAAGACACAGAAGGGACAAGCAATGCGCGTTACACCTCTGTGTTCCTGTAGGCAGACGTAATATTTAACAAAATATAGCTGGAACGACCTTGAGGGATCATCAGAACCACCATACCTTTTTAGGAACATTCAGTTGCATACCTGTCTTTAGAAACCTCCTATGATGGAGACTTGCACAATCCTCCTAACTATTTTATTGTTTGAATTATTTTTTGCTATTATTCTGGTCTAAGTTTCTGAGGCTGAAACACATTAACATCATTCCTTGTCCTAGGCACAGAGAACAACCTGAGGAAGCCCTTTATGTATTTGAAGACTTCTAACCTGGGGGCTCCACACTATTCTCTGAGTTAAATAACTCCATTTCTTCCACTACTTTCTCATAGGACATATTTTTACAGACTTTTGATTGCACTGCATGTGCTCTAGAACAGAGAAGGGCTAACGTGTCTCCCAGTATGCTGCAGCTGCCTGATGAATGAGACAATATTTACTATTAGATGAAACCCCTGTCTTAATTATGTCCCATTTGGTATTATGCTCACAGCACTCACTAATGATAAATCAGACGTAGCTCCCTGTTCTATTGACATCAGGGTTGAAATTTCAGCTTTTAGAATTTTCTTCCTCATATTGAACTCACTTTAGAAGTGGTATTGGGTATCTTTAAGTAGTATCACAGAAATAACACACATCTTTCAGTCATGTTCCTGTTCTAGCTCCTTTGCAGTGAACCAGTACACGTTGGTACACGGTGATGTGTACCAGGTCAGTTCCTTTTTTCTCGGGATGGGTAAGGGTATCCTTTTCTTGATCATTCCCTGGCATCAGCATCTCCTTTTATCTCTGCATGGAAGCCCTACCTTCCCTTGATTTCTGCCTGTGAATAGTGTCAGTACATAAAGCAAAACTGATGTTATACCACTGTTTTTGTTCTTTTTTTCAAGCTGAGCTGTTTCACCTCACTGCGTTGTTCTTCTCTCCTTTTTCATTCACTTCAACAGCTGTTTCATCATCTATCTCTGCATTCCAAAGAGGAACACCAGTTTCTTCCAACTTTCTTTTTGCTGGTCTCTTTTGTGTTCATATACCTCCCTCATGCAAACTAGTATAAGAAGTGGACTAGACAAAGTTCTCCTTTATTAAAGAAATGCTCTAATTCCACTGGCGATGGTTCTCCATCAAATCAGGGAGGCACGTTTTTTTTTGGTTTTTTGCATAGCAGACAGCCAAAGCTGCTACAATGGGAATATAGATTTTTTCCTACGCTGGCCAGTGGAGTTTCAAATAGCAATAATATTTTAGCTCTGGTATCAGTGCCACAATTCTAGCAATGGTTGAAATGTAGCTTAAAAAGTCTCTATACCTTTTTTTTTTCCTTCCATAGAGTCTCACACTTGACCCTTCTTTTTTCTTGTGATGTAGCTGGCAGAAAGATCAAGTCTGGAGCCTCTGAGAGCTCTGCACCAGGGGAGTATTTCTCCTGTAAAACTGCCCATCATGTTTGCAGTGAGTGGCACAAAGTGACTGCCTGAGACTCCACCCCATGGATCACAAGCACAGGTAGCAAATTCAATAGAATTCAACAGAAACGAGAACTTTCCAGAGTTTTTAGAGGATTTTTTCCCCTGAATTTTCCTCTCGTTTCCAGTGACAGTTGCAGATTTCAACAGAAATGAGAACTTTCCAGAGTTTTTAGAGGACTTTTTTCCCTGAATTTTCCTCTTGTTTCCAGTGACAGTTGCAGACTGCAGTCAAAGGAGTTTCCTAAATAAGGCAAGTTTAGTCCATTGACTAAATGGTTTTGGCAATGCTAGTTGTATCCAAAGCTTATCCAATAAAATCTGCTGAACTCCAGTCTTAAGTTTTTGAGCACATTCAAATAAAATGTTCCCAGGAGTTATATTCCATGAAGCAATGTGAGTATACACATTGTGCTGAAAAATTGAAATTGATTTCATTGTTAATGGTTTACAGGTGTTGCAAAGACAATGTTTGAAGATCAGCACATAAGTTATGCAATGTGCTTTTCAAACAAAATTGTAATACATCTCTATGACTTTCCAGGGGCCAGCCCAATGTACTACCTTGCCTTAGAAACCCTGACCATTAGTTTGTAAAATCCACAACCACAAATTCCTGTGCAGTTTTTACATTTGCTGACCTACTTACAGGATTTAGGTACATGTCAACAGAGTAGCACTGCTTAATAAGTTATGCAATGTGCTTTTCAAACAAAATTGTAATACATCTCTATGACTTTCCAGGGGCCAGCCCAATGTACTACCTTGCCTTAGAAACCCTGACCATTAGTTTGTAAAATCCACAACCACAAATTCCTGTGCAGTTTTTACATTTGCTGACCTACTTACAGGATTTAGGTACATGTCAACAGAGTATCACTGCTTACTTACTTACAGTGATTTTGTAAATGACATAGCATGTCGGTCTCTCTCTTCCTATGGGTAGTATCAGTGGAGCTATTTCCCTGAATAAAGCAAATGTGCATTCTGCATCTGCAGAGTCAGAATCAAAGCCAGGCAGCTATGTGGTGCAACACATTTGGTTACAAGGTGTTTCTTGTTTTCTCAAGGACAAAAAAAAACCACTTTTGTTTTTCATACAGTGTAATAATGCTATGGTTTATAAACTATAAATCCTCTGAGTGTTTTCATCTTGCTACAGTTATCACCTCATAGATAGGAGGCTCCTTTGTGTGGTAATAAGACTTCTTTTCTCAAGTTCAGACCTGAATAGATTTAATTAAAAACAAACAAAAAGATCAGATAGTACTTCAGGACTTGAGGTATGCACGTGATAATGGTTTTCTGACATATATCTAGATTAAAATAAATAAATGCATATGTGGCTAAAGGAACTTCTTTTTAAAAAGGCTTATTTGTTATTCATAACTTAAGTAGCTGGTTTAAGATATTAGTGACTAGATTTGTTTTCTACTGATTGAACATACATAAAGTATTGTGGCACTTTATTTTTCTGGAAACTGCTTTACTGGGTGTAATTTTTGAGCATACTTATATCGTGAAAAGCCATTTTCTAGCTAACATCTCTTCTTCATTCAGGGACACCAGTATATATAGGGCTATTAAAGAAACTTTTAATAGCAACTTTTTAAAATCCCTGACCCAATGTTGCCAAGACTTCTAAAATGACTTTATAAACTTCTTCCTTTGCTGAATTTCTTTATCCTATTGGTCATTTCTGTGTTGGATTCTACATTGAAAAAAAAGATCTATTTATTCTCCTGACACCTTTTATATCTTTTATCTCTTCTTTAAGAAAACATCTGTCCATTAGCATATTAATAGCATCTCTGCTGGTACTTAATGGAACTTCTTTTATCTTTATGATCCCATCTGGTTTCAAGTTACTTTCACAGAAAGAATGGAAAAAAAAGTGAAACATCCCAAAAGCTGTCCTCTCCTCTCTGCTGTTGAAAAAACCTGTACGTGGGTATATAGGCAGAAGTGCTATTCTTTGGTGACCCTCTTCTCCCTTATGCAGGACAAAAGGGCAAGAGACTCAGAGAGAAAGGCTAGGGATTGTGTGATGATGAGAACAGGTCTACAGGATCAGACCGCTTGTCCACCTAGCCCATTGTCATGTCTGCAAATGTGGCTAGATGCATAGCAAATAATATTAAGGATGTAGTGATACTGCTCCCTTCCAAAACCCTTTGCCTCCCAAGTTATGCAGGTATCTGGGGAGAAGTGCTATGTTGACACAGGTGCAAAGGTGAAATTCACTCCTTCCCATCTGAATAACAACAACAACAACAACAAAAATAATAACAATAATAATGCTCATTGCATAGGAGAGTAAAAGTTAGGTGTCCTGGTTTCAGCTGGGATAGAGTTAATTTCCTTCCTAGTAGCTGGTACAGTGCTGTGTTTTGGATTTAGGATGAGAACAATGTTGATAACACAC
>NW_008796046.1:5018628-5024406 GCF_000699145.1 Aptenodytes forsteri | reverse complement strand
TTTACTGAAAGAGTGGTTAAACATTGGACCAGGCTGCCCAGGGAAGTGGTTGAGTCCCCATGCCTGGAGGTCTTTAAAAGACGAGTAGATGAGGCGCTTATGGACACAGTTGCCAACTGAGGTTAAACCACAACATTAGGGTAACCCCAATATTTGCCTCCCTTTCCTGCTCACTTCTTTGGAAGAACAGAGCCTGTGCTCCACGGCAGACACAAATGTGGGTAGGGTGAGCAATGGGATACAGCCTTATTCTTCGTGATACCTCAGGCCAGCCGAGGGAGCCATGGGTACATAACAATTTATATGAACATACATGTAAAGAAAAGGTGAAACCTTCAACTTTCGATAGCACTGCCCTTAACCTTCAAAGATTGGTCTCAAGTTTTTGCCCTATAGCCATTTGGAGAGTAAGACTTGCCCTTCAGATGGATTCAGTATTTTCCAGTAGCAGCTGTTTAACAGAGACAGACATTCATCTTCTCCAACTGCATTTAGGTTCATATTATAGCTAGTTAATTTACATCTTCTGAATCATCTTCCAGAGGAACGTATCTCTCACCATTGATTGTACAGGGAGCTACAGACCTCAGCAGGATAACTTTGGCATTTAAATTGTGATGGCTTGAATACTTAGGTGCAAACACAGATTTTTCTCTCTTTAACTGACCATGTGGATTGCTCTAGACCAATACACTCCAAAGAAAAAGCTGTGATGGTAAATCACCTTTAGTGAAGAGAATGCTAGTGGGTAGCACAGTTACTGAGTTACTGAGGCTGTAACGGTGGTTTCAGACTGGAATGTGCAAAAAATATCCTAATAGTTCTGGCTCCCTCTGTTATTTTACCTCCTCATATTCATCTTTAAGAAAAGAACCAACCAGCATACTGCTGTCTGGGGTCACTGTGCTCATCTTACGTTTTAGGTACCCTTGGAGCAATGAATAGCAATAATTCAAGCTTGACATTCCATGTATGCTATATACTTTATCTGATGTATCGATACCTGTGGCAACAGTGCCCATAGCTTATCCAACTCAAGCCAAGCTAAACTTCATTAAGTAGAACTCTGAGCATGAGATAAAAAGAAGAAATGATTAATAGGTGTTTCTGAACAGGGGACGTAGCTGCTGTTGCTGTCAGTTTTTTCTTCAGTATAAATCATGTGCTGGATATCTTGCAGCATCTGGAAAGATACTTGTGATGTAAGACTGATCTGCTAAGATCTTACATGATAGGTACGTAATCAATACACCAAACAACCAGCTGGTGGATTTCGGTAAAGCATTCATATATCACAGGAATTCTAGGCAGCCTGGGACAGTAGAGATGTGGACACAGAAAGAAGGTGCATTGCCAAGGACAATACATTACAAAGCCTTCCTTCTCTTCATGATTTCAGTGGATATTGTGAGCTTAGGCTATGACTCGGTTTTGAGACTTTTAAGGACCAAAGTTGAAAAATGTTAGTTTTAATGTATGTGTAGCAGCAGCTTTAGCCATCTGCCAAAATAGATCATATCCATGTATATATCCGTGTTCAAAAATAGCAGAAAATCAAAGCCAAAATTCCTATACAAGGAGCACATTAGAAGATAGAAGGATCTTCAGTGAAATCAACAATCCTGAGTGAATGCAAAGAGTGTAGATTAATATGTTAGAGCCATAAGTAATTGTCTTCCCAAAAAGCAGGGAATTACTTCAGTCTCCACATCCTCTTTTTGTAGCCATGTAATATGAGAAGTTGTGGTCATGTGTCCACAAGCGTGACCTACCCTGTGGCTGTGTGTGAGCTTGCTTTACGCTTCTTCCAAGTCAACCAACAGCTATTTGATCTCTTTACTCTTGCAATGAGTGCAGCCTAAAGTAAATTAGGATTTGGCACCATGTTGGTTTAAATATTATTATTTTCTCTTCTGTGCTGCTGTCATCTTGTTAAGTCTTTTGTTTGGGCTAGCTGCTTCTTCATCATGCTATTAAGAAATGCTTTGTATTTCATCTGCTATTGCAGTGTTCTTCCACTTGCAACACTCTTTCATACCTGAAGAAAACTTCTCATATTTGAATGCTTGTCTCTAGCAGGCTGGCATTCCAAAGTCTTCAGAAGAATTTTGCATGCAATGTTTGCTTTGATGTATCAGCTCTGATCTACATATGTTACCTCTTCTGTTGGCATCATGCCTGTTGAGCCTCCTGAAATGTGGAATACAGCGTCTTTGTGTATTATGAGGCAATGCTTTTAGATTCATGAACTTCATATATTTCTGTCCCAGAAAATGGGGCCTGGCTATTCTTTTCATGTAATGTCACTGTTGGATAAAAATAAATGAAGGTTGCTCCAGATAATAACACAGCTGCGTTTGTAACAGAAAATTCAGGTGAATCAATATAAAAGTCCAAAATTTCGTTATTGATCAGTGTGAATGCTCAAGGTCTTCATAAACCTGAAACATCTTTCAATGTCATCATCAGGTTTTACTAATTAATAATTAGTGAATAAGTGGTTCAACAACTTGCTTCCAGACAAAATCCTCTGAGATACAGAGCCAACACTTTTAAATTATTGAGATAGTACAATGCTACACCACTTCAAGCTGTACTCTTGTCAATCACATATGTTTCAGTAAGTTCAGATATTTTTGCCTGTATTTTGATGAAAGATCTTCACTGAAACCATGCAAGCCTGCAATGTATAAAAATGAGATTTTGACACAAAATTCAAAGACGTCTCAAAGATCATACAGTGGTGTACATGGGCATGCTGGTGTAGGTGTGCATACAGCTAGGGAGCTTTCTTCTGGGTCCTGAATATCAAGGAATCAATGATTTGGCAGACATCACTAGATGGTGCTGGTATACATATCTTTCACGCTGTTTTTCCTTAGTGTGCAAATGACTGTTCACTCTTGGGAAGAAATGCTATTATTTTTGGGTTTGGTTATGCAAACAGATTTACAACTGGACGTTAAGGGGACTGTAGCCCTTCATCTCCTTGCCTTTTCTACAGCTCAGTTTGGTGGGGTGTGTGGCTCTGCTGTGTTTTCAGGTGCCACTGTGAAGCTCAGTATGCCCTGATTGAACTGGCAACAGTTTCTGCCTTTGTTTTGTGCTGAAGTGCATTTTCCTGGCTAGAGGGAACAATACAAGAGTGTTTTGCTCTGTGACTTAAATTGACAAAGTACTTTCCAGCAACATCAGATCTAGTATCCTAATCAAATATCTGCTTTGGAAGTTATATGGCACTTTTCCCAACCTTGCTGTAGTCAGAGGTCTTAGTTGTCAGAAAAGAAATACTTCATGTCCACTTCTGAGAAGAAAATTCCATTGTAGGGTGTAGCTGTACTCAGACAGCTCCTCTCCAAACATGGTTATATTTCTGTGCCATGTATTTCAATATACTACAAGCATCTGGGAAAATATATTGTAGGCATTTAATATTGGTTGGAATTCCTTTAACAAAAATTTGAATATGCCCCTTTGAGGAAAATGAAAATGATTATGCTGTCTCTCTGTCTTCAAACCTTCAGTATTTATTCAGGGGTGTTATTATCCAATTTTATTTCTACACCATCTGTGAGAAAGGTATTCTTTGTTTTCCCTCCCCAAACAATTTTGCCTAAAATACTAAACATGCAAATTTAGAACTTCTTAGTCCTTTCTTGCATGCTGTAATGAGCTGTAACAATGATGTTGATGTTATTGTCACTACTACTGACACAAACAGCTAGTCAACAGACCTGTTGTTTCAGGCTCTCTTAAAATTCAAGCAGACTTCATTGTTGGTGTGTGGATATTTTTGGAAGATGTTATTTGCAAATGGGATTGCTAGAGTATTTTCTATTTTAAAAAGAAAGTTAATACTGAAGAAAAACTGTGGGGGAAAAAAAAGTTCTTTCAACTTCAGCTAGTCCTTTATTAAACTAAAATAAATATTTATATAAATGTGAAAAGTACTTTTTAGCTTTCCTCAATGGGCTCTGGCACAGGAATAATAATAATATGGCAGATTAACTCTCCTGTGCAGGGCCAAACTAACGGGTCATAAATTTGGCAGAATGTTCCTGCAGTTGTTAAAGTCAGTGGTAAGATTCCCTCTGGTATTAGAGGGAAGAAGATCTGACCTGCAGAGTACGCCTGTGACACTATATACATGAAACTTCCTTGTCAATGTGGATCTGTGTAATTAGCTCTGTAGATGGCAGTAACTGATTAGCTGCCTGTAATAGTAATATTAGCATCTCAGACTCTCAAATTGTCCACTCTCAAAACCTGGCACAGTTTTTTTTCTGAAAAGAGCAGTTTTTTCTCATTCTTCATGACTTACATTAATTAGGCTCCTAGGGTTTGCTCAGTATCGTCCTTCTGTTTTCTTGTTTGTTGGCCATGGTTTTGAAAGCGATTGGAATGGTTTTCCAAGAGAAGTGTAGCTGTTTAGTCATCTGCTACTCTAAATATGTGTTCTCCTTCCAGAACTACTGGGAGTTTAGTGCATTTTTTATAATTGCTTGTTCAAGGACCTCCTGCAGATCTGGTAGCTTTTCCCTACACTTCATCTCCCTTATTGCATCACAGTGGCAAATGATTTTATTTTTTCGTTTGCCCTAGAAGAAGACCAAGCATAATTTTTTCGTTAATGTCAGCAAGCTCTAAAAAAGTTGGTATATAACTGGTGCTAGTTAAAAGCAGTTTTTTAACATGTCTTCTGTCTCTCTATAGAAAAAAGACTACAATTTCTAATGTCATTTCAGTTCTCCGGACACTGTCTTGATTTTAGCATAGGTCACATTTATGAAATGTCAATGTATTCAGAGAAATTCATTATTCTAGTCAGCCATTTTATTTAAATCTTCTCATGAAGATGTAACAATAGGACTGGATAAAACTCTCAGTGGTAAATGGACAATAATTTCAATGGACTATTCTTTCAAAGCTCTAAAGGAACATAGTATATATTGCTCTTAAAATAACATTTACACCAATCGTAGGAAAGCAGTATTATATTTATGTAATTTATTGCTTAGTGTTGCTATGGGGCAGATTCTGGTATCTCATGCATATTCTACAAATAGCTTTAAAAATTAACATTAATGACCTCACGGGGGTCCTGTGTGTCCATTGTCGTTGGAATTTGACCCAAAAGGGGACACCCCCAAACTTTAAGCCTTGTACAGCGTGTCTTCTCTGTAAATTAAAAGGCACTTTAAAATGAAGGTCAGCATCACAATCCCTTCATTGCAGATGGAGAAAGGTGGGAGAACTGTCTTACTCAAGGTTGCCCAGTTAAATAAAACAGCCAGATGTGAATCCAGATCCTGTTGGCTGTCTTATATCTCAGGTCACTGTCTCTTCCAGTTCATTATTTTAACTCATAATAATCTTGCCTATTTGAACTGGATGATACCTTTTCATGTTATTGGTGACAAAAATCTTATTGTAATGTTATAGAAAGAATGTTATATGTGGGTTTTTTTTTTTACAAAATGTTTTAGGTTTTGTAATTCTATGGTATTTTAAAAGAAATAAAAATGTTATCAAAATATTACCTAAATAACTATTAACATTTTTTTAATAAGATGGAGTTGATTTTAGCCTTCAAAACCAGTAAATATTATTAATATGTTGTTTGTTACTGTCCTGGTTTCAGCTGGGATAGAGTTAATTTTCTTCACAGTAGCTGGTACAGTGCTGTGTTTTGGATTTAACATGAGAACAATGTTGATAACGCACCGATGTTTTAGTTTCTGCTGAGCAGTTCTTACACAGGGTCAAGGCCTTTTATGC
>NW_008796046.1:5008966-5014604 GCF_000699145.1 Aptenodytes forsteri | reverse complement strand
CACCAGTCCCGTAACCATTTGTTGACTCGCCAGATTCAACTGGCCCTTTCAACTCCCTTCCCTTTGACTGGCAGGATTGATGAAAAAACTACCTGTGCTCCCAAGTCCCTCACCACCGCTCCCAGGGCTCTGTAGTCCTTCTTGATAGTCCTCAGACTGCTCCTGGCTGTGTCACTGGTGCCCACATGAAGCAGCAGCAGCGGATAATAGTCAGTGGACTGTACGAGGCTTGGCAGCCTCTCGGTGACATCCCTGATATGAGCCCCCAGTAAGCAGCACACCTCTCTAGAGAGTGCGTCAGGTCAGCAAATGGGTGCCTCTGTGCCTCTCAGAAGAGAGTCGCCTACTAACTACTTGCTATGAGGGAAGACATTTCCTTTATCAAAATAATACTAAAGATCAGTGTCATTAGCTGTCTATGAATCCTTACAAGAATGTGTAATGTTGAAGAATTAAATAGTTTATGTAGTTTACATCAATTGTTTTTGTCCTAGTTTAAAAAGGAAGACAAGCTATAGCTACATGTGCTTGAATTTTTATTAAGAAAGTACACTGTCTAGATTGGCATCAACTTTTAATAATCTAGAGGAGATAGTGAGGAGATTTAAATTTTAAAATATTCTGACCTATACAATAGCAGGACAATCTTCAGTAATGTCATTTAGAAAATGAATAAGAAGATTCAGGCTCGACACGTGTTTAATTCTGAGATTGTCCTTTGCCACATACCTCTGATCAGAGTGTTCTTCCTGGCTAGATCAGTCACATGGAATCTATACATAAAATGTAAACATGATCTGCAGAAAAATCTGTATATACAGATCACGTTCCGTTTAGCCTCTTGGGAGAAATAATTTTATAAAAAAGAAAGAAATGTTTTTAATCATCTAGTGTTCCACTTTTCAGTAGTTAATTAAGATGAAAAGGGAGCTCTCCTCCAAAAAGCCTATGAGAAAAAAAAAAGAGGATAATCTACTTCTGCAGATATATATGTTATATAAGATGTTCCCTTTTTAGGTCTAAAAAGAATCAAAGGAAATGTATGCTTGCATGTATTATATAATATTTTTTTTTATACAGACAGTATAATGTAAGATTTTCAAAAGAGCACTTTTTTCAGCATTCTTAACTACTCAAAAGAGGAACTTGAGGTCCTAATGCAACAATTTGGTTTTTTTCAATTTTTTTTGTAAAAATCAGATCCTATGGATGCTAAATTTTCCTAAATGTTAACTTAAAAAAAAAAAAACCCAAAACAAAACAACAAACCAACAAAAAAGTGAAGTTGCATGTCACAGTCTGAAATCTCCTGGATGACCACTAGTGAGAGAACTGCTCTTATAATACTCATCTTCAGCTAAAAATGACACAGCCTGAAATGAGATGAACCCAAGTGCCAGATTTTCAAATATATCCTTATTTCTTTAGTAGGACCACAGAAACTGCCAGGCTGGATCAGACCCACGGCCAACTCTAGCAACCTTTCTCCAACACTAGCCAATACTACATGTAGTAGTAGATCCTTCAGAGGAAAGAACGAGATATTTAGAAGTCGGAAGCTACAGAATAATGCTCCTAGTAAGAAAAATTCTTTCAAAGTGATGAAATGAAAAACAGTGAGATACCCTGCTCCCCAGCCAGTCATAGGAATTCCAAGGGGACCTCTGGATACTCAGGCCCCTACCAACCAGACTGAGCTGTATCATACCAAAATGAAAATACACAACATGTGACTTTTGATGGCTTTCTAAACGTGGGCTGATGGAAACTGAGAACTAGTTAGAAACTGCTTTCAAGTAACTGGATATATTTCTCTTTAGATTAATTTTTATTTCTGCTGAACTGAACCCTTCTGAGAAACCCAGAGATCCAATTAAAACAGCAGATGTCTAAGATATAAGGAGACAATTCTCAAACACGTCCTAAGTCACCTTGAGACCTTTGGACATTTTCCTCATGTAGAGCATATTCTGATGAGAGTGAACCTTTTGCCTTTTAGCCCCACTTCACTCCCAGTCTTAAAGCCAGGGCACACATGGCCCTTCAGGGATACTTAGAAAAATCTAGTTGCTGTCAAGCACTTCTGAAAATGAGTGTCTCCCTCTTCAAATTCTTGGCAGACAGCCAGGTTTTTTTTGCAATTTAGGTTCCTCATGCTAACATTACACAGATCACTTCTTAAAATAACTGGAATAAGATGGCATGCAGTATTGAATCAAAGAATCCATGAAGTGCAACATTTGGTAAAAACAGTGCATAAATCACAAGTTATGAGCAGTAGGGGTCAGAACCTAAGTTTTTTATTTGGTCCTTCATCTGGCAGAATTTCCCTTGACTTCCATGGAAATTTGCTTTGATGAAAGACATCAGTACTTGACCTTAGAGCTTTCTTCTAAATAGGGAACTGTTTCACTGGATTAATAAGATGATTATTTCTTTTGTATGAGGGATGGCATCTTCATATTTCAGTGTATATTTCCAAAGCACACACAGAAATGTAAGGCAAGCCCTAGTTAGCTGAATGTTAGTTGAAAGGTGTCAACATACCCTACAACTGAGGTTCAGCTAGGGGAAGTGAATGTATAGGAACAAATACCACTGCCTACATTTTACTATGATGCTCTGTTTGGCCCCTGTGGTTTTGACAGAGTGCCTGGGGTTATATCCTCCTTGCACCTACCCCTTGAGTTAGGGAGGCAATTAGGAAACCCTATATTATGTAGATGCAACTTCACAAAGGTGAGTATTAAGTACCACTGTGCTTGAAAACCTAAACACAGTGGTGTTTTGATAGCACTGAATTTCTGCCTTTAGAAACAAAGTTAGGTTTGTACTTGGTTTAACGAAGAACACACCTCATGCTTTCTGCCTCTTGGATAACACTTACTGTACTAGACATTTAATTGAGACACCTAACTCAGGATAAGGTGATATAGGAATAGGGAAACAAGATGGTTTTCCAGTCCTAGACGTCTATTTAAAAGAGATATCAGATGGGGTGAAATGTCAGATTTCTGGGGTAATAATGCAAGCTGCTAGGACTGCACTGCATGATCTCTACTCAGCTCAGGGAATGTGATCCTTTGTCACCATGTGGTTTTCATCTTCCTTCAGCAACAGCACAGGGAGATTCTCCAAACATGAAATCATTGTTCCTGTGATCCTAGCTGAGACCTGAGACCTCACTTACCCAGAGCTGCAAAAAGAAGTGGATTGGATCAGTCCTGGAGGTGCCTGTCTCTTCCCGTGGTCTCTAGAAGGAGATTGGGACATGCATGATACTAATTTAGGCACCTAATCTCAGGTCTGAATATTAGGGCATGGATGAAAGCTCATATTTTCTTTTTTTTTAGTTCAAACCTGCTTATATCCAACCTCTTATTTCAAAGAACTACTCACATCTTGTCTTACACCAGCTTTTCTTATATAACTTTTCACCAGGAAAAGTTAACCTTCTGCATCACTCTCTGGACAAGATCCTAATCTGTCAATTCGCAAGTGCGTCATGTTAATCCACATGAAATATATGCTTTTTCATTCATCACAGGACCCTTTCTGTCACATGGCTTCATCCCTAACTGGGATGTCTGTTTATATCACAACATATCCTGAAAACCTGCCAGATTGCTTTAATAGACAAATAAGGAAATTAGACCTGTGTAAGTTTTGTATAAGGACAGGACACTGTATGATACCAAAGAAGCTCACCTGAAAGCAGTGCTTCAGGTCTCAGGAAACTGAAGACTTGTGTTTCTGAATATGTAAACCAGGCAGTTAGTTGTTTCAGATTCCTGGTGATAAACACCCTGTAAATATTTAGATAGTTAGGGCTGACAGCCTTTCTTCATTAAATAGTGTATTTGATAGAAATGAGGGCTACTTGACCAGCTCTACAAGTGGTAAACCTTGACATTCAAATTGTCACTTTACATCAGCTGAGAATCTGCCTTAATGCACTTTTCTAAGGAAAAGCCATTGATCTCCATGAGCTTTGCATGATACCAAATCATTGCAAAAAGTCAAAAAGGCATCTAATTCTCTCTAGTAAAAACCATTTTCATGCAGCTAACTTTACAATGGAAAGTGACATTATAAGTGTCCTTGAAAGGTTTCTGTGCTTTTTAGAGGAAATGAAGAAGGTTCTCTGAGGTAAGATGAGGTCTAAGGCTAATGTGCCTGGTTGTAAATTCAGGCACGGGGATCATTTGTTCAGAGGCAATATGATAAGCGGTGGTAAGAATTAGTTGGTTTAAATGGTACATTAGGTAACAACGGAAGCAGTATCTCCCTCTTGTAAAGTACTGCTCTGATTTTAGTTTATTGCTTTTAATGGCTAATAACATGTGGGTGAGTAGAGGGACTTTATTTGTGGCGTCCAAAGGGGATAATTTTTCCCCTCTATCATTTCAACTATTTCACTGGGGGCGGGGGGGCAGAGAAAGCCCTTTTCTTAAATTAAAAGTAGAATGCTATAAAACTTGTCAATATTTTATACTCTTTCTACATGAACTGGGCTTATGCAAATAAATTTTTTCCAACTTCAGATATATGCAAACCCAGGAGTTTTTGTATGGGGCTGAAACTGCCTAATATGTCATTCATTTTTACTCCTGCAGGAGTATAAGGAACATTATTTTTCCATATTTCCCATTGCAGGAAATTAATTTCATGTAGCTTGTAGCACCACGAGAACTTCAACGGGTAGCAAAATCCATGTCAGAGATGGCAGGGCAGAACCTGCTTTGGAAGTCAGCTGGGTTGTTGCAGAGATGTCAAAAGTTCTTGCTCTTTTCAGTTACAGGTCAGAAATTATTAATAGGTTAAATAGAAATATTACCAATAATTTGAAGATTGTCTGTAGGTCTGAGAAGAGTAGGAGGTGGGGAGGTAGCCCAGTACGATGATACTCTTTGTGAAGTAATAGGGATAAGGAAACACAATGTCCATTTATACACCTCCTTGTGAAAGTTTTCTAGAGTGAGCAGAATTTGCTTCTGAGTCACTGGAGCCGTAAGTAGCGGTGACTGCTGCTTTTCTGCTCAGTTCTCCTAGTTTTATTTGTTATGTTATCTTGGTGTCTGCTGTATCTGTGCCAGCCAGGAGCTATCCATGGCAGTAGTGCCTGTTTTGTTACTTTATGTGCATTACTCATAGCATCAGATAGTCACTGTTTCTCAGTGATGCTCTTGCCTGCTACCACATCACAAATAGTTACAATATTCATATTAACACTACTCTTACTAGTTGGCTGGGAGACCATTTCTGCATTCCACAGCCACCATTTCCCTACTCTGCAAAATATATTTCACAAAGGCAGATAAGTGTTACTATATCTGAGCTATGGCTGCAGTCATCATTTCTCTTTACTTGCCTCTCCTTGTCTTCCTTTTCTATTCATTTTTTTACCAAGTTAAGGACTCCTGTTGATCTCCTTGCGCCCCATCTCTGATTCTCTCATATGTCCTTAACCCTTGCTGTCCATACTGGTGACCTTTACTATTCTTGTTCCTAATTTTCATCCTGAAAATTTTCATTGTCTAAACACCCCTCTCTCAAATATCCCCACTACCCCCATCATTCCTGTACATAGAATCATAGAATCGTTTAGGTTGGAAAAGACCTTTAAGATCATCAAGTC
>NW_008796046.1:4996198-5006594 GCF_000699145.1 Aptenodytes forsteri | reverse complement strand
GCTGCACAATGGCTTCCAGCTCCTCCTGTTTGTTGCCCATGCTGCGTGCATTGGTGTAGATGCACTTCAGTTGGGCTATTGATCCTGCCATCTTTTTGCGAGGAGAAACCCTAATTCCTACACGACAATTCTCAGACATTTCTGTGGTTTCTAACACATCCATAACCCTTGCGTCTTTGGTGTTACATGGATCTCTTATCCCCTACCTCCTCTGAGATGGCAGACTGAAGGACCTCGCTAGCACACCGTCCCTCAAACATTGGCGTGCCGCCCCCAGGCTTATCTCTAGCTAGCCTAGTTTTATCCCTTTCCCCCTTTAAATCTAGTTTAAAGCTCTTTCAATGAGCCCTGCTAACTTGTCTCTGGCTATCTCCTCCTGTCCCTACCCTATCACCTTAAAGAGTAATTTGTCCAAGAAGGACATTGAGGTGCTGGAGCGTGTCCAGAGAAGGGCAACGAGGCTGGTGAAGGGTCTGGAGAACAAGTCTTCTGAGGAGCGGCTGAGGGAACTGGGGTTGTTTAGCCTGGAGAAAAGGAGGCTGAGGGGAGACCTCATCGCTCTCTACAACTCCCTGAAAGGAGGTTGTAGCGAGGTGGGTGTTGGTCTCTTCTCCCAAGTAACTAGTGATAGAAAGAGAGGAAATGGCCTCAAGTTGCGCCAGGGGAGGTTTAGATTGGATGTAAGGAAAAATTGCTTTACTGAAAGAGTGGTGAAACATTGGAACAGGCTGCCCAGGGAAGTGGTTGAGTCCCCATCCCTGGAGGTATTTAAAAGACAAGTAGATGAGGCACTTAGGGACATGGTTTAGTGGACATGGTGGTGTTGGGTTGACGATTGGACTCGATGATCTTAAAGGTCTTTTCCAACCTTAATGATGCTATGATTGTTGTATTTATTTTGTCCTGTATATAAGTTATTATTGTCCTGATATAAGTTAATCCCACAACAGAATCAAGAACACAGTAGATGGCACTTCCCACCACATATGCCACTGAATTAAGGAAGCTCCACAGAGGTCTAACCCTGGACTAACCCAGATTTCCTCCCAGAAGGATAATGAAAGGAAGTATTGATCCTTAGCACAGTAGGTTCCTGCCATGAGACTACTCAGTCAGAAGCAGCTGCCTTTTGCCGTAGATCCATCTTCTGCATAGGTTCACCATGATAGCCCCATGTCCTATTCACAGAGTTTGCTTGGTTTGGGCAGAAGAAGAGGCTCAGACTGCCTTTTTGCCTATCCTCTTTCTCTTGATGCACATCTCAGCATGAGCATGATCCTAGACAAATCTGAGAAGAAGATGTCATTGATGTGTTTAGAAACTTTGAAAGCCTGTTTCATTGGGGTTTTTTTGCAGTCATGCCTTGCATGTAGCATATAAGCGTCTTACCAGCTGAAAAATTGGGGAATTTACACAGCATACTCGTCAACACCCACATTTCATAAAATGTGACCAATAGATCCTCAGAAATCATGAACACTCTGGGGTTTGGGGATCCCTTTTCCCTGTTCCATGCAGTGTCTAGAGGTCAACAGCTGCCTACTGACACCCCAGTAACTGCGTTTCCTACAGCCTCTATGTCACACACGGTGAGTTGGGTCTTACACGCGAAGACTGGCGCTTCCTAGTGGCCTTGAGAAAGCTGACAGCATGACAGAAGAAATGATTTGGCTGCTGGAAGCATAATAGTGTGTAGAATATGCATTTACATATGTTGAATCTTTCTTGGTAATGACAATAGGAACATTTCAACTTGGAAGAGTATGAAAGGCTGACACAGGGTGAACTCATGCAGCCAATCTTTGTCAGCATTTCTAGAGGGCAATGTAATAACAGTGGGGGGAAAAAACGGCATCTACAAATCACCAAGTGGAGAACAGTCTTCAGGAAACATTTAAACCGAAGGACAGTTAAAATTTATGACTCAGGCATTTAGGCTCAAGCTTTTCTGATCTTAAGTGTCAGAACAAAGTCAGCTGTAAAGCAATACCACAAAATCATTGGTAATGAGGGAGATGCAACTGTCAGACAACAAAGTTTCAAGTAGAGTTTCAGATAAAGAGAAAAATAAATTTATGATCTAGGTGCTTGGAGTTTTCTGGTTTTGTTTGGTGGAGAAAAAAGAAATGTCATCTTCAGAAGTGATGTATTGAACTGGTTGTAAATGGATGGAAAAAAGAAAAGAAAAGCTGCCAAAAAAATAGTGAAGTTTAAAGCTTCCCAGACCCATTTAGTTGTCTTTTCATAAAAAGCATGGTTTTTTCTCTTTTTTTTTTTATGACCTCATGGGAATCTGAAACAACAGAGTATTTTTTATTGTGAAATATTGGGGAAAAATTGGTTAATTGGTTAAAAACTTGTGAAGACTTTATGGATGCCACATGCCAACATAACATATCTAACCTGACATTCATGCAACTGTTCTCGCATGCAGTATTCCAGAAAGTTTTTAACAATTGAGTTGAAAAGAAATAACTTTTGTATAGTTTTATGGCTGCCCAGGGAAGTGGTGGAGTCCCCATCCCTGGAAGTATTTAAAAGATGCGTAGATGAGGAGCTTATGGACATGGTTTAGTGGGCATGGTGGTGTTGGGTCGACGATTGGACTCGATGATCTTAAAGGTCTTTTCCAACCTTAATGATGCTATGATTGTTGTATTTATTTTGTCCTGTATATAAGTTATTATTGTCCTGATATAAGTTAATCCCACAACAGAATCAAGAACACAGTAGATGGCACTTCCCACCACATATGCCACTGAATTAAGGAAGCTCCACAGAGGTCTAACCCTGGACTAACCCAGATTTCCTCCCAGAAGGATAATGAAAGGAAGTATTGATCCTTAGCACAGTAGGTTCCTGCCATGAGACTACTCAGTCAGAAGCAGCTGCCTTTTGCCGTAGATCCATCTTCTGCATAGGTTCACCATGATAGCCCCATGTCCTATTCACAGAGTTTGCTTGGTTTGGGCAGAAGAAGAGGCTCAGACTGCCTTTTTGCCTATCCTCTTTCTCTTGATGCACATCTCAGCATGAGCATGATCCTAGACAAATCTGAGAAGAAGATGTCATTGATGTGTTTAGAAACTTTGAAAGCCTGTTTCATTGGGGTTTTTTTGCAGTCATGCCTTGCATGTAGCATATAAGCGTCTTACCAGCTGAAAAATTGGGGAATTTACACAGCATACTTGTCAACACCCACATTTCATAAAATGTGACCAATAGATCCTCAGAAATCATGAACACTCTGGGGTTTGGGGATCCCTTTTCCCTGTTCCATGCAGTGTCTAGAGGTCAACAGCTGCCTACTGACACCCCAGTAACTGCGTTTCCTACAGCCTCTATGTCACACACGGTGAGTTGGGTCTTACACGCGAAGACTGGCGCTTCCTAGTGGCCTTGAGAAAGCTGACAGCATGACAGAAGAAATGATTTGGCTGCTGGAAGCATAATAGTGTGTAGAATATGCATTTACATATGTTGAATCTTTCTTGGTAATGACAATAGGAACATTTCAACTTGGAAGAGTATGAAAGGCTGACCCAGGGTGAACTCATGCAGCCAATCTTTGTCAGCATTTCTAGAGGGCAATGTAATAACAGTGGGGGAAAAAACGGCATCTACAAATCACCAAGTGGAGAACAGTTCAGGAAACACATTTAAACCGAAGGACAGTTAAAATTTATGACTCAGGCATTTAGGCTCAAGCTTTTCTGATCTTAAGTGTCAGAACAAAGTCAGCTGTAAAGCAATACCACAAAATCATTGGTAATGAGGGAGATGCAACTGTCAGACAACAAAGTTTCAAGTAGAGTTTCAGATAAAGAGAAAAATAAATTTATGATCTAGGTGCTTGGAGTTTTCTGGTTTTGTTTGGTGGAGAAAAAAGAAATGTCATCTTCAGAAGTGATGTATTGAACTGGTTGTAAATGGATGGAAAAAAGAAAAGAAAAGCTGCCAAAAAAATAGTGAAGTTTAAAGCTTCCCAGACCCATTTAGTTGTCTTTTCATAAAAAGCATGGTTTTTTCTCTTTTTTTTTTTATGACCTCATGGGAATCTGAAACAACAGAGTATTTTTTATTGTGAAATATTGGGGAAAAATTGGTTAATTGGTTAAAAACTTGTGAAGACTTTATGGATGCCACATGCCAACATAACATATCTAACCTGACATTCATGCAACTGTTCTCGCATGCAGTATTCCAGAAAGTTTTTAACAATTGAGTTGAAAAGAAATAACTTTTGTATAGTTTTATATATATTGACAATAATGGCATGTAGCCATGTCTAATGCCTGAAAAATGGAATGTAAAATGAAAGTTTCATAGTGTGGTAAAGCTGAAGAAAAGGCACACTTAAAGTGATGATACACTGAAATCATTAAAGGCCAGATAAGAGCTGCTCTGATTTGTATTAGCCTGGGATTCAGCCCTTAGATTTTAGTGTTGTTTTGGAAAAGCCTGCAAAATTTGGATGATAAATTGTGCACTTCTAGCTTTCATTGTTGCAAATATGTATTGTTAGGTTACAAGATAAAAGGCCCATCTCCGTACACATGAAAGAGTACAGAGGCACAAGGGCAGGTGAGGGAGTCCCAATTACCCCTTCAGAGGCACGGTCCCTCCCAAGGCTGTCCTAGAGGAGCTTCAGGCCCATGGGCCAGGGGTGACACCCAGCACCTTACAGACTGGGGGAGTCACTGCTTATGGGGGTGAGAGACATTGTGTGGTGCTGGGAAAAGCATTTCAGGGTTACACACTTGTTATGAGACGTTTGGGGAATGAACCAAAGGTGGCAAAAGGGAGGGATCAAGGTGGTTGGGGGAGGAACAAGCATGGGAGAGCAGATAAGGGGATAAAAGGGGAGGGTTGCACGTAAACAGGGGTGGTCAGTGTGTGCATTTGGCCATGCTTTCTGCCTGTGAGCATAGTCTGTCCTGTCTTCTCATTAAAATCCATTTCTAACTCTTTTTCTGGGTAAGGGATTACCTATGTAGTGCACATGTGTAGATGGAGGTCTAAGTACCAGCAACTGGAGAGGGGACCACAAAGAAGACTTATGTCACCTAAGTTCAGAGAAATTCCTTTTATAGTCAATAGAGAAAAAATAATTAGCAGTTTTAGAGTGTGAAAGTGTTGATTTATTTCAGACATGGAATGTAAAGGCTTCTAAGTTAAAGGTGCCAATTTCTTTTCAATGAGAAAGCAGCCTGGGATGATTATCTCACTGAGAGACATTTACATTTGGTAAGCTGATCCTACCCTAGAAAACAAATGTTGCGTACTGTGGTCAGGACAGATCACAGGGAAAATCACAGATCATAAATTACCATGTTTACAAGCAAGTGTTAAAGCTTTATACTAGTGTATAAAGATTATCCCAGGTATAAAGATTATTCTAGAATTTAATATTTAAATATTTTCATTCTTATTTTTGGTATTGATGACCAACTACACCTCAACATCTTGAAGGCTGTTTCTGTTAAGGAGTGAATGTCACAAAAGCATTTCTTTGATGCAATGTTGCTACTCAAAGTGAATGTAAAATAAGACCTATTTCCAAAAACATAATAAAGAACAAATTGAGGGAGAAATTCTCTTTGCTTACACATCACATTCAGAACTTAACCCCAAATCTTATTTTTTCTTCTAGGGTCATGGCATCACAGGAAAACTCATATGGGAAGGGAGCTCAGGAGGTCTATAGTCCAATCTCTTTTTCCAAGCAGGGTCAGAGGTAAGATCAGACCAGGTAGCTCAGAGTTTTATGCAGTCTGGTCTTGAAAATCTCCAATGATGGAGATCACACAACTTCTCTGGGCAAGCTGTTCCAATATCTGACTGTTCTCAGAGTGAAAAGTTGTCCTTCTATGCAGCCTGAACCTCCATTGTTTCAAATTATGCACGCTGTCTCCTATCCTCCCACTATACACCATGGTGAAGAGCCTGGACCTGTCTCCTTGATAGCCTACCCATAAGTGTTGGGGGGCTGCCGTTAGGTGCCTCCCAGCTTAATCATCCCAGATCCCTCTCCTCACAGTTACAAGTGTTCCAGTCCCCCACGTTCTCCTTGTTGTTTATCACCATCCTTTTTGTACTGCAGTCCCAAAGCTGGATACAATATGGTCTAACAAGTGCTGAGTAAAGGGGGATGGTGACTTTACTCAGTTTCCTGGCTCTGTTCCTGCTGCTACAGCCCAGGATGCTGTTGGCCATCACCACTGTCAGGGCACAGGGTTGGCTCATGGTTAACCTTCTGTCCTCCAGGACTTCCAGGTCCTTTTCAGCAGAGTTGCTATAATATAAATTAATAGGCTGAGAATAATAAAATATAAACTTATTTCAAATTATACTTTACTGGACATATAACCTTGACCTAGCTTAGTGTTTAGAACTTTTAACTTCCTGAGTGTTCACTTTTGTCTCTTTGCAAATATAGGCTAGTAAGATCTGGGGGTTAACATGACCTTTTGGTCTGAGCTTGTACTACATAGTGAATTGTTCAAGCTTAACTGAAGGCAATAATAAAAGCAATAATATAAACAATCTCTACCTCCAGGCTAAGAAGTTCCATCCCTTTTTCTCTTTGGTTTCAGATCAGAATTTGCTATAAGGCTTACAGAAGATGAGCCGGCTAAACCCCTTCTGTTGATGAAATTGTTTGATGACAATATTATAGCTGAGCAGCCAGTGAAAATACTTCCACTGAGTTAATGTCATTCTCCACTTTTGTACGCTCTCTCTCTAATAATTATATTTTATTTTTAATCAATCATAATGATTGAACAAAACAAATTATTTTCTCTTGGGTTTTAGTCCTAACCATGTCAAGGGTATTCAGAACAGTTTATTTTTTTCTGGATGAGGCCTTGGATATCTTTAATATAAACCCCAGAAAGAAGTAACTGTACCTCAGAATAAAAGATGTGAAAAATAAAGTAGGCTATAGTGTCCTGCCTCTGTGTTTCATTAGGGAATGAGAAAGGGGAAATCATATTTCTAAACTCTAAAGATCACGTCTGTTCACTCCAGAAGCTCAGTTAATTTGCTTTTTCCCAGATGCTTTCAGCTTTTAATCGCTTGCAGTGCTTGTTTCCATTATCAGAGATCCTTCTTTGTAGAACTTTTGCATTTAAGATGCTTCTTTTCAATAGCCTGGATTTTTTTGTGCAATTGTTTCAAAGCCAATTCTTGTTAACTGGTGGAAGAATAGGAAATTTTGTGTTCCAGAGAGAAGCAAAACTAAAACAAAAACTTCAGCATGCAGAAATCAAAGTCAGTGACAATAAATTAATTTAAAAGATGGGGGATATTCTGGGTGAAATGAAGAGACCGCTTAATTCAGGAAAAAAACATCTATCTTTGTAACTACCTCGTCTCTATGAGAAAACCCAGGGCCCACCTAATACTGACCTCCTAATTTTATGCCATCTTGAAAAAGATTCTGTATTTTTGACAGGGCCAAACAATTAAGGATTAGTTCTACCCCTGCTTCCTGCATTACTTCTGTTTTACCTACTTAATTAATACCCATATTTACATGGAAACTGACTTAAGTATCCAGGTTAACTAATTAACTACATTAAGATACATAAGGAATTTGTGTTTGGCTTCCTGCTGTTCCTTTCCTCCTTCCTGTGACATTACTGGAAATGTAAAGACTGTGCTATGAGTGTCTGATGTAGCAATACTGTTTTTTGAATTTGAACAGGGATGTCCATCAAGTCTTTGCCTGGATTTGTCTGTTGAGAATTTCCTCACACATTTCTGCAAATTACAAATCTGCAGGTGAGAATGTGAGATATGAATTTATGCAAATGGTATTTCAAACCTGCCCTACTACCAAACAAACACTGTATGAGAATGAAAAAATTTTGATGCTCCTCCTGTAAATCCTATGGGAAAATGTAGGCATCTGTTGGTAGATGTTTATTCAGCTTGCAAGAACTGAAGTAAGTAGGACTACTTTACAGTCAATGGAGAACAAATGAGCACTTGCAGAATGTGTTTTCACTTACCCAAATAGAAATGTGTAAAATGGTTCAAATGAATCATGTTTTTAAAGCATTTTGATTCTCCTCCTCTTCTGGAGGAGCCCAGAGTGACTATCTTAAATGTAGACATCTGCATTACCTGTTGCTAAAGTTACTGAGATAAATGTCCCTGAAGAAACCTGATTTTGAGGGTCAGGTTCCTAGTTCAATAACATAAGTGCTTGTCTTGAGTTTGGAAACAGAGTTTAATTCCCTGATGCCTGAGTGGGACCTTCCTGTATGACGCAGAGGAAATAATTTTGAGTGAGGGACTATAAAGCATTTTGACGTGCTGACCAGGAACTCTCCAAAATGATTATATATTTTATGTTAAGAAAACATTGGACAAACATGGAATATACTAGGTAATAATTCAGAAACAGGTTTTCTTCCAATTTGAAAAGCCGTTTTTCCCTGATGCCTGAGTGGGACCTTCCTGTATGACGCAGAGGAAATAATTTTGAGTGAGGGACTATAAAGCATTTTGACGTGCTGACCAGGAACTCTCCAAAATGATTATATATTTTATGTTAAGAAAACATTGGACAAACATGGAATATACTAGGTAATAATTCAGAAACAGGTTTTCTTCCAATTTGAAAAGCCGTTTGTGTATAAATCTTATTAGAAGTTGTAGTTGTCTCTTCAGTATGAAACATTGACGGTCAAATCTCAGCTTTACTGAATTTTCATGCAAATTTCCTTAAAGGGAACATTTTGTTTACCATATGCTATACTTCCTGGGAGTAGAGATACCATTTCTGTATGTCGGTTTTATGCTAACGTGACTCCATTGCAACACCACTGAATCAAACCCCTAATGTTTGCCTATGAACAGATTATTTCTTAGTTATAAAAAAAGTCATGTCTTTAAACCAAGGAAGATTTTGATCATTCAACATGGTCAAATCACATGCAATTTTTATCATATAATCAGCAAGACTGTGCTTCCTCTGATAAAGGACACTCTGACCCTTTCTTAATGAAGGACATTCTTCACGTCAAAAGTTTGGAGAAGCCATTTAATAAACGTAATGATACTCCTAATAGAAGACAGGATCGCCTCAAAAAGATAGAGAGCATTTGATTTCCCTGACCGCTAATAATTTTTTGAAAATATCATAGTCTAGTTAGTGATGCCATATTGATTGATGTATCTTCTTTAGATAAGATTCATAAAAGCACTAGATCCTCAAGGATTTATAAGAAATTAAATTGTGCTACGAGTAAATTAAACAGTTACTCTCTGGAAAATAAAATCTCTCAGATGGCATAGCTAAAATAATCCAATTATGAAAGGCAGGCAGAATTACTTGCTTTTTCAAATTAAAAACAAGAAAAAAAAATAATTTCAGGCTAAATTCCAGGAAAGATAAATATGAAAATAAGAAATTGAAAAGATCTTGATGCTCAGCTGAAGATTGCCTGTAATATCTTTTGTGCTTTCTAGTAAAAACAAAGGTCTAAGGAAGAAGTTTTAAGCAAATACATAAATGAGGCCCTTATGCCAGTTAGATAATTTTATATTTATCGAACAGCTTCTAAATGTACTTTACTACTGCCTGCTGACAAAATTATCTATTCCCTTCTTGAAATATAGAAAATTCTTGCTTTAATGTTGCTTTGGATTTCAAGTTTGGTCATAGGTCCTAAGGTGACTGAAGACTTGGCTGAATGGAGAGCAAAAAGTGCTGAAATTTCTAGCTGGAGTGGTTTTCCTCTACTCTGTTGCTTAGAGAGAGAAAAAAAGACTAATTTTCACTTTTAGTTTTCATATTAAATTTTGACCCTGACTGGGAGCTTCAACAAAGCACTAATGTTCTACTGATTACTGAGGGCTCTCACTTTTAGTTTTCATATTAAATTTTGACCCTGACTGGGAGCTTCAACAAAGCAATAATGTTCTACTGATTACTGAGGGCTCATGGTGACTCCAAGAGTTTTTCATTTGGGTTGCAATAATGCCTTTGTATGTTCTATTAAAGACTAGATAAATAGAAGGGTATTAGACAGCAAAGCTTGTTGTTTCAGTCTGTCACCTTAAATCTCCTGTACAAATATTATTTAAGTTTCTTGTTTCCAGGCTAAATGGTTTCTTTCTTGTACTGTAAGCATCATTTAAATAAACTAAACCAATCCAGACAAAAAGCCACCCTGGTAACACTAGGAAAGGTCTTAATCTTCTCCTCTGTATTAAACAATGAATGCCGTAGCAGAAGTAAAATGGGGAAGGAAGATCTTGAGTACTGGCATAGTAGATGTATTTGGAGCTATGGAATAGCAGCAGTTGAAATACGTCCTTCCAGATGTCCTGGGTGTTATTCTTAGACCTACTCCTGCTATACTGAAAGATAAGAGGGAAG
>NW_008796046.1:4992796-4994682 GCF_000699145.1 Aptenodytes forsteri | reverse complement strand
TTAAAAACAAGAAAAAAAAATAATTTCAGGCTAAATTCCAGGAAAGATAAATATGAAAATAAGAAATTGAAAAGATCTTGATGCTCAGCTGAAGATTGCCTGTAATATCTTTTGTGCTTTCTAGTAAAAACAAAGGTCTAAGGAAGAAGTTTTAAGCGAATACATAAATGAGGCCCTTATGCCAGTTAGATAATTTTATATTTATCGAACAGCTTCTAAATGTACTTTACTACTGCCTGCTGACAAAATTATCTATTCCCTTCTTGAAATATAGAAAATTCTTGCTTTAATGTTGCTTTGGATTTCAAGTTTGGTCATAGGTCCTAAGGTGACTGAAGACTTGGCTGAATGGAGAGCAAAAAGTGCTGAAATTTCTAGCCAGAGTGGTTTTCCTCTACTCTGTTGCTTAGAGAGAGAAAAAAAGACTAATTTTCACTTTTAGTTTTCATATTAAATTTTGACCCTGACTGGGAGCTTCAACAAAGCACTAATGTTCTACTGATTACTGAGGGCTCATGGTGACTCCAAGAGTTTTTCATTTGGGTTGCAATAATGCCTTTGTATGCTATATTAAAGACTAGATAAATAGAAGGGTATTAGACAGCAAAGCTTGTTGTTTCAGTCTGTCCTTAAATCTCTATATTATTTATGTTTCTTGTTGCCAGGCTAAATGGTTTCTTTCTTGTACTGTAAGCATCATTTAAATAAACTAAACCAATCCAGACAAAAAGCCACCCTGGTAACACTAGGAAAGGTCTTAATCTTCTCCTCTGTATTAAACAATGAATGCCGTAGCAGAAGTAAAATGGGGAAGGAAGATCTTGAGTACTGGCATAGTAGATGTATTTGGAGCTATGGAATAGCAGCAGTTGAAATACATCCTTCCAGATGTCCTGGGTGTTATTCTTAGACCTACTCCTGCTATACTGAAAGATAAGAGGGAAGAAGTCACTGTGTCTTCTTTACTCTAACACAGTCTGTCTTGTTTGTTTAAAATATAAGCTCCCTGTGGCATGGTCAGTCTCTTGTTAGAAGTTTGTGCAATGTCCTGCAGAATGGGACTCCTCTGAGGAAGTTATCTGTGAATTTGAACCTTTACATTTACTTATAGATACATATCCTAAAATAAAATATTTTAATATGTATATAATTCATATATATTTAAATATGGTTACAGTAAGTGCAATTTATTAGACCTGGTAAAGTACAAAGGCTGCCAGTTACAGTTACCTTCTTGCTGTTTAACATAGCCTCTTAAAATTACAATTTTACCTTGGTTGGACAGCCTTCCTGTTCATCTCTTCTTTAGGATTAGGGGAGGTGAGTAATCTCCATCAACTTTCATTGTATATGGATTTCTTCCTAATCATATGCAGAAGACTTAAAGCCTATTGTTGACTACTTTCCTCCTGGTATGCCATGCTGGAAGCCTAGGTAAGGAAGTTATTTCCTTGACTTTATAGCTCAATTCATAAGAGCATCTCCAAATGTCCCCCAGAACTGGTTGTGAGTAAAAATGGATGTCCAATATGCTTGGGAAAAAAATGACAGAAAAATGTTACAATACTTTTTCCTCAAAGATGCTTAAAGAAGATTGGGGGGGTGGTGGTGGTGGGGTGGTGTAGAGAGATAAATAAGAAAATGTTTATATACTAAGAAAGAACTATCTACCAGATGTCTACTTGGATGAGTCTTGGTGACTTGCAGCACGCGATTTGTATTCTGGCTGTGACAAGTAGATTTAACAATCTCTGTTGCTGAACTAAAAAGCTGTGATAAATTCCCATCTCTTTTATATGAAACAATGTTTATTTCCTGATTGACTGAGTTCACTAAATCATACCAAGTCATATACCTGAAAGAAGGTGCAGCACTGAATTTGTAGT
>NW_008796046.1:4986952-4992262 GCF_000699145.1 Aptenodytes forsteri | reverse complement strand
TCTTGTGTGGTTTTTTCCAAATTCAGAGATTTCATATGAAAAATGGTACTTTAGATTAGCAGGAGGCTAGGGAAAGCATGTTGTTTAATGAGTTCTTGCAATTATTAGGCAATTTTGTCTTGTGTGGTTTTTTCCAAATTCAGAGATTTCATATGAAAAATGGTACTTTAGATTAGCAGGAGGCTAGGGAAAGCATGTTGTTTAATGAGTTCTTGCAATTATTAGGCAATTTTGAAATAAATATGAAGAATTAATCACACACTGCATTTCCCAGTTTATGTATATTGGCAAAGGAGTCTTTCTCCAGTTCCCTCTTTATTCAGCTCACTCGTAAAAAAGACAACTGTAGCCAGTTGTTCCACACTTTCTTGTAAATTGGTTATTGCTGATTTTTTTCAGATTTCTTTTTCAGTCATCCATTATTAAGCCTTAGGTATAAACACTCGCTTCCCACTGTAGCTGGAAAATAATCATTATCAACTTCTGAAACTAACTTACCTCCATTAAATAGATAAAATAAGTCTGCACATTTGAATTCAGATTCTTAGAGGAATCTTAAAAGATTTCAAATTATTCTTTTGGAAAGAGAGGAGCCACACTGGGAAAAAAAAAGTCATTCTCTTCTGCTTACTAAGAAATGCTTAACTGCACAAGAACTCATGAACTTCATAAAACTTGGGCATGTTCTTCTGTGACTGTAGAATTAGCATAATTCGGTTGACCAAAAGCATCTCTAAAAATTGGTGTTTCACATTAGTTCTTTGAAATCCATGAAGAGATTTTGTTGTGAATGGATATTGTTGTTTGGACAGGTACCCTTCAGTGTGTACTCCCATCCAGAGGAACATTTTAGCTCTCCCTCCTTTCTCGATCATCTCACATTATCATGTAGAAAAATATCACGATGGGTCGCATCAAGTTCCTGAAGAAAGATTTGAAAAGCTCAGTGTGGAAAGAACAAGCTCTTGCAGATGAATTCAGCCTGCTGAGTAAGGACAGCCAACATGGGAGACAGATGTGATAGCTTGGAGCAGAATGCTCCCTGGTGTATAATGCAGTGATAAAATGTGGAACACTCATTATGATATTTGTTATAAAATATGAGCCTTTTTTTTTTTTTCCGAGGCAATGAAGGAGCTCCCTTGGCTGCCTAAGTGATAAGTTTTTTCCAACATCACTAGACAATAAAACACTGGCAAGTGCACAATAAATATTCTCTCCAAGCATGTGTTCTACTGGAATTAACCCTTGCAACTTTTCAACAACCCTGTCGCTGCTGAAGAGCGGCACACAAATTGCAAACTGTACCTAGTAAGTTACTTCAGTAACCAACCTAAATAAAAGAAAAGCTGTCTGCTATGGAGCAATATATGTGTATAAATGCATCTGTAATATATTCTTGGAGAGCACCTGTAGGTGTGCCTGTTTGTCAGAACTGAAAGAGGGACACTTCAAATTGTCTATAATTTTAAATCATGTCTAAATGAGATTTTTGCTGTTTCAGTAATGTGTTCTTCACTGTTTCAAAAGTGACATATTTTTCCTGGCAGAAGTGCAGCAAATACATTTCTTGACCAGCCCTCAAAAATGACGCAACATTCTCGGCCAGCAATGTATGAAGATTTCAATGCTTCCATCTTTCTCCTTTCTGATATTCCACTTTCAGTTTTATTATAGCTGCCATATTTCTCAGTATACTTATGCTTCAGTTTTTCATGGCTCGATGATGCTAGTATTTCTGAATAGATTAAGCATTTTGCTTTAACTTCAGAGCACTGTTGAACTCTCATGAATGAACTGGTGGGTTTTGTGTATCAGCTCTATCCTTCTTATTATCATGCCAATTCACAAGCAAATCTTGCAGAGACGTGTCTAAGAGAAGCCAGGTGCACTCATGCACATACACAGTGCCAATTTATTGTGCTCTTCAAGCTACAAAACCTTCAGGCTTACCCTTGGATTCTATGCGTTATCAATGATGTACTGACAGTTGTGGTTTGTATTATGCTGCCACAGAGGGCCCTCAGGAATAACCGGGTCCTGTACTGGAGAGGTGACTGCAAAACTCCTTTGCAGTCCTGAGACAGATTCATCTGCCACTTGCATAGCTAGGAATAAAAAACAAAAATAATCCCTTCAGTAGCAGAAATCCCTTTAAAATAATCCTTTGAAACTGATAAAAGTAGTGTTCATAAACACGGCCAACCACTTGCAATATATGTTAATTAAAATGCATGTGCCTTTCACAATATATCTATCTAATATTTTCATAGATGTTTACAAATCTAATTTCAGTACCAGAGCACCCTTTTTGAGGTGTGTATCATCAGAACCATGTTGCATTTTATTATTATTACTTATATAACAATAGCATGTGTTGTCAGAAGGTAGATCAGAGCCTGATTGCATCATGTACTTTAGAAACACAATAACTGAGATAATGTTTTGACAGACAGATGGTTCAGTTATTTACTGTATGAATCCACTGTTCATCTCTATCTTGTTTATAGTTTTGTTTCCTATCTCAACACAGATATGAGAGAACTGGGGAAAGTTCAGAGAAGGACAATGTGGATGTTGGATGGAGGTATGGAGTGGCTTCCACTGATGGAAGAGCTAAGCATATCAGGCCAGGAAAAGAGATGCCTTAGCGAGTCTTTGACCTCTATGACGTGGAGATTTTGATTCTTCACACGAGAGGTGGTTACACACAGGAACTCTGCCCCATGTGACATTTGGGATGCTAAAAGTTGATGTGGGGTCAAGGGCATACTGGACATATTCCTGGAAGAACACCCTATGCAGGATATAAATACAAAGACATCAGCCACTGAGCCAGAAAGGATTGGAAAGTGGGAGAATATTCTGGGGAAATGTTGCTACAAGTTCCCTCTATTTATATTACTCTGCTGTAAGCACTGGTAAAGCTAAGATACTAAGGTAGACGGACTTTTGTTATGACCTGTTATGGGATGTCACTCGTCTACTGATAATGCAAGGATCCTTGGTGACTGGTTTAAACAGGATGCCTTCCTTGTAAATAATTAAAATTAGGTGAGATGATTCTTACTTTTAGCAATGTGTTCAGCACAAGACTTAACAAGACCTAAACATATGCTTGGCATTAAATCTATGATGAGTCAGTTAAAAAAAAAAGATATATTCACCAAAGAGGCTTTATTGAAGTGAAAGGAGTTGTCTGAAATAAAATCAGTAGAAACAAGTAAAAAAATTATGCTTACTGTTTTTAATTGGTAAATTGGCATGTAGCAACCCAAACAAGCTGCCATGAAGAAAGCCAGGGGATTTACTCCATGACAATGACCCTGAGCAACCTCTCACTTTCTCTGAGGGGCAAGCCGTGCGGGCTTATTGCAGGATAAAAGTGTTCTTTCAGGGAACTGCGGCTCACAGAGCAGCTGATATACTTATAAAGCCACACCCTACTTCATCTCATGATAACTTATGTATACAGTCCTAACTGAGAGAGAGCTTCCCCATTAGTAGCGAGGAAAAGAATGCATTTGTGCGTTTGTGTTATCCTGAAAACTTCTGAGGAAACTTTATGAATTTTCTACCTGACCTGCAGTCTGATATATTACTTATTCACTTCTTTACTGGAATCTATCACATATATTTCCCAATTTGAAATGGAAAGGAAGCAATCTGAATTTATCTCTCAATCAAATGCACAGATCGTGGGAAGCACCCTGAATAAATCATGAGAGTTTTCCAGATTACATGTTATGGTGGCCCAGCTACTGTGTTTGTAATGTTTGATTGCTGTAATCACAGTTCAGTTAGTATTCCTAATAATCTAAAAAAAGGAGCTGTAAAAGTCCTTGGACCAGAATAATCCCTTTCTCACTCCGAGATAAAACTGTTAAAGCAATAACTGAACCAGTTAATATACAAGTCTCTTGTAATAGGACAATCAGTAAAACTAACCTACAAAGTAGAATTTCTTGTTTTAAAGTAAAACTCGCTACATCTACTGTATGTCCCATAAAGGATCTTAGCTGACAAATCTTAATTTGACTGTGGGCAAACTAATTGTCTATTATTTTAGCTTGGGGCTGTTGTGCTTTAAAAATCAAATAATGATTTGGAAGAAATACAACAAGTCATTTTCTCTGAGAACACAGAGTTCCCACTGACAGTGACTATTAAAAAGATTTAATGAAATCACCAGGACTTCTTTGAAGCTGGTCTAGGTACATTTTTATACTCAATCTGCACA
This sequence comes from Aptenodytes forsteri, assembly GCF_000699145.1. Lineage (NCBI taxonomy): Eukaryota > Metazoa > Chordata > Aves > Sphenisciformes > Spheniscidae > Aptenodytes > Aptenodytes forsteri. The sequence continues at coordinate 4,988,022 of NW_008796046.1, read as the reverse complement.
TCAATATTAATTTTTTAACACAGATGGAGGTTTTATTGGCACCCAAGGAAGGAAGGAGAAAAACAGATTACTGGAATTTCAAATTACAAGCAGAGCACAAAGCTGATGGAGGCAAGTGTGAAATTAGACCTATGAAACAGCAGGAAAATTAAAATGCAGTAAACAAATATGTAAATTAAAGGGGCTGCTGGAAAGCAATTGTGACCATTTTACCTTCCACCTAAGCAAAAATATATTTCAGGGACACCCATCTGCTTTGCCATGTTAAAGGTCTGCCAGTCAAATCATTATAGACTTTCCTTTTGAAGGTTCTATAATGTCTTGATTAAAACTGATTTCATATTGAAATAATCATTGCATAATTTCTGAGATCGGTGAAAAGAAATTTTTAAACATAAAATCTGAGGTCTTATCCATCTCCAGCTCTGGTCTTGTCTTTTTTTTTCTTCCCCCACCAATGAGTTTTCATTGTCTGGCTTTCTGTTAAGGTAAATTCTCCAAAAATCTCCAAAATCTCAGAGTGAAAAAAAAGGTCCTTTGAAAATTGCTAGTACTTGGTTTGTGTTCCAAGCAAAGGCCTTTTGATGTATATGTAAAGGAAAAGTGTAAGTATTGTGTACAAATAAGGCGGTAGACAGCATGCATCACTTGATTAGCAAATTGTGGGTTAGTGGCAGTAAGCATGTCTAGGGCTTTTGTAGGAGAACAAACTCAAAGCCTGTTCATAGGAGACAAAAGCTGTTCACAGCTGTAATCCCTACTAAAGTCAACTGAGGCCTGTCTACAGACTCTGAGTTTCACTGCTACTTATTTATTGAATCCCAATATATTCTATACCTGAACACCTCTTAAACCTTTTGTAACTTAGCATACTATAATAATGTAATATTGTGCCCATTTTATAGATGGATGTCGTGGTTTAACCTCAGCTGTCAACTGAGCACCACTCAGCCACTCGCTCACTCTCCCCCACCCCGTGGTGGGATGGGGGAGAGAATCGGAAGAGCACAAGTGAGAAAACGCGTGGGTTGAGATAAGAACAGTTTAATAATTGAAATATAATAATAATA
>NW_008796046.1:4985997-4986612 GCF_000699145.1 Aptenodytes forsteri | reverse complement strand
TCATCCTAAATCCAAAACACAGCACTGTACCAGCTACTAGGAAGGAAATTAACTCTATCCCAGCTGAAACCAGGACAATGGATAAGCGAGAAACAAAGTTTAAACTCCAAGTTCTCAGAAGACTCTTAGGTACTTGTATCCCGTTCAGGCATCTCCATTCCTCTGAAAGAAACACTGAAGGTTTTGAAAGTTGGTTAAGCTAAAAATTCAAATTATCCTTAGTAGGAATAAGTCTAAAAGGACTTAGAAAAGCTCCACAGGGAGATCTGGACAGGCTGGATCGGTGGGCTGAGGCCAATTGTATGAGGTTCAGCAATGCTAAATGCCAGGTTCTGCACTTGGGTCACAACAATCCCATGCAAGACTGCAGGCTTGGGGAACAGTGGCTCGAAAGCCAGGGGGTGTTGGTCGACAGCCAGCTAAATATGAGCCAGCAGTGTGCCCAGGTGGCCAAGAGGGCCAATAGCATCCTGGCTTGTATCAGAAATAGCGTGGACAGCAGGACTAGAGACGTGATCATGTCCCTGTACTGGGCACTGGTGAGGCCGCACCTCGAATACTGTGTTCAGTTTTGGGCCCCTCACTACAAGAAGGACGTTGAGGTGCTGGAGCGTG
>NW_008796046.1:4983676-4985736 GCF_000699145.1 Aptenodytes forsteri | reverse complement strand
AGAGGAAATGGCCTCAAGTTGTGCCAGGGGAGGTTTAGATTGGATATTAGGAAAAATGTCTTCACCTAAAGGGAACAGGCTGCCCAAGGAAGTGGTTGAGTCCCCATCCCTGGAGGTATTTAAAAGACGTGTAGATGTGGCATGTAGGGACATGGTTTACTGGTGGACTTGGCAGTGTTAAATTAACGTTTGGACTCGACAATCTTAAGGGTCTTTTCCAACATAAATGTTTCTATGATTCTATAATTCTATGATTCTATGATTCTAAGTATCTTGGAAGATCGCGATCTAAAGGTCTAGCTATGTGTTTTCAGGAGGAGGAGTATACAATTTTCTTCACATTAATGTGTCTTCCATTGCTAATTCAAAAATTATTTAAATGAATGCCTTTCCAGAGATGTAAAGGAGGATCACGAGTAATTTCATCCCAGCTAGATATGTTGAATTGCTAACATGTGTTGAATCATTCATATGAAAAAAATTACCTTCTAAATCTAAAGAAATGGAAGTGTGCCTGGGCACCAGAAGACTTTGTGTCCGAATTGAATCTGGGTGACCTCTTTTTAATGAATTTTCCTTAAATTCACCACAGTGGAGCCACTGTGCTAAGGGTGGACGGTGCTTTCTGTGATGGACTAAATGTCAGTTGTACAGGAGTCACCAAGGGTGAAAATAAATTTGTCACCACAAGAACAAAAAATATATTGAGAGTGACAAGAAAGACTACGCTGATAGTAAGGATCAATAGTGCTGTAGGGCACTGTTTCTTATGTCCTGGAAAATTTAAAAAGAAAAAGGAGAAAGAATACTGTATCCTCTCCAAAACCAGTTTTAATCCTGCAGTAAAAAAAAAAAAAAAAATTAAAAAAAGGAAACGCTATGGAAAAGAACAGCATAAGTAAATAGGAATTGTTGTGTTGTGTTTACATGGAATTTTCTGGAGAAATAAGATTGCCTAATCCAAAAGCAATTTCCAAAATGTTTTGTAGCAAAGGCATCCTCTCAGCAGTAGACAAACCAAAATTCCCAGGAGGTCTGCAAACTACTCGTGAAGGATAGACATAGCACAAACTCTTACCTACATGACCTACTCAGCTCAAGATGTCAGATATAAAGGCCATGTGTAAGCAAATATGTAAAGCTCACACTTGCATAATTGTGTCTACTAATACAAGAAGCCTAAGACATCACCACTGGGAGCAAAAAATGCCTGTGTGGGAAAAAATATGAGGCAGCAGATAGTATTGTCCTTCAGTGGGAATGATGTGTGAAAAAAACTACAGGTTACAACTGCTTACACAAGGTTAGATAGAACAGGAAAAGGGAAAAAGGAAAACAGGAGAAGGAGCTGTAAATACAGGTCACGTAGACAGGAGCCTACAGCAGCAGGTTGCCTGCAGCAGCTCAATAATCCTGGATGTATGTCTGTGATAGTAGAATCCTGGAAAGCCAGGTTGACGGGCACAGTGAAATTATGTGGCACTTTCTTTCTCCGCCTTTCCCATCTTCCCACTCCTCCAATCCTGTATATGTAATTTGAGAAACTGTGTCCCTGTTTTTAATGAGGACTGTGGAGTAAAGCTGTTTTTGAGAATGTTTTGCCTTGGGTTCATTGTGTCAGTGAAATCTGAGAATCAGCTGTACCATGAAAACCTCTATCATTTGAGGTACAACTCTTAGTGTCTTCTCTCATGAGGGTTCTCTAATTAATATTGTCTTTAGAAACAAATTACTTTTAAGGATTTAATTAACACAGAGTACTGACATTTTTAGGTTTAAGCTGAACCTGTTTCATCAGTAAATACTTTCATCATTCTTTGTTCTTTCTCTCTTTTTCAACTCTCTATTTGACGGTAGAAATGGTTTGCTTTTTCAATTTAACAAGTACAAAATATAGCAGGTGATGCTTCAGATGCCCCTCTAAATATTTTTCTATCTAAGGAAAGCACATTGAAAGGCTGTGGATGTGCTCTACATGGACTTCAGTAAGGCCTTTGACACCGTCTCCCACAGCATTCTCCTAGAGAAGCTGGCGGCTCACGGCTTAGACAGGTGTACTC
>NW_008796046.1:4980096-4982759 GCF_000699145.1 Aptenodytes forsteri | reverse complement strand
TAGTGGACATGGTGGTGTTGGGTCGACGGTTGGACTCGATGATCTTAGAGGTCTTTTCCAACCTCAATGATTCTATGATTCTATGATTCTATGATTCTATGAATGCTGGGATCAGATATTTTATTTACTTTTAACTAATTTTTCAATCTTCTGTGCTAAAGCAGAAGTATCTCCTCCTAGATTCTCCTACATTTTCAAACTCATTCTTTCATTTCTTTCCTAGGTTTCCAGAAAAAAAAATTTTTGGTCTAGCATTATTAGCCCAAATTCACCAACCCTTAGTGGTCATTAAGATTTCAGAGTAGACCATATCAACCTCTTTGTGTCAAAAGAAGCTGAATAGGCATATTTCAGTTGTTGCCCTGCAGACACTGTGAATCAGTTTTCATTACTCCATTACTCTTTAAAAGAAAATGGGGGGAAAAAAGCTAGTTTTACTAACTTCTTCTGTTTTCAAATTTACCTGTTTTCTCAGAAAGCTTTTCAGTAGGTCAATAACAACTAGTCAGATTTCTCCTAAAAAATATTGCTGCATTTCCATCTGTAATGTTGCTCTCATTTCTAATATCTTCTGTGAGTCAAACTCACCATCCATCTCATCCCACAGTAGCAAGCACTCCATGATACACTGACACCATCCTCTTGTTCCCCAGGAAGCTTTTAATTCTGAACTGCGACATGCTCTGCTTTGTTTGTCCAGGCTGCCGTGGCCCATTCCCTCCCATGGCTGCCCTCTATCTGGACACTCTCTGTCTTTGTATTTCTTTCCATTATACATGAACTGGACATCCGTCCTCTTGGTCAGTCTGCTTCTGCTTGTTAGTTTGTCTCCGACCTTTTGTTTGACCGTATTTGTTCTGAACCAATGATTGGCATTGTTTGGAGCTTTTCCCTGGTCAGTTTTACTGTCCTTACTACTAAGATGCATTTCTTCAGGGTGAAGTCTTTCTCTCAGCAGTCTCTCCAGTCATGTAGGGTCAGACATCCCACAGGCCATCCTGTCAATTAATGGAGAATCTCTAACATTTCCAAATTTACATGTAGATGTTAGAGTTTCAAGTTCCTTCATTTGCTTTTAGTTCTGGAATGAAGAAGACCCACAGTATATCTCTTTGAAATCTCATACTGTCATCCATAAGAGCCATCGGGCACCCCTCATCACTGTTCTAGGAATTTTGCCATTTTTGCAGACAGTACCACCCCATTCACTCTCTTTGCCTTGTGCTCATTATTATTGAAGATCCATTTTTGAAAATAAAACTTGGTTGCAATTCCTGGGTTCTATCTATGTGAGAGGTTTCTGTTTGCCGCTGTTTTTGTTTGTTTGTTCTCACTTACCTCCCGTGAGTCTCACCAGACTGGCTGCTGCCACTGCATTTTATGAATTGTATGGCTGGGTAATAAGAAGGCACCATGTTTTTAAAGACATGTAGGTTATTTATTAAAACAATTATTTAACACATTCAGTCTCTTCACTGTGCATACCAGCCATCCGCACACCAGCAAACTCTCCTTTTGCAATTTCTAGCCCTGCCCCAACTTTCATTCAGGTGATTGCAATGAGATAAATGACTCAAAAAGTAAAGCATTTCATATGGAGGGTTTGTCCTGCATTCAAATAGCCTTGCTGTTATTAGGAAATAATTCAATTCAGAATTTCATTTTGGTCAGTGTCATCTCATTACAGTTAATTGCATCCCACATTGCTACTAAATTATTCTGTCACTCTTAATTTCAAGCACATCTCAGTGTTGTTATTTAGGATATGTGTGCAGCACAGTGTCAGTACTGTGCGGTTTTCTCAAGCTAGCTTACGTACCGGGGAGCAGTCCAAATGTCTTAATACAACACCTTAACCCAAGTACCATCCCTAATATATTCATGATGCTTCCATGCAGGCTGTTATGGAAATGGAACAATCAATATTTAGTCTGTAAATAGAGCTGGTTTCACAGATTTGCAACTCTGTGATTTATCTACTTTCTGCGCAATTTTATGACATGATGATACTGATGTGGGTTGAGACATTGGGGATAATGCATAATGGGAGACTGATCTGGAGCACTTAAGACCTTCTTTTCAATCTAAATTTGGGATGAAGGGAAACTGGGAAGCTGCTATGGTATGTTGTGCTGAACAGTCCTAAAGGCATCAGGGAGAAGAAGGGGTTATAGGCTCTGTCATCCCATGGCCTTCTCCAAGTAGGTCTGCACCTGAGTTCTATTTCTGGCTCAGCCACTAACCTTATGCATCACTTTGAACAACACATTTCATCTCTCTGTGATAGCTATTATCCTATCCTTGTAGCTATTATCCTATCCTTGGTTTGTCCTAGAATCACAGAATCATAGAACAGTTTGGGTTGGAAGGGACCTCTAAAGGCCATCTAGTCCAACCCCCCTGCTGTGGGCAGGGACATCTTCAATTGGACCAGGTTGCTCAGAGCCCCGTCCAACCTGACCTGGAATGTTTCCAGGGATGGGGCATCCACCACCTCTCTGGGCAACCTGGGCCAGTGGTTCACCACCCTCAGCGTAAAAAATTTCTTCCTTATATCTAGTCTAAATCTACCCCCCTTTAGTTTAAAGCCATTCCCCCTTGTCCTGTCGCAACAGGCCCTGCTAAAAAGTTTGCCGCCATCTTTTTTATAAGCCCCCTTTCAG
>NW_008796046.1:4977768-4978484 GCF_000699145.1 Aptenodytes forsteri | reverse complement strand
CATGACTCCTCAAATACGGTGGATAGTGGCTTAGCAACTTCATCTGCCAGTTGCTTCAGGACCCATGGATGGATCTCATCGGGTGCCATGGACTTGTGCACCTTCAGGTGCCTTAGATGGTCTTGAACCTGATGTTCCCCCACATCGGGCAGCTCTTCATTCTCCCAGTGCCTGCCTTGGGTGCCTTCTGGGTAACCAGGTCTCCTGTTTTGTTCCGGGACCAATGTCCTGTCCATTTAAGTTGTTAACTATCCGGGATATTATGAATTATACCATAACTAATGAAATTCAGTCTTCAGTCTGACTCTCAGCTGCAGTCTTTTCATTTAAAGCTCGCAGAAGTGAAGTATGCTGTCCCCTTGCTATGTATTAATGCAATACCATTAAACCCAACAATCACAGGTGCACATAACACTAATTGTGAAAGTTGTAATTAGAAATTCTATGGTCTGCCTATACTAAAAGTCAGGAATGCTGTGATAAGGTAAGTTATTTTCATGCAAATGTTTTTGAACAGAGATATGGTATTTTCTAAATATTTGTCAAATCTATGCACATTTGTGAAATGGAGTTTGACAATACTTAAGCCTAGCTCACCATGTCACATCATAGAATCATAGAATCATTAAGGTTGGAAAAGACCTCTACGATCATCGAGTCCAACCGTCGACCCAACACCACCATGCCCACTAAACCATGTCCATAACGCCTCATCT
>NW_008796046.1:4964547-4977167 GCF_000699145.1 Aptenodytes forsteri | reverse complement strand
TCCGCCAGGCAGCTTTCCAGCCACTCTTCCCCAAGCCTGTAGCGCTGCATGGGGTTGTTGTGACCCAAGTGCAGGACCCGACACTTGTCCTTGTTGAACCTCATACAGTTGGCCTGGGTCCATCGATCCAGCCTGTCCAGGTCCCTCTGCAGAGCCTTCCTACCCTCAATAGGGTAGGAATAATAGTCTAGGAGGAGCCACAGGATGTCTGTTCTGCACCAGAGAATGCAAAGTACTTTCCATCACCCTATGACAAACTCTAAGTTGATAATACAGCACCAAAAAACATAACCTAGAATGTGTCACAAGATAAGAGCAGGGATTGAGAACGCCATTGTTTTCAATCAATAGCAAATGTTGCTAAGAAGGGACTCGTGTCTCTATTAACTTTGTCCTGAAAATATCACTTTTCTGCCTTTGCTATTATGAAATTTGAGTCCTGAGAAAAACAAGGAACCAGAAATGGTGTATGATTAAAGGAAGAGAAGTGTGGTGGTACCTTTCAAATTATTTTTGTAATAACAACAGAGAGTACAATCCATCACAAGGAAGATCATTACATAATGAAAAGAAGTACATGATTATTGACCAAACCATCTTCCAACTTCAATGCTAGTGGAATAATTTTACCACATGTGCAATGGTAAAGATAAAAGAGGAGATGGGCTGAAGGAGTCTGAGTTAAGTGTTCCTGCATCTGGAAGTGATACTTTCTCTGTCATAACCACCTTGTCCTTATGACTCTGCCCTCTTGCTTGCCTACAGTATCATAAGTGATTCTGGTCACTGACCACACACAGACTTCTAATGAATGCTCATAGTGACTGTAAGTAACCATCCCTCTCTTGTTCACTTGTATTTGCCATCAGTCTGTGGTAGTGGACTGCACAACTAGCACTCTCAGCAGTCTTGCCCCTTGGCTGGTAAGTTCAGTCACCTTGAGCAATCCTGAGGACCTGAAATTTGCTTTTGCGTTCATGTGTAAAAAGCCTCAAATTGGCTCTGGGAAAGGAGGTAACTGGGAGAAGAGACACCAGCAACGCGGGAGCCCTAAGGGTGGCTGTGTCATTGTCCCACTGTTGAATGTTATGTGATTGCGTGTATTGTCCCACAGGCCTCTTGGTTCCTGTTGCTGTGAGCTGGATCTTCACAGGCAGCCTGCTGCAATGCCTCTGCAATGGTGCAGAGGTGAAATTCCTGTGGCTGTCTTAACTACTAGATGTATAAAAAAGCAAGCATTTCTGAGGTAAATTGTTGACATCCATTTCATGGATACGAATTCCATTAAAAATCGCCATCCTAGCAAAATGCCCAAGAAGATACTCTATGATCCCTCTAGAGCCAATGGTACTGTCCTCCAGAGCATGATTTAGAGCACATAGATAAGGAGTCTAACCTTCCCCGATGACTCTAGGAACCTAAAGTTTGACAGTGAGAATACTCCCTGTTGTGTCTGCTTTCTGCTTAGCATTAAAGTTTTGAGTGAACTCTGCAGACTCAGGGGCATTTGTCTGAGCTATTATTGCATTATGGCATAAATATGGTTTTCTTTACTGTCATAGGGTTTCTTACTATGTCCTGCCCAAGGGATGGTCTGAGATTTTGTCCTTTGAGACTGCTGACCTCTGTGAGGACAGAACTTATTCCAGGACTGCTCCATAAGCTATTCTTTTGCTGGGCTGTCTAGTTTTCAATCTCGTGGCTTTGTTTCAATCTAGCCAGAAAATTCAGGTTACTACAAACATTGCAAGTCAGTCAGAGCGTGCAGCATGAAAAATACATGTGCATGCACCAGCATAGTACAACCGTAAATGTATGATGTGCTCAGCAGTGTTAGAGCAAAATATTTGTTGCTTAAAAGCAAATAGTGCTGAGCTCTCCACTTCTCCTCCCAGATAAACCTTGCAATTTCTCTGATGCTAAATCTTTTGCTCTTCCGCTGTCATTGACACTGGCTGGCCTAATCAGCTCAGGACACATTTTAACTCTCTCCCAGACAATTCAATCAGCCCAATGGCAGCTCTTTTCAAGCCCACCTTTCTTGCATAACAAAGACACTAAAAAATGCACTGCAGAGCTACCTTGTCTAGGAGGAAAAGCCTGGACTTGATTTCCATCAGAAAGACTCTGCACAAGTGAATAAGCAAACAAATGAAACACTGCAAAGTCATGAGATGTAACTGGCGAGGGAACATTTCTTCTTGTGTTCCGTAGTTTCATTCTGATGAGGAAAACAGAAAACAATGGCAGAAGCAGTGAAGGGGAGGGGAGATAGAAATGAAAACAGCTCTGCTAACAGTAATTTGCATGTTTCTGCCACTTTTTATCTAATGCTTTCTATCTGTTTTAGAAGTCTTACCATGCTTCTGTGAAGATTTAATGCTATTTTTATAGATGAAAACTGAGGTGAAATTGAGGAGAAACTGAGGGAGGCTGAAATTGCTGAAGGTCACACAAGAAACTGGAAGCATACTAGGAAATGTAGTGAAGAGGGTTTTTTTCTTTCTATTACTGGCATTGCTTTTTTTTGATGTTCTTAGAAATGCACTAGATTGTACCTGAACTCATACGTGGAAAGAAGCAGAACGGTCTTCTCCCTTCTCACTGCTCTACCAAGAGGTGTTGGACATAATCCAGTCTTTTGCGTTCCATGGAATAAGTGCTAAGTCTCATAGAAGTCCATATGTGACAGTGATATAGATATCTGACTAACATTATGCATCTTGTATCATACCAGTTTAGTTTAAGTAAGTCTCCTGGGTTAAGTCAAATGACCTTGCATTTGCTGTGGTCAAAGTGTTTATATAGGACATATATAGCATAGCGTAGCTCACAAGAAAGGTTTGGCTAATTTCTTCAGGCCTGCAAGCCGGTGCAAAGTAGGTGGAGATGGATTAGGAGTGAACAGGGTTGTTGCTACCCTACATACTATAGCTCTGGGTAGAGCTGGCCTAAAAACAGAAATAGGAAGATAAGCTGGTTCACGTTCAGCTGGGAGAGAAGAGGTACATAGGTTAAGTGATATTAATCACTGAGCAATTGATTTAGGTTTGGATCCTTCCCAGTCGTATGTCTCTACTGTATCTGAGCTGGTTGATTTGACACGTGGTCTAAAAATAATGTACTCTTCAGATCCAGTTTATGCTATCAAACTCACTTGTGAGCAACTGCTGCTGTAGAATGAAACTGCAGTCTCCTTGATGGCTCGTTGGGGCTATCACATGTTATAATGGAGACGGTTTTCATACTTGGTGGGATGATATTATTTTTTCTACTGTGAGTGGTTCTTTACATTGATGAGTTTTACATTTTATGCAAACTCCGTGTGACAAATACAAGCCACAGGCACTGTAACCTAAAACTAGAAACCAGACTTGATACATCCCCTGTATTCCTGTATCTCTGAAGAGGTTTTTTTCTTGCCAGTCCATTAGGGGCTTTAACTTTTTTTTTTTTTTTTGGCTGGATATTATTATCTTGTCTTGTATAAGATTTCACTAAATAAATAAATAGTAAAAGCTTTGGGCCTAAACTTTATTACAAATGCTGTTCTTAAATGAGCACAAATATTCTTCTTCTTCTGAAGTCTCATCAGGGTATGAAATCTTGGTGCTTAAGAGCTTAAGAGGCATATGAAGAAAGTCTGGTTATTTTTATGATCTGCTAAATTGCTTAATCTGTTAAATTAGATTACCTTTCATAAGTGTGCACTAATTAGAAGACGTTTGTATTAGCATGTTCAACTGGACAAGAAAACAAGCATTAATAACATACATGCATTGCATTAGAGAAAACTGGACCACAAAAGAAGTATGGCAAAACCAGTCATGCTCATACTTACTTCCATTGTTTCCTTTAGCAGGGTGGATATTTTCTTATTCAGATTAATCCATGTGTCATGCCTCTCATCTCCTTCCTGGTAAGAAATCATCCTACAGTGTGTCCCCAAGGAACATTTGGCATTTGATTTGCAGAAATTCTCAACTTTATGGAAAAAGTTTTCGCCTCTATTTTATGCCCATTGCAATGTAATTATTTTTTCCCTTGCATATAAAGCCTGTACAACTGAAGAGTTATTTCCAGCCTGTGTGACTGTGTCCCTCTTTGGAAGGAGGGGGGTTAGAATAGAGATGAATGAAATCCAACTTTGACAAATTATTTTTTTTTTTTTTTAATGGCACCTGCCAGGGCTTGCATATGGGAGCTGAATAACCCATAGCGCTGGTGAGAATGTCTCTCAGGGTTTCAGCTCAACATTTACCAAATTGTTGCTCTGCTGTGGTTTGCCACAGAGTGCTAACCAGACTCCATACTTTCAGCAAACATTCTTTCAACCTCTGAGAATTCAAAATTACATAATGGACTGATGCTTTTTAGGTCACGCCAGCATATTCTGACATAGGGGAACACTGGAATTACCAGTATTAATCATCCCCCTCTCCTGGAAAACATACTAAGCAGTATAGAGCTGTTTCAGAGGGCTCCTTACAGTACAGATTTGGGTGACCAGGAATTCAGCTGGCCCTTATACAAAAAGGGTTGATCCAGCTCCGAATTTTGTCAGTGGTGAATTCCCATTGCCATCCTGGTAAAGATTCTTGCCCTAATAGAGATTTCCTGCAGCGTGTTGTCTGAGCTTACCTCTGTTTTCAGTTCTGCATCAGTCTTCACTGGTTTGGTACACACTTCGGCAGTGCAGGGTCGACACCCTCATGTTAGAAGAAGGCTTCATTTTGTTATTTAAAAGCTTGCCCTAGAATGCAGAGATAAACTTCAATCTAGACCTTACTAGTTGCCTTATGCAAAGACTACGCACAGATTCCCATAGGTGATAGGAGAGTGCCACTTTGAAGCTTGAGGTCCTGTACACAAAATGTGTGTCTCAACAACTGAAGATCCCATTGAATTCCACTGAAGGATCAAGAGATTTCTTTTGAATAGAAGATGGAATTTCATCTAGCAGGTTTTGCATTAGTGAAAGGTATTCTTTTACTTGGAAATATAAACTTAAATAATCTTGGTGTCTTTTCTGACTTGCTGAGTTTAAGTTGCGGTATTCTTCTTGTTCATTGATATTAACTGCAGCCAGAAATGGGGAACATGACAGATAATATTACTGTACAAATCTTCCGAGTAAAGTGCACACAGAGGATAATATGGCCATACAAACTGAGTTCATCACAACCAGTGTTATTACTCTGAATGCCAAAGCAACAAACAGTGGCTGGCATCTTCTGTTGCAATGCCAATATCTTTGACACAAGCTGAATGCAAATATGTACTGGCTTTCTAGTTCCTCTATGAATGACAGAAGTAAAAATGATGCCTTGCCTAGATGACTTGGGCATGCTATTTACTATATATTTCTAGGGTGAAATAAAAAAACATTTGTCCTGCAAAAAGAAAGATTTCGAAACTATTTCCTTGCAAACAAATAAGGACTTTTGCAAGGCAATGAGACTGAAGAAATGCTCATATTATGTGTGAAATATTCCCAAAGCAGGAACAGAAACTGGCGACGGCTTTCGGCCGAGTGGAAACCAAAAGCATCATCATATGATGATGGTATCATATGATACCCAAAGCTACTAACTGTGGTGGAAGCAGAACTTAGTCCTTTGGCTTTGAAAATAAAGCATAGCTCTCTAATAGCTCCAAATGTTATGACTGGTTACTAGAATGCATTACAGTTAGTGTGGCAGTGTGCCAGGGTCTTAGTCATTGATCAGGACCTCACTGCATTAGGTCTAGTTAAAAAAAAGATCAAGCAATTCCTCTTCATCACAACTGGCTCACAGTGTAGGGCAGGAGAAAACGCATGGGTGAACAGAGATGGGGCAGCCTATGCAAAGCAGTGCAACTGTTCATTATACCACATCGAATTAAAGATCATTATCTGGAAGGAGTTTGAAGGCATCAGGATTTAGTTGCTGGAAAGGTATGGATGAATGCTAAGAGGAGAAAAATGCAAAGACATGGAAAGAAAACGTCAGAGGCTGACATCATTGGCCATGTGACGGGAGTGACGGAGTGATGGGAGCTGACAGTGCAATACCACCTGAGGGATTAAAGCAAGAGTGAGTGGGCTAAAAGATGAGAAACTCTGAATAGGATGAAAGTAACTGCTGTTTGCTGCGATGGAAAATTGAAATTGATAGAGTTGTGTAAAGGGGTTGCTTCATCAAAGAAACAAGCTAAGAAAATGAATCTTTTTTTCAGCCTTCTTAAAGACCTTCAAGGGCAAAAGAAAAGGAGGTTGCAGTGATCAAAATGTGAGTTGATGATAACTTCCTGAATGTTTTATGTGTGTGATTAGGATGGGAAAGGTCAAGGCAGGAGGACACAATTGCAGCTGGATAGAGGGTTGGTAGACATCTGACCACAACCCAGCCATGTGGCTTGATGTGTACGCTCTGTACTGGATATTGCTGGCTGATGGGGTGGGAGACAAAAGGTGCTCTGTGTATTCTTTTGCACTCTCAGGCCCCATGCCATGCAGAAAGAATCTGCAAAACTTACATTTTATGTGGGTATGAGGAACAAGACATAAAAAGTAGAGTAAAATGCCCCAGTTTGTAAGCCAGAACGACCTGCAAGAGAGGGGTAAATCTGTTGTAGCATTATTTGTTGTTCATGATTGAGGTAATGGGTTTTTATCTTGAATAATACTTATTCAAATACTTATTCAAATGTATTTGAAGCCTGCTGCAAATTAATAATTTTTACTGACAATTCATTGTTTTTTTCTTTAAAGCCTTTGAGACCTGACTGAAGAATAGAAACAATATGGTGTTGCTGTGTGACTATATGCAATATGAATATAAGTGCTGAACATTTTAAGGGAAGGATTGATGGAGACGCAAAGAGGATTATTTCTTGAAACTATTTACCCATTACTGAAGACTGGTTAGCATATATACAGAACATAGGACTTGTTCTTGAATTTCTTATTAACTTGAAATAGGAACCAAGTCTCTGGTCTTGCATTTACACCTTGTACAGTATTACTCAAGAGTAATCTCCATTGATTCCTATGAAAATGCTCTTTAGCATAGTAACGTGTATCCATAAAACTGTTCAAGGTCATACCCTAAAATAATAAATTCTAGATGGGGTTCTGCCAGCATTACAGTAGAAAATTCTTTCCTCTGAAGTGGGAACTCTTTATATCAGTGGATTTGTTTACTGGGGAACTCTTTATGATACAGGTCTGAGAATTTAGTCCACCACCCATAGTGGAGCTTATGGCTAGCTCTACTAAGAATCTAGCTTGTGTTTTCCTACTTGTAGGCCAGGATTTACTCTTGTTGCGACTTCTAATCTGCAGAGTTGCTGCCTTTGACTACTTGAACATGACGTTTTTGGTTTTATTTAATTGACAATTAAAAATGATTTTAATTGTAACTTAGGTTTGTTCTTTGTGATAAAATTCAAAAGGTTAAATCACATCTTTGATGTCAGGGCTGAGCCGTGTCTTTGATCTGTAAATAGGGGCAGTAAAACTGAAAGAGCCTCACCTGTGTTTGTGAGTAATTACTGTACATTAATCTGAATTCAAGTCTGAAATTTACATTGCTGTATTAGCATATCAAAGGCTTTCAGAGCAGGATATTATTTGACTAGGAGTTAACTATTTAAGACAAGCCTGCAGGATGCCGGCAAAGTCATATTGTAGACATAAGCAAAAAGAAATCCTAACCAGCAAATCTCCCCAAAACATACACTAAAAAGAGAATGCTTTGGGTTGGAAAGACAAATGCCAGAAGTGTTCTGAATCTGTTTTTTATGGCACTGGAAGTCATAAAAGTTAATAGTTGGGATCTTGAAATACAGTCAATGTAAAATCACATTTACAGGACATTGGATCAAGTTCAGAATATATATATTCAAACTCAAAATGTATGTATACAAGATATGAATATAAAGATTCTTATTAGGCTATGCTGCTTTTTTTTTGCAGCATAGGTCAAATGAAAACAAGGAATGATGGAGCTACATCTCAGTATCTGATGTTTTACTGGAAGTTAAGATGGTCAATGTCTTGTTACCTATTTCTCATATGAGTCTATCTTGTCAAATTTCTTGCTTGCTCCAGATGATTGTTATGGCTTTAGAATGTCAAGAAGGATAGAAATTTCACTCTCCCAGTATGGTCTAACTAGGTGTGATAAATAAACTTGTAGAAAGAGAGGATGTATGGATCAAACCACCTCAGGCTGCAGAGGGAACTGAATCTGTGTTGCCAACTTCAGGGTGAGAACTCAGGGGGACCGAGGTGATGATGATGACGACATGAGTCAGTCATCTGTGCAAAAAGAAATGTCGTGTTTTTGTGGGGTAATGGAACGATGGTCCTTGCCTGAGCCACCAAGTTGGGAGTGGTGTTGACTGCCAAGCAAAACTTTCCTCTCAGTGTTTACTGTTGGGTGTTGTCGGTTGGTTCAGTGCATAGGGGGTTGTGAAACTAAGCACTGAATTCTACCTGACTCCTGTATATAAGGAACTGAGGTTTCCACTTGAGTTTATGAATTCCATTTCCAGAGCTGAGTGTCTAAAATCTAGTGTGGCAATGTTAAGTGTCATGGTATCTGAACAAGTCTTTTGGAAAATCTGGACCTAAGCTGACACTGTGAGCCATGAAAATGAATCGTACGGATTCACAAAAATAAATGTTGCTGGTGACTGAAAGCACAATTGTTTCAGAAGTCAATGCCTTGAACAGAAGAGAAGAAACCTAAAGAAATGTTGAATAAAATCATGGAATGGAAGAGACTCTATTCCTTTCTGCAACGTCTTGCCATCTTTTGAAAATAAATGACCCCCCGCTATTGAACATTATGGAGAAGCAGTAATGGACATATATCATTCTGCTGGGGACCATGGCAATATATTAGACTAAATCACAATTTCTAAAAAATAAAAGAAAATTAAATAAAAAGACCAAATCATTTGTGCAATGTTTCAAAACCCTGTAAACCTGCCAAACTTAAATAAAAGTTAAAATAAAAAAAGAGAAAGTCCTGATTCATTACTTGAAATGTAGACCATTTTCTTTGTCCTCTGTGAGATACGACTTCTTGTACAGGTTATTTGCAGTTCTTTATATGTCTATAGATTAGACACTTCAAGTTCTTTTTATCAGCTGTCCTGAGAGATTTTACTATGAAGACTCAGAGAAAAAAAAAGTGAAACCTTCTTCTGGAGGAATAATCAATTTTTCACTTAGACAAACTTTAACTCCTATATACATTTTCCAGATGCCTATTGAATACAATTATGTGCCTCAGTTAGATAAAGCTTTGAGAAGTAATATGTGGAAAGTGTACGTGAAAATCCTATCCAAACATAATAATCAGAACCTGCTTATCTACTGTGTATAATAAAGTGTCTTCCAGGGAAATTGACTGATTTTGCATTTTTGGCTCACACAAGTTTCAGCCTAGTAAAACGTGTATAATTGCTCTTCAGTTGGTCTTCAGTGGGCTTTAATTCGCTACTCTGCTACTCCAGTTTCATGCTCACATTTCTTTACTAATGTCAACATACGAAGGAAGCATTAAGAGGGAAGGAGGAATTAACTAGAAGAATTTAAAATTAAGGAAACTGACTTTGCAAAAGGGACACACAAATTATGTATGGAGCTAACAAAAGTTCAAGAATGATCAACGGCACATTAAATAAATGGTTCTGCCACTTCAGAGGTTCATTAGTTGAGATGCTAGGGGTTATTACACAAGACATCAAACTGTGATTCCTTCCCTAGAACTGGAACAATATGGATCTATGATGAATGGAGTAACAGACCTTTTATCTGTTTATTTTTCCTTTTATTACAGGAATGCTCATTAAATAATATAGAAGTCTAAACTGATACAGCTATGGTGACGTGCTAGATTATCCCCCATTGGATGAATCATTGTAATTATCTTTGTACTTAAGGAAACTCAGTTGCAAGGTAAAACACATGAGCTTAAACCTCTTTACCTCAGTAGTGGAGTAGTCCATAAAAGCACATGCAGTAAAGTAATGGAGGTTCAGTTGTTAAATGTAAACTTAATAAACCACCATTTCTCAATCATTTTCTCCATATCTTTATGTCTTTAATTTAAAACATTCAAGAGATTTTTCCTTCTTTCCTTAGACAACACTTCCTATCTCACACTAGAAAAATAACCTAACCTCATTAAATACAGAAAAGCCAATGTTACAGCATTGGTTCATGGGACTATCTCATAAAATATTTCCAAAGTCTTATAATTAAGATGATTTTCCTGCATTTTATATCTCGTAGTCACTGCCAATATTAATATTTAAAGCGGATAATGTAACTGGAACATGTATGAAAGATGTGAAGGAGTACCTTGAATCTTTTAAGGCATTTCACATATATTCACTTCTATAACAGCTTACCAGAATGGATAACTGACCCAGAGAGGGTAAGCGATTGCACCCTCCTTGGCTAGACCAGTTTATGTGAATGCATAATCTGGGCCAGGATTTTGACTGACTGAGATCTGATACTCTGTTTCTTCATTGCAAGGATGCTATTAGCTCACACACTGCTTCACTTTGATCATATGTAAAAGTATTCTGTTTTTGAGACTGTTCTTTTACACCTTGAAGTACATTTCAGAGCCATGTTTCTGAAACATTGTGTTAGCATTCTTCATAGAGTCACCAGGTTTTGAAAATGGAATAAAATCTCTTTCTTTATGCCTGCTTTTCACCTTTTTCATATAAACCTTTCTTATCTGACTGCTATTGCAGAATGATCTACTTTTGTATGAATGGATCATCTCCCTCAATTTGTCCATTTCAACATTTCCTCCCTCAAGTCGTCAGTACAGAGTATGTTATTGTCATCATCAGCACATTCTGCTATGCCTTTTGTCTTTGCTTTTAAAGGCTTTAATCATTTATATCAGCCCCACCTATTACGTCTTTATATCAGACCCAGATTTTTTTATCTACAGCCTTTCCTTCTTACATAATCTAGTAGAGTATATGTCCTGGTAGTACCTCTGCTTTTCTTTCTGTTTAAAGGGCTATGGGGAAAATCAATAAAACCATCTCCTTGCCTTTCATATAATTCTTTCTTCCTATTTATTTCTCTGCAGCCTCTATCGAATGCTATGGTTCCAAACGCTATTGTAAGATTTCCAAAGTTTCTTCAGCTGAACACTATTGCACAATTCTTTTTCTTCTCAAATGAGAATGGGATGAGGATCTAGATTTCTCAATCTAGATCCACCTGTCTGGTGAGCAGCTCTGTGGAAAGGGTCCTGGTGGACAAGAATCTCAATATGAGTGAACAGTGTGCTGCTGTGGCAAAGAAAGCCATCAGGATGCTGGGGTGCATCAACAAGGGCATCACCAGCTTTTAGATAAAGTCATATCTAAATAATATCTTCATAATAAAGAAGTCATTATCCCACTCTACTTAGCGCTTGACAGGCCACACCTGGAATATTGTGTTCAGTTTTGGTCCCCTCCATACAAAAAAGGTGTGGACAGGCTGGAGAGGGTCCAGAGAAAGGCCACAAAGATGATCAAAGGACTGGGAAGCCTGCCATATGATTAGAAAGGCTGAGAGAACTGGGTTTGTACAGCCTTGAGAAAAGAAGGCTTAGGGGAGACCTTATCACCATGTTCCAGTATTTAAAGGGTGGCTGCAAAGAAGATGGAGACTCCCTTTTTACAAGGAGTCACATGGAAAAGACAAGGGGCGATGGGTACAAGTTACTCCTGGGGAGATTCCAATTGGACATAAAAGGAAAATTTTTCACAATGAGAACAATCAGCCATTGGAATAATCTCCCCAGGGAAGTGGTGGATTCCCCAATGTTGGACACTTTTAAGATTCAGCTGGACAGGGTGCTGGGCCATCTTGTCTAGACCGTGTTTTTGCCAAGAAAGGTTGGGCCAGATGATCCTTAAGGTTCCTTCCAACCTGGTATTCTATGATTCTATGATTTCCAGTCTGCCAAAAAATATATATTTGGTTTTGGTTCAGTTTCAGTCTGGATTGGAATATCTGTTAAATTTCTGGTGAATTAGAAATATCCTGGATCCTGCAGCTCTTCAGGAAAATTGATTTTTTCATCACAAATTTCACAGCTTGAGCAATTGACAAGAATATCAATGTTAAAAGAGTTTCAAGGTCTTCAAGTGCTGGAACAGAGAGCCCAGGAAGGCAGAAAGAACTCCCTCCATGCTCTGTTTTGAACTCAGTGAAAGTCTGTCAAAACCTAGATATGTCAAATGAAATGAAATGTTTCAGGTTCAGCAAATGGGCATTTTTTTTTTTTTTAGATTGTTTAATGGAAAGCTTTACCCCTTCATCTCAATGACACTTTCTAGTAGTTTTATTTCTTGGTATGTTTTGTCATCATTTGACATGCCTCTTGATGCTGATATTCCAGAATGATAAGTTAGATAATGAGTGCCTACTGTGAATACTGAAGAAATAATGGATTTAAATACACTGTTAGTATCATGAGAGATCAATAAGGACATATAACTGTTGCAAACCTATTAAAATGGCAGCTTATATGTGATTGACTAAATACTTTGGAACATTTATATACAAATTCAATAATAACTCGGGGGGGGGGGGAGGA
>NW_008796046.1:4959334-4964533 GCF_000699145.1 Aptenodytes forsteri | reverse complement strand
GGGGGGGGGGAAGCATTCTTCATGATTAAGATATTGCAGTGAGAGGAAAAAAACTGAATAGAAATGACAATGGATAACATACCATCTAAGAGATCTTGCTGGGGCTTGGCACTAACGCTTGGAAAACAAATTATCTGTGAAATGCAGTGCTAGTGGAAACATCTTATTTGTCTAATTTTACTTGCAGCAAAATGCTATGTGTACGAAAACAGCATGAGGTTTTTTTTTTTTAACTTAAGTAAAGATTATTGTGTATTTTTTCATTTATAAGAGCTCTGATTTGAATATGTACATATTACTTATCACATTAACTCCAAATTGGTTATGAAAAATGAGATGATGCTGTTAGATTTAGTGCCATGTATCATCCAGCTTTATATACAGAGCACTTTTAAAATATGTATGCAGCCAGCAAAATTATATAAACTCCTTCAGTTATTTTCATCACTTGTGACCTATAGATTTTCATTTCTGCCAATATAATTAATGTTGAAGCTCTAGCATCAATTTTAATGCTTGTGCAGACTTTATGCTAAAATTCTTCTTAGTTACTTTTAGTTACACTGATTTTGTACTAACCTATGGCAGGGATTTCAGTAGGTGTTTTGGGGTTAAGACTTGCAATTGTGTTAAGCCTGGGAGTGACCTCTATTAAATTTGTAAAGATGTTTGTAATCTCAAACTTTTAATCATGCCTACAAATATCAACAACTGAGCTAAATTTTGTTATAAATCCCAAGACATTATTCTTATAAAAAGATTACCAAACCACAGCTACCTCTTATAGCTGTATATTTAAAGGGCTATATATTTAAAAAGGATCTTAATTTACTTAGCACACAAGCCCAGCAGACTGATACATTTAGTGATCCACTCAAATATAGGTATTTTCATGGAATTAGCTTTTGGACAGTATTCTGTTTGCTATCTACACAGTTTTTAATGTGGTCTCATATTTTCATGGAATTAGCTTTTGGACAGTATTCTGTTTATCTACACAGTTTTTAACGTGGTCTCAATCCATGCTAATTTAATGTTAAAAGTTGTGGAGTCACTAGGAGAGACAGGATTCCAGAGAGTCTGACAGCACATTCTCCATGCCCAGATAGAAACCTTCCAGAAGGTATCCACTTTCTCCTACTTTTGAGAAGATTCAGTATCAGAGGCTAGTTCAAAGATGTCCAAACCTTAGAAACAAGGAAATCTGACTACATCTTCTCTCAGCTGTTGTGTCCCTCACCTTTCCCTCCACTGTCTTCCTGATCACCCTGTCAGTGGAGAGGTGGTCCAAGCAAGATTTTCCTGGACTGGCTTTTCCCATGTCTTTCTACCCCAACTTTGTCCTTTCTTACCCAGTTCTGCTGACAAAGGCAGCATTACCTCAGGCCCTTGTTCTTAGGGCAGCAAAAGTGCCTTTACCTTTCTAAGAAGCCTTAAGCTAATGGTGGCCTTCAGAAACAGTTGTGCAAATGGCAGATGTTCACATTGAAGCAGTTGTATTCATGACAGCAGTGAAGTTTTTGCTTCTTTGCTTTGTAAAAAGAATTTAACCACTAGGAAGTGCCTTCAGTTTTTGCAGGCTGCTGAAGCAGTTGACTGATGATTCAGAACTCAGCATCATTTGGGCTGATTCCCTCATAATAAGAATTTTTTATTTGCACCTCTCTCAATAAGGCTACTGTGGTACTGACATAGTATTATTTCTAAACAGGAGAGGCAATATTTGAAAGAGTTAACTAGAAAAGCAAGTTGATACTATTTTGTGAAGGCGAAGATGTGCTTATCAAAATATCTGCAGGCCCCAAACCCTATATCTTCAGGCTTATCAGGCTTTTTTGTGTACAAATGTATCTGCTACGTCTTTAATTTCAGCCTGTAATCTATTTACTTGGAAAAGCTAATACTAAAGCGCGGTCTGCTTTGAAAATGTTACTCTGTAAAAATGGCAATGAGAAAGTCTGTTGTCAATAATTTACATATCAAACACATTCAGTTTTCAAGTAAAAGATGCTTGTTAGTTTTCCAAATGACAGCTCTTCAGACACCACCAGAGATCCTGAGAATTATGTTTTTATGCCATTAATAATTCCCAGCAGTAGAGGTCTGCAGGTAGGATTTTTAAATTGTTTTAAGTGTAGAATTGTTACACCTGACTTCAGCTATAGGTTTACTACCTAGATAGGTCCATAGACTAGTCCTTATCAATGAAAGTACTTCCAGAGCTGCATACCTATTTTAGCAAGGTGTGAAGCATCCTTCAGAAGTGCCTTGGCCTTGCTACTAACTTTTAGAAGAGCTTAGCTCATTGTCTTAGACTTAGTGTTGAACTCTTAAGTAGCCAAAGTTAGGTGACATTTTCAGTCTTGGATGATTTATGTGCTCTGAGCCCTTCATGTGAATATAAAGAACGTCTTCCTGATGAATCAGAAGGTACCATTTTTGGACAGGCAACTTGCAAAGAAGAACCTCCTGAAGGGAAAAAGGTTGATTCATTATCCAGGTTTATTCAAACTGAGGCCTCACTGCAGAGAGAGCCTCTTGCTCCTCTCTCTTATGCAGTGTTTCATCCATGAGAGTAAAGGCTAGATCTACTAATAAAAAACCACCAAACTTTCTCTAGATTGCCAAATGCTGTTACATAAAATATTCAGCAATATTGGACAAAATATTGGTAAAAATACTTGAGATTTGTGAGTGCTAGAGAGAAGGTTCTATACAACATAGAGCGATTATAGATTTAATTGCTAGGCATGGATATCTGGTTAAGTCCAATTAGATCAGTTCAAGAAAAATGGATGTAATTTAAAACATCTGACAAAGCACACCAACTGATCTTTTTTTGTCCAAAAATGGTATTAATGCCTCACAGTTTTTATGGGGCAATAGTTTTGTTTTCTAAAATCTTGTTTTTCCTCCCTTTCTTATGGTTTTCAATAATCAGACATAGGGTTGTTTCAGAATGAAATCTCCATTTATGACTGATGCTGTGTTCCTCAGGTGATATGTTCTAATTCCTTAATTTAATTTCAGTATTTAATTGAACATTTGTGCATATCTTTGGTGAGAAATGCTGAAAGCCAGTCCAAATTTTGATCACTCACATCCTTTTGTCATGGGGTTAGGTCAGGACAGACTAAGCACATGCATTAATTACTGCGCAATAACAGGATCCATGTGAAGGAGTTTTTGAGTATTTATTGCCTCTGTGACAGAGCGATTATTAATGTGCAGAACAATGCACAGTTGCAGAAACGTGGTTACCTCTAATTCCCTTTTCCTGGTTTGCTGGAGTGGTGGTTGTTGGAGGTCAGGAGGAGCAGGGTGCTGAGCTTGTCAGCTCTGACCATGCAAACTTGGTCCCAGAAGTCCCTGGACATTCTCCATGGTCAGGTGTCCCCAAAGGTAGGGTCATGCCACCACTGCCTTGGGCAAAGGTGGATGAGGTGTATGAGTTGGAGAGCATCTTCCGGATTGTTTGATTTTTACTGGTTGGTGGATGGCCCCGAGGTGTCACTCATTGATTAGTGTAATGAGTTACTGGGCAAGTATTCTTGTACCATTTTAATTCTCCTATTTCTACCAGTTATGTGTTTGGGTTTGGGCTTTTTTTAGTTTTTTTCCTTTTTTTTTCCTAAGTTTTTTTTGTTTGATTGTTTGTTTGTTTTTTAATAATGGCTGTGTAATTGTGCTTTATCTAATAATAGTTACATCCCTAACATAACGACATTCTGAAAGTCAAACTGCAGGCCTCTAACATCAACCTAATTACTGCAGTGGTGCCAGCTCAGTAGGCCAAGACACCTTTCAAAACTTGATTAGCTATTTTCACATAAACTAACCAATGGTACAGAAGTTTAGACAGACATGAAAGAAATAGAGATGGACTTTAGGATGAAAGCATTTCCCAAGCTCAGGATCTAGATACAGGTCTCAGCTCTGGGATTCAGCTCCCAGCTCTACCCTAGG
Organism: Aptenodytes forsteri; assembly: GCF_000699145.1. Classification (NCBI taxonomy): domain Eukaryota; kingdom Metazoa; phylum Chordata; class Aves; order Sphenisciformes; family Spheniscidae; genus Aptenodytes; species Aptenodytes forsteri. The sequence goes on along the minus strand of NW_008796046.1, from coordinate 4,960,567 downwards.
TTCCCTGGGTAAACTTGGCCAAATCACTTACCCTCCTCATGGCTTTGTGCCTGACTCCTAAATATGCTGCCAACAAATCTTTCTTTCTTCAAATCTTTCTATTACCTGCCTATCTTCAGATGAATCCATCATGACATTGTACACTGTCTAGAACAATCACTTTTTGGGAGCAGAACAACCCCACTGTAATTCATGCAGAAAGAATACTGGTGCCACCTATTCTATATAAATTCTACATGCATAGACACGCACAGTTTGGGAAGAGAAGTGGCGATGCACCCAGGGAGGCTGAATGGCAGAACAGCTTACTACAAATGACCCCATCTGCATGTACTGTAAAGTTCATAAAACTCACACTGCTTGAAAGGAAATCATAGAATCATAGAATCATAACATAGTTTGGGTTGGAAGGGACCTCTAAAGGCCATCTAGTCCAACCCCCCTGCCATGAGCAGGGACATCTTCAACTAGATCAGGTTGCTCAGAGCCCCCTCCAACCTGACCTTGAATGTTTCCAGGGATGGGGCATCCACCACCTCTCTGGGCAACCTGTGCCAAGGTTTCACCACACTCAACGTACAAAATGTCTTCCTTATATCTAGTCTAAATCTACCCCCCTTTAGTTTAAAGTCAAATACAAAACATAAGGTTTGATTTCAGAGTCTTCCTTCTCTTTCTCATTATTTTTACTAATCACATACTTTTTACACTGAAATATTATTTTTTTTAAATTCTTTTCCTGCAAACAGGCAGTGGACTAGTAGAGAAAAGGGAAAGGAGGACTAGATTTCTTAAACCTTTGTGTGTCCCTGTGCTTATACCAGGACCAAGAAAAAAAGGATAACCTAGTTGTATATGTCCATAAGAATTAAGATATTCAGTATCTTTGCTTGTTGTAATTATTCAGGAAGTTGTCTTTATGAGCATGGTTTTGCATTGCTCTGGAGGTGAGCCATACACATTAGGTTATACCTGTAGGAAGCACTAAAAGCAAATGCATGAGTTAAGCAAGTTACATTTAGAAGCTTGGGGCTTTATTTAGTTATCTAATTTGGTAGTTACCTATTTAGTTATCTGACCTGTTCTCTACAGCTTCCTGAGGAGGGGGAGTGGAGAGGGAGATGCTGAGCTCTTCTCCTTGGTATCCAGTGATAGGATCTGTGGGAATGGTTCAAAGCTGCACCAGGGGAGGTTTAGACTGGACGTTAGGAAGCATTTCTTTACCGAGAGGGT
>NW_008796046.1:4952018-4959263 GCF_000699145.1 Aptenodytes forsteri | reverse complement strand
TATTCTATTCTATTCTATTCTATTCTATTCTATTCTATTCTATTCTATTCTATTCTATTCTAATTTACTCATAAAGGTTATTACTTCTACTCCTCTCTACTAGGCAGATACCTTTGGCCAGATCCTTGGTACTTAAGGCCTTCTTCAATTCACTCCTGCCCAGTTTCCAAGATTCTGAAAAAAAACTTCTTAGGTCCTTAACAACCTGGTCCAGCAACAAATGTTTAAATCTCTTCAAATATTTGCACACATAACTCAGGAGATGCTGTTAGCAATCAGGGAATCATAAAATAGCCTTCTGACTACTCTTTCCAACCTTTGTCAAACTTTACCTAGTTATCTTTTTTGCTTAGCGTAGGCTATAGAAATTCACCTTTTCTCCAGTCCTTAAGTCTCCAGGATGTCAGCTAAGATTGCAGCTATTGTATTTATACTGGGTCAAACTCTGTACATTTGCTGGATTGGCAGAGCTGTGTGTCCTTATCAAATTTAAAATAACAGATTGGGCACTGGTGCGTCTTCACAAGTCTCACCTGCAGAGGGAGAAACAGGTTTGTGAGAGGATGTTAATTCTTCAGAATACAGGTCTTTATCTGCACTAACAATAGCATTTTAGATGTGGAGCCTCGGTTCAGGATGAGAAAAAATAATGAGCTGAGTTCGTACTCTCTGGCATGAAGTTCTATAAAAAGTCGTATCATAAAGCTTGCTATAAATAATCTACCCCTGTTATCAATCAGCTTTCAGCAGGACAGGTATGCTGCCAGTATTTGCTCCACTGGCTCACTGAACGGCACGTTGAGAATACATCTCTTGTTTGTGGGGTCCCAGCCTGCATTCCATCATTTCAGCACTTCGCATTGTCTTTGTTATGATGGGCTGATGATTTAGTGATGTAGAGTGCTAAGGAGAAAAGATGATTTTTACTTGATAAAAACCTACAGAGACCTATTTTCATCTGGGAAACTATGAAAACTGTTTGTAGAGTTGCTTTCCTGATGTATTAAAGAGAATAAAATTTTGTAAGTAAAATCTTTATTGTTTTCCTTCTTTCGAACTTGCTGTTAAAAAGAACAGGGAACTGCTGGTTGAGAATGATAATATTCATTTCTGCCAATCACGGTCAAGGCCCAAATTTCTGAAATAACATTTACATGCCAGAGCTGCCTCCCTGCCTTATCCTTCACTTCCTCTCTCCCTCCCATCCTGATCTCATGTTTCTTCAGGTCCATATTTTTCCCATAAATCCCCACTTTGCTTCCTTTGGCAAGCAAACTATGTAACTGCAAGGAAGACTTTAGATATTTTTGGAGGCTCAGTGGGGTCAATTGGAAAGGTAGTGACATTGGAGGATGCTTCCTGCTTCCGTTCTCACAGTGGATATTTCACACATACTCTTTGTTACGCCTGGGCCATTCTTTTATTTGCTTACTTCTAGGAGTGGCCCTGAATTAGGAGAAATTATAATCTGATGAAGTAAAGGTGTGAGTTGCTACAGTGAATGATCTATTCTGTTACATTGTTAAAATGCAGAGTTTCTGTTTGCATGGTATCTTGCACCATTACTGATGGGGCTTCTACATACCACAATTAATAAGAAATTGTGGATCTGCAACACTGATGTGAAAAACAACCAGAAAGGGGTTACTTATCTCTTGATGTGCCTTCAGAATTTATTGAATTGTTGGCTGTAATACAGTTTCTAGTGAAAAAGAGAAGGAATCAAAAGAACTTGATTATTAGAGACAGATCCTGAAAGCCACTCCATGGATGTGGATTCTTGCAGTATTCCATGCCTGCTAAAATTATTCCAGATGGAAAGCTTTTTCCAACAGTTATCAGAAAGGAGCTGTAGGTATGAGACCTGTCTGGCTGGGTTTTATCATGGCAAAAATAGATTTTATCTAGGTTATAAGCTTTTTAACAGAAGCTCTAACATGATCTTGGCAATAGCCTTGTGACCTCCACAGATATGTGCTTTCTCTTTTATCAGTTCCCTGTAAAGGAAGCCCCCAGCCATATTTAAGCCAAAAATAACTTTTTGTGACCACACACACACAAAACAGCAAACAAGCTCCACCATGAAAGATGACTGAATCCCCTCCCAGAGTATGTCTGAGACAAAGCTTTATTAATCTTAGCATAATGTCTCAAAACCTGTATCATCCCTGATATATATAAGTAAAAAGCCTGTCTTTTCAAATTATGGATTTTTCTTTCTAAGACAAAAGCCCAAGGGGAAATCTAAAATTTTCCTTTCAGTTCAATATATCTTAAACACTTCCTTTTAGACCTGTTCAGACTGCCCGAGACCTTCCAGAGCTGACAGCTGGGCTGCATCAGGCATCATACAGGTTCAGCTGTGCATACTGCAATGTCCAAGCCAGAAAAACACCCCAGGTAAGATACGACTGGAGGTGACAGTGCAAATGTCCAGTATGAGCAGGCAAGGTCAAGTTAGACTGCTCCAATTGCACCCATCTGGTCATATGCTGATTTACAGCCCCAGAACATCTGACTGTTTCAATTCTTTCCTCTCACTTGCCACAAGTTAGTCTGCAGATGTTGTTGGAGAATACACAAAAACGCTAGGTTCATGAAATTAATGGAAAGCAGGTAAACAAGGGGGAAAAAACCTTTTTAAAAAATTATTTCCAAAGTCGTTACTCAAAGACTTAAGCTAGCTTCACATTTGTTGTTATTATCCAAGTGGATTTCCAGAGGTTTATGATGATGAATTTGCATTTTAATATCCAGGTTAATTTATTGTGAAGACAGAGGCATCTTTCTTGAGTCTGTTTCTGTGATGAGATGACTGATTGCCCTTGTCAACTACTGGGAGAGTAGGTAGAGGGAGTGGGCAGGAGTGCTGCAAACACATGATCACACTTACAGAGCAGCTATTGATATGGAAACCTTTGCCACCAGCTTCTGTCTTTGCCTATCTCCATCTTATAAATTGTTGCAGCCAACAAAGCTGTGAATACGTTCAACAGAAATATTAAACTTCAGACTTGAGAGCAGTTAAGGGAGAAGAAAATGAATGGGAAGCAATTTTGTGAAGAATAGGAGGGGCAGGATTTTCTGCCTCTTTCCACTCTCGTAATCTTTTTTTTTTTCTCTGCCTCCCACCCCTCCTCGCACTCCCTGTTGGTGATACGTTTCTGAGTTACCTTTGTTTAATCAACAGTCTGATGTGGTAACTCTCACCATGCTGATTCTTCACATCTCAGACTGTCTGGAGCCTACTTCCATCAAGCGGTGTCTTTGTACTTAACACCTTAATGGTCCTGAGGCGAGAGAGAAATAGCAGTTCTTTGAAAGGAGAATAATTACACCCAGACACACAAATGCATTTGGTGCCAGATTTTGTTACCTCAAATAAGCAAAATTAAAACAAATGTCTTCCCTTCTACAGTTACAGCGCTTGTCGCTCTCTAGGAGGTTTAGGACAAATGGATTAGGAGACACTAATGACCTAATCCTGTGCCCTTTAAATCCAAGATAATTTTGCCATTGACTTCAATGGGCAAAAAATCAGGCGTGATAGAAAAACCTCTTGAAAGATGTTATTTTGTTTGTTTGACATCGCTGACTTTTTACCAGTCAGGAGTTGCAGAACAAGGTATTTGGTGGTGGGCCAAATGGTTATGTACAAATATTTAGTGTTAGTTAGCTCTAATTATTGTCTGATGTTTTCCAAAGTGATTGGTGATTTCAGTGACCCAGCTCAGCCACTTCTCACGGGCATGATTTACTTTTCAGAAAGTGCTTATATGTTCATGTATTTGTGGTGTGCACCCAGAAACTAACCCCGATCATTAGTCATAAAATTTTGCCATTTTCTATGAGCTAAAACAGTATTTTGTAAGTAGTGACAGAGACCAGAGATCGAGCCACCGTAACCGTAGTTATGCTTGTTTCCAAGCAGAAAAGTTTTCTCAGATGTGCCTTTGGAGATGACAAAATGTAGAATGTGTGTATACTCCACTTCTCATAAAACAAAATTTGCACTAATTAAACTGTTCTGTTCAAGAATGTATGTAATATATTCCATTCAAGAACACATGTAATTACCTCTGGAGACATGGGGCTTAAACTTCCTCAGCAGAGAGAATATGCATTCCTGCCTTTTCTCACTCCTGCAAGCGAAGAAGGACCTGCAGCTCCTGCTCTGGGAAACCAACTGCATTCACATTCAGCCTTATGCTCTTTGGAGCTGGAATTGCTGTTGCTACACTAGCATGTCAGTCAGGTTCCTAACCCAAAATCTTTGACTAACTTCTATACTAATTAATAAAACACGAGTGGGGGGTGAGCACTGGCCTGCGATTGTCCATACTGTTTAATTATTAGCATGCTCTCTGGCATGGTTTTAGCTGATGATGGCTAATAGTCTCTCACCACTTTTTCAGGCACAATCCAGGGGCAACAACTTTTCCCATAAGTGAGGAAAGAAGCCTCCCTGTTTTTAGATAAATGTACATAAGCTATACCACACCAAGTGGCCTCAGGTCAAAGGACTGTCTGCAGCTTGCTTTATTTACTAGCCTATATATTGCCCCTGTGCCTCAGGCATGTACAATTCCAGGGGGCATTTTTATATCAGGAATTGTAAATGAAAAAAGGAGCTGAAAATAAAGAATTCAGCAGTGTCTTCAGCCCTCATGACCTGTAAACAAACACAGTTTCATGCTTGCTGGATCTATGTCAATGACCACCACCTACAGTACAGCAAAACCTCTCCTGAGTTCCAGGGTCATTCTGTTTATTGTCTGTGCTGCAGGATGCTGGTGTGGAAGAAATAAAGCACAAAATTTAACAAGAGGTGGGATCTTCACCCAATTTGAATGAGAATTGCTGCAGAGTATGTTCTTTTTAAACCTCCAGCAGATTTAAGCAGCAATAAACAACTTTATGTGCAATTTATCCAAACATATTTTTATTTGCAATAAAAGAGAGAATAATCCACAAAAGAAAAATGGAACCATCACACATGAAAACAAGTATATAAAAATAATCTTGAAAGGATAAAAAAGTGATGGTGCATGTGAAATATTTTTACATACTCGTCATTTAAAAGGAATAAATACCTCCAAATAACCCATGCATTGGTGTGGGATGGAACACATTTTTCTTAAGAAAAGTCTCATTACTTAGATTGACTAAATGACTAATTTGTGTCTCAGACACAACTATTAATTATGGAGCCATATAAATTATGCATAAGAATGGAGGTTATGCCCAGGCCATTTTTGTTAATTTATTTCCACAAAACAGCATAGTGGTATTGGGAAGGAAGATGTACAATACTACTTAAACGCCACGATAATACAGAAGAGCAATGTATACACTGTAAGCCTTAAACTGTTGGTGAACAAAAAGTAATCTCAGCATTACATCATGATCATTTTAATAATGTCATCAAGATAACGGATGAACAGCAAGTAGTAAACGATGTGAAGTCCTTCGGAAACCTTTTCTTTCCTTATTCTACAGTATGATCAAGAGATAACACAGCTGCTTTTTGCAACTGGATAATGGCCTCACCAGACAAATGATGATGTCAGATTACTTACATTCCCTTGATTTTATACGAAAGAATACTCTTTTAACAGGTACATTTCCTGGATTTACAGCATTAGCAAAGGAAGATTTCTTACTGCAACAGCTTTATCGTTTTCTCATTAAAGGATATATGAAGGCAGCAGGCAGGTTAGTAACAACTTCAGGTTTTCACTCTCCTTTTTCCTCATTTTTCTATTTAAAAATGATCCTTTGAATAAGGACTATCTTAATCCAAAGTTGCTGCTCCCACCTTAAAGAGTGATACCAATCATTTTTCTCCTAGTTGACCATTTACAATTGTACACAAATCAGAGGTGTGCCTGAAATGTCTCTCTTTCATTAAAATGCATTTGTTTTGAAATTTATACCATTGAGTTTGTAAAGAAGATTGAGGTATTGTGCAGGTGTCTTTTAATTGGAATGGGCAACCTACATGCAGTTGATAAATACTAAAGGAGCTCCAGGAAGAGATCTCTGCTTCTTCTACGTCTCTTAAGTACTGACTTCTCAAAGAAACCTAATGGATAAGGGAACCTACGGTATTGAGCTTCCAGCATTTGTTATCAATAGTACCTGGCAAGTTCATAAAATAATATTTATACAGCATGTAGATAGGCTGTGAAATTCATGTCTGTGGGTATTAAGTTTATATGAATTCAAAAAGTCACTGGAGAAACTCACGGAAGAAAAATCCATCACAAGGTATTGAGCAGGAAGATAATATCTCTGGTCAGGACTTCCCTGAGCCACAGTTTGTTGGAGTTGGAAGAGTATTCTGGGGAAGTATTTTCTTATGCCTTTTTTTTATTACACCATCTCCATAACAATAGTTGTTGGGTTTGGCCATTGTTGGAAGGATGACTGGGCTAGAGGGGCCTTTGGTTCCTACCTACTATGGCAGCCTTTGTAGTCTTAGACTCCATATCTCTGTGGTGGAGGCTGATATGGGTTTTATATCAGGATTGTCTTTGGCATTACTCTCACCCTCTTTGTGATTACGTGAACTTAACTCCAATGAAGTGTGCGTGAATCTAGTATGAGGTGGAAATGACTCCTGATAGCATTGCAATGTATCTTTTGAGTCCCAACTTTAGCTGTTTCCATTGGTAAAATGCCAATAAAACTATGCTTTGTTTTCAAAAACTAAAGTTTTTACAAACCTGGTGGTGTAGAACTTCAGCTGGTACAAAATAACTTTGAATTCTTTAGATACTGCTGTGGTTTGAAATGAAATGGAATAGCACAAAGTGTATGACACTAAACTCAAACTCATATTTTTTGCAAAAAAACCTCTGCTTAATAGGTGAATTGGCACAATAACTCTGTGTGAATGAAAGCATACCTCCTCTTTGTGATCTGAGCTTGACAATATTTTGCTTGATAGAGGAATGAGGCTTGGAGTAGTGGATCCAAGCTGGAAATCCTGCATCTTTTCTATAAAACTTCCAGCTATGACTTAAAATATTGTGTTGCATGTGCTATCTGATTCACCCCTAGCTCCATACTTCAAAAAGTTGCATACTCGGCCCTGGTGAGGCCGCACCTCGAATACTGTGTTCAGTTTTGGGCCCCTCACTACAAGAAGGACATCGAGGTGCTGGAGCGTGTCCAGAGAAGGGCAACGAGGCTGGTGAGGGGTCTGGAGAACAAGTCTGATGAGGAGCGGCTGAGGGAACT
>NW_008796046.1:4949158-4950802 GCF_000699145.1 Aptenodytes forsteri | reverse complement strand
AGCACTACTTAGCAACAACTAAAACATTGGTGTGTTATCAGCATTATTATCCTCCTAAATCCAAAACACAGCACTGTACTGGCTACCAGAAAGAAAATTAACTCTATCCCAGCTGAAATCAGGACAGTATCCATCCCTTATTCTATATTATCTATGTCATGTCCAGGTCCCACACTTTCCAATACATTCTGATTAATCACCACCACTTTTCCTGTCTTTTGATTTATAAACACAGATAACATTCCCTTAGGCTTGGGTCATCCCTATAAAATGTTTGCTGAGTTCATTTAGTCCACGACTTTGGGCTCCATCTGTCATAACAGTCCTTCAGGGCAGGAGAGATGGTGTGTGGTTTTGGATTGTTGCATGCTGATGCACGAGCTGAGTGATCCACCATGGTGAAGCCAGTTTTGGATCCATTATCATTGCGCTTGTCCGGTTGTATCATCATTGTCCTTTGCTTGGTTTCATCTTCATTCTTCATTAATCTGGGTGATTCTTACTGTAATACCATTGACATGGCATATAACCACCATAGAAGTGATGATATACAGTATCATATAGAAATTAACATCATACAATATAATCTATTGGCTATTCTCACCCAAAATCAAATCCCCTTGAGGTACACATCGGACTTCCCCATCCTCCCACATCACCCACCAAGTGCACCCAGGTCCTTGAGCAAAAGCAATCCCACGGATGGGTTTGCCTTTGCCCAAGGCAGGAATAACCCAAACTGTCTTTCCCAGCATGTTTTTAATGTGCACTACAGGGTTTTTATCCCCTGATTCTATGATTCTATGATTCTAAGTCCCGGGTCAGCAAAACTTACACAGGACCAAGATTTCCCATCTAGAAATGCTCACTTACTAGAAATATTCATTAATTACAGCTGACTCCTACATAACCAAAAGTCAGGTCATTTAGCAACAATAAGGTCCATATTCAGAAAAGCAATTAAACATATGCCTGTATTCTATCCAGCATACCTTTAAAACTCTTTTCTTAATCAACAGCAGAAGATTTTTAAAAGTAATAGCAGTAATCAGCTTGTTAATTTTCTAAAAAAGCCAGGCCTACTTTTCATGACCATTTCTGAATAATTTTTGGGTTAAACTAGGCAACAACCTTCGATTTGGTCCTGTAGCTTGCTTTCCTTAGGAGACAATTGTTTAAAAACTAATAAAACTGCTAACTAATTAATCATGCCATATTTATAATGTCAAAATGGCAACATGGGAGCTAGGGCAATGTTGTGGTTTAACCTGGCAGGCAGCTAAACACCACGCAGCCATTCGCTCACTCCCCCCCACAGTGGGATGGGGGAGAGAATTGGGAAAAAAAATTGTGGGTTGAGATAAAGACAGTTTAATAGGACAGAAAAGGAAGGGAAAATAAGAATAATAATAATGGTGATGATAAAAGAATATACAAAATAAGTGATGCATAATGCAATTGCTCACCACCGATGACCGATGCCCAGCCAATCCCCGAGCAGCAGTCACCACCTGCCCCCAGCTAACTCCCCCCAGTTTATATACTGAGCATGACGTCACATGGTATGGAATATCCCTTTGGCCAGTTTGAGTCAACTGTCCTGGCTGTGCCCCCTCCCAGCTTCTTGCTGGCAGGGCATGAGAA
>NW_008796046.1:4916838-4942674 GCF_000699145.1 Aptenodytes forsteri | reverse complement strand
GGTATGCATTACCCCTTTGGCCAGTTGGGGTCAGCTGGCCTGGCTGTGCCCCCTCCCACCTTCTTGTGCACCCCCAGCCTTCTCAGTCGGTAGAGCATGGGAAGCTGAAAAGTCCTTGGCTGGTGTAAGCACTGCTTAGCAACAACTAAAACATCGGTGTGTTACCAACATTACTCTCATCCTAAATCCAAAACACAGCACTGTACCAGCTACTAGGAAGAAAATTAACTCTATCCCAGCTGAAACCAGGACAGGCAATTAATACCAGTTAAACATGGAGCCTGTTTTTTCGTGGGATTAAAATGCGATTACTGTTTAACAGGATTGCAGATATAACTCTGCTCCTCTTCTGACCTCAACTCTATTGAGTCCATATTCAGCCGTGCAACTAATGCGTGCAATGAAAGTGGGCAGAATGAATACTCAGAAAGTGACTCATGACTTAGTCCTCCACGGATAAACAGAGACTTTGCTTGTCTTCAAAGAACCTTGAAGCTAGATTACACTGCATGTCATGGTGGCTGTGTTTGAATCTATATAATTATTAAAAAGATCAGTTTGGCCAGTATTTGGACAGATGGTGTTCACATACCCAATCCATGGTGTATTTGCAGGAGAGCTAAAGTTAAACTGCTTTTTTGCATTTGCAATCACATTCTGCACTTTACTGACAGCAGCTTTAATTGGAAAAGCTTCAGCTTTTATCCTAGCTGATATTACTTTCCCTGTAAGATGGATACATTTTGCAATTAATTTTTCTCTGTGGACTATATTATAATGTAAGTAATAATTAAACAAACCTTAACAGCTCCTGCCCAGATGCAAAGACAGAAATTACCAGTGGTAAACTTTGAATTGAACATTTTCATTTGTACAGTTCTGTACAGGATATTTGCAATTCTGCTTTGAATTCTTTAGTGAGGAAAATATTTGTTATTTATTTTGGCACTATAAGTGGAATAGCTGTGAATGTGATTTTTTGCAGCAGTTCTGCATAAGAAGAATTTTTCTGCACAGATTTTAGGAAACCAGAGTCAACAATGTGACATATATGGAAAAAAAGATTTGAGTTTCTGTGTTCTAAATTAATCCTAAAATTAATTCTGTTGAAGGCAATGGATGAATATCATTCCTCCGTTTTTATGCACCAGAAGGGAAAGAAGATTTCTCAACTTACACCATGTTTGAATTCTAAACTCATACGCAAAGAGACCTTCAATTTATCTAAGGGCAGTAGTGAGATGGAGGAAATGGAATGAAACAATTGCCTATGGAAGTTTAATTATAACCATCCCACTTTAAGAAATGGGCCCCTGCACATTGAAGATATCTTTAGCTCCTGTTATTCTAAGATTAACCCATTGAAGTCATTTTTCTACAAGACCTCACTCCTGGGGTGAGATTTGTTTAAAGTTAAGTACATGAATATACCCTGGTAAAATGAAAAGTTTGTTTGGACCATTGCCCACCTTAGGATATTATATCCTCTGTATGTGTGTTACATCCCTGGTGGAGAACTGGAGAATGTGGCACATATTCAGCAAAATATTTGTGTGTATATCCAGCTTTGACTTAGCAAATACTGACATTGCTCCTGCATTTGAATTAAATTTGTGCTAAAAAGTGTTGCTGGTAGGGGTCCTAACAAGCAGCATTTTCCCAAGAAGTCGTTACACTTCAAGACCTGTATTTTGGCCATCTGAAACTGGGCGTGTAAAAATGGAAGCATGGGATGTCACTTTTTGTTTCAAAAATATCACGTTGAATATATTACAAATATATATAAAACATATTGCATATGTAAAAATTACACATATTACAAAAATATTATATACACTGTCATGCTTGTGGGAGCTTTTTAACTGTTGCTTCTCCATTGCAGAGATCTCGACTTAAAATTTTTCAAATTTAGCTTTTTGGGATTATAAATCACTTTTCTTAAAGACCTGCATCATGCAATTAATAAAGGCTAATCATGAAAATGTTTTCAACAGTTCCTCTGCACTTTGCAATGTTAATGCTTTGTGTCATGACAATGCACTGCGGTGCCACAGACACAACCAGTATTTAATTAGGGAGGAAACAAAGACTTGTTTTGGCTCCACTGTTTCTGTGGGTTGGTAAATGCAACATAGAATGAGACCGAATTTTAAGACTGACTTAGAGTGAAATTGGTGTAGTCTGTCTCACATTTTGTTTTTCTTTTTAATCACATAGGCCAAAAGAATGAATCCCATTGTCTTTAAAGAGCTTTTAGTCTGAGCTTTGCTGTAAGCAACTCTCCAATACTGAAGCACATTGCTTGGATGTTGATGCTAGACCCTAAAATATCATAGCTGTTCATCTTCTGTTCTCTGGTTTATTTTCATTTTGGCGTGCAGAGGCAATCATTATGAACTCCCTGCTTTTATGATGCATCCAGACAGTTGTGTATATTTATTGATTTTGATCACTCTTAACTATACTACAATCCCCATCTTACTATTATTGTGTTGACACTTACAATTTCATACTCCATAAAACATTTGACAGTGTAGCACTTTTACACACTCTTATGATAAATCCTTTCTGTTATACTTGTTAATATACACAGAAGCAGCAGTATACAAGAATTCTCAGGGTAGAAATACCCTTGGCATGGCTCCTTGTTCTCAAATACTGAGTTTGAAAAGATTATTTTTAGAGATTATTTTAAGCAAACTAGGGCTACCAATTGTGTATGAAGAAATACATCTGCTTTTTCAGTTTGTGGTGGCTTTAACACACTTTGAAACAAATTTGAGTGAAAATTCAAGTTGCCAACGTGGTACAAATAGGGTGAAGGACTGAAGAATTCCTTAAGATCATACAAGGGCTCCCTGATGGCTGGGAGAGAAAGTCATGGGCAACATCCTCAGGTCCAAGCATTGCTCAGTTTCTCAACACGAAATACCACATGCCTTGCTGACATTGTTCTGGCCAGTTGATGAGAAAAACAAACTGACACCAAACACCTTATTGGTAACCTTCATTTCCTCACTTTTTCATTAATCCCACACTTAAATTTTCAGAAACGTTTGCAAAGGTACTTACTGGCTAACACAACTATGATCACAACGTCACAGAGAGCTAGAAAAGACATACTATCTAGGCAGACTGTCATCTAAGATCATTAAACTGCATTGCTTGATTGGGGTCTTTTTTTTCCTCTCCTGTAATTCAGGACTCAAACCTTTTCAATTCTCTGCTGCAAAAAAACCTTTTACAACAACAAAGGTCTGCAAATTTTGTGCAAACCAAATAATATGGTTTAAGCAAATACTTCCAAAGGCAACAGCTTTTTATTTTTCAGTGAAACATTCAGAGCAATAATTCTCTGTTTTACTATCCATGAGCCTCAACAGCCAGCAGATTTATATTTTATTAACACCCCATTACCTTTAATTGTAAATTTCTTTTCTTTTTTTTTTTTTCCTAAATGATGTGCTCTGACTACTAAGTGAATTCAAATAACTACCATAGAAATAAATATAATTATGGAGCAGGATTTGCAGTAGTCAACAAATTGCACAGCTCATTCCCACTCCTTTCCAACTTGTCTTGCTTTTACCCTTGATTAAAGTGGAGACGGCCCAATTCCATTTTCAATAACTCCATCGGAATAGCAAGGTATAAAGGGTTGCCAGAGTCAGCACATCATGTAGTTAGGCTTATTCATATACAGGCTGAGAATGCTGATGTTAACTCTAAAGTGGGCTGTGAGGTCCAATAGAGAATTTAAAATTCAGGATCAGGTCCATCCTGTGACCTAAGTGAAAATCGAAGTTCAGGAAAACATTTCTGGTCTTCAGGGCATCTGTTTGGCTGAGGTGAATTTCTGAACTTAATTAAAGTGCACCCTGACATGCATAACTGAACGAAAATAAGATTATTAACATATATAAAGTTAATGACTGACCATTGCTTGTGAGCTTTATGATGAACTGAGGTTTTACCCACTTAGACTGATATTTTCAAAAAGAGTCAGAGATTTTTGGGTATATTCATAGTATCTCCAAAATCCACTAAACGTTTTTATTTTTGCTTGTGTGGTTTCAGGCAAGGTACAAAGTGATTAGAAAAAAAACCAAAACACCCTCTCATTTACTAAGTCTTTTTCTCAGGGCAAATTTGATTACTGGCCAAAGAATGTGTAAACTGAATTAAATTCAGTTAGTTTATACCAGCCATTATTCAAAATTACAGATTACAAAAACCAGTACAGCAGAAGGGGCTCTGTGAATCTCACCCAGGCAACTCAGAGCACTTCTTTTCCATGCAGAGAAGAAGATTGCACAGAGAGCAGACCCCTGGAAGTCTCCCAAAGAGTAAGAGGAGGGAAGTAAAGGACAGGTCAAGGGAAAGGCTGAATCTTCATCTTTCTTGCGTACCTAATACTCATTTTCCATAGAGCACCTTGGCATTCTTTAGCCAAATTCTAAACAAAGTGGTTTTTTATCAAACTCCATGACACTGAAGGGGGAAAAAAGAAAGAAAAAAAAAGAAAAAAAAGAGAGTCCCCCCTTTTGCGTTTCCTGTTATGACATCTTCCTGTGGTGACTCTCATCAACTCATTTGGGCAATCAGTGAAAATCCAACAAGAAGTGAACACAGAAACCTGGGTTTGCACATTGTAATTTGGCACTAAAGCAACTCCAGGTCATTGTAGTTTGTTCCTATTTCCAGCAGATTACGAAGGCATAAGGTCACCTTAGTGCTGAATGATCTACCCATGGGTGTAATTAATTTTTGTTTCACATTTTGAACTAGTATTTTCTGATTTTATGTAATGCCTGCAAGTTCTCAGTGTCTTTCTTCCTCAGTTTCCCTTATTATAAAATGGCAATCAGAGTGATACATGGTAGATACGGCATGTGGATATTTGTTGCACAGATTATGGTGCTCTAGAAGAACTTCTAGATCTTTCAGTTAAGCAAGCTACTAGCAAGCTACCTTTAGCAAAAAGCTGTAGGAATTTGAAAATACGGATTGCTTTAATGGTAAAAAAAGTAAGAGCTCCTAGAGAGTTTAGGGAGTCCTGAAAGTAAGTAATTCCCATCTGACTTGCTGCCTTCTCCATAATGAGGTCCTTCACAGTCCTTTGCTGAGTCTGGTCTTTGGCAAGCCACTATAGCATGAGGCATTGTTTCCACTGCAGTTGTTCAGTATAGCATCTTTGAGAAGTATGTAGTCATCTCAGCAGAGAGCATAAATATGTTACAAAAAGCTTTACGTTTAGGGCTCAGCTCCTAAATAGGCTTTTTATTTTGATGTGTACATGGTGGCTGAAATCTCTTGAAAATCGTTTTCTAGGTGTGGCATCTAGTAATTTGAATGCAGGTGTATCTAGGTCCAACCTGGAGGTGAATGAGCTTTGCTTCCTTAGCGTGGGTTTACTTATCCACTGGAGACCCACAAGAGTGAGTGTTTCTGCCAGTCCATCTACTTTATTCCAAAGAGGTTTTCTTTACTCTTAACTTGGTAATATATAGGGAAGAGCATGAGTGTGCACATTTTACAAAAAGATTAAACTTTTCTTTACCAATAACCTCACATACTTTGCATGAAATATAGGTACTTTATCTAAGGAGAGGCTATGTTTATGTAATATTGCCATCTCCAGATATTTCACCTATTTTTCCAAAGCTTCATAACACACTTAATATACCAAATAGCTATACTGGTACACTCTCAGTATGCACTTAAGAATAATACACAATGCACACTTGAGTGCTTCCATTGGATTTTTATGTATTATTTTTATATAGATTGCTAGCATAGCAAATTCAAGCCTCAAGCACATTTCTGTTGTTTATTGCAAGCATATTCTGTAAGTAGAAAAAATAATTCAAAATAAAATGTTGTAGCTTTCTCATTACTGATAACCAAAACTTCCTTGGGTCAAAGACAATCTTGGATGTGTTTTCACCACTAACAATTGCTCTTTAGCACCAGAAGCAGTGGAATAGATTGAATTTATAATGTGACATTCACACTGTCTGTCTTCTCAACCTAGGCTCTTGTAATTTAAAGGAAAGTCATTTATTCTCCAGTGAGTCCTCTGTCAGAGCATTGTGAAAGCTTTCAAAGGCATCATTCAAACAGGGCATCCCTCACACGCCATCAGGCTCCTTAGCCTGGTGAGGATTTTCACACTGTTGTGCCTAGGATGTAAACAAAGATAATGCATTTGATTTTTTTTCTATTGATCCTTTTTGCTGTGTGAGCGTGGCTAGACAAAGAGGGCTTTCCAAATATGAACAGCCTGCCAGAGCACTTACTTCTACCTCTGTCAGGCAATGAAGCCTCTTTCCTTCCAGACTTTTCTACCCGATTGCTAATATTTTTTTCTGTGGCTGGCTCTGCGGTGATTAATGATAGGTCAGGATTAGGCAGTAACCTGATATTGCTCAACTCAAATACAGGAGAAATGTTCTTTAGCTGGTGTGATTGTCACAGAGTCACAGGAGTCTCCCTGAAAGGTCATTTATACCATTCATCCAGGAGGGGATGGAGCGATCTGAAAATTGTTAGCTTCATGAATTCTATTCTTTGACTTTGATGCGGAATTCTAGCAACAAAGGTTGCTTATTATGATCAGTTATAAGCTTCACAGCCATATCAGACAGTTCATATAAGCACAGTTTAGTGAGCAGTAAAGATATTTCTGTTTCCTTCTGAAATAAGCTCTGTTGATTTTTCTGTCATTCCTCTTGCAACAGCAATAGAAGTAGAAAACCTGAGCTGAATCATCAGCAACTTGTAACTCAAACATACTGCTTATAGTTTCAGATTCATGATAGGCATCAAATAATAGTCTGCTGAAATATTGTGAGCTGCTATGACTGTTGTGCAATCAAATAAGAACTACATATGTATATGCTGGAGTACAAGCACTGTGGTGGTACAGGGTAATGTTTTGACCACATACATATTAAATTTGTGTCATGTTTGGACTTACCATATTGGTCCAGTCCCTTAGCTGATATAAATCAGTACAGTAGCACTGATGTCAGTGAAGCTAGTCTGCCTTACATTTCTTGAAAATCTTTTTTATCACATTATCACTCGTTTCCTAAATGTGTAGTTTTTAATGTATTTTCATGTATTTAATGTATTTTAATGTATATACTTAGCAGCACAATGAAGAGACGCTGATGCTCACTATGAAAAAAAAATTCAAAACTTTTGGGAAGAGTAGAGCAAATATTTTAGGCAAACATATTAGGGGGTTGTTTCTTCCTTCCACTTCAAGTAGTCTCATTATAACAATTAAATGGGGGTAAAACTGGGGAAGCTTTGGGCAAATGGAAGAATTCAGTGGGGAAAATGTAAAGCTCCTCAGAGTACGTCAGATGTTACCCAGGACAGGGTTACCAGCCACAGGGAGAGGTTTTGTTTTCCAGCAGATTAGCCTATCTGAGGGGGTTATAAGTTTATGGTGGCTTTAGAAACCTTTAGCGAACAGACTGTGGGATGCCATAGGAAATGACTAAGAAAATCAATTTGGTGCTTTCTCACTCTGAGTTCCTTGGTTTTATGATTCTGTATCTAGTGAGCAAAGAAAATGAGATGCAGATTTTGCCATCTTTACTTCACATTAGTGAACACTTACTGATATTAATTTTGATAGGCATTCTTGAATGTTTTACTGGTTCCAAATCGCACAGCTGAGGCTTAAATAAATAGCATATCCACATGT
The DNA here is from genome assembly GCF_000699145.1 of Aptenodytes forsteri. Taxonomy (NCBI): domain Eukaryota; kingdom Metazoa; phylum Chordata; class Aves; order Sphenisciformes; family Spheniscidae; genus Aptenodytes; species Aptenodytes forsteri. The sequence continues at coordinate 4,934,954 of NW_008796046.1, read as the reverse complement.
TCTTACCCTGATAGATTTGGTCTTGAATTTCCTACAATTAACCTACATGCAACATCAAAACATCACAAATACCAGAATTCTAGGTATGATTAAGGAAAAGAACTAAGAATGAAGTTCAGGAAACCTGCAGTTTCTCTCCCTGCCCCTCCATTGTCCTTGAATTTTCAGTCTTTCAGTATATAGCTTCCCACAATTTTCTTAGATTTTTGGCAGCATTACAATGGGATTTTAATGTAAAAATGGACATAGCAGAGGCCTTACATCTTTGCACATCACATTACTCTGCTCCCAGTGGAGATTAAAACGTAACAACATCAGTGTAAGACACAGCTTGTTGTCGAGAATTGATGACAAATGCTGAGGATATATTAGGATATCAATATAAAAACAGTTTGTAGCTGTTAGCAAGCTAGAAGCACTGTATTGTATATGCATTTTTATAGGAAGAATGGCATTGCACGTACATAGGAATCCATTATCCTGCTCTTGTTAATGCTCTGAGTGGGAGTAAGGGACAACAGAAATGTTTCTTTTGCTACAGAAATCCTTTTGACGAAATCGACAGCAAGGATTCTCTCAGCATAGACATACGGCTCACGGCAAGAACAAAAATAAAATGAAAAAGTGGCAGAATATTTCACATCTGAGAGAAATAACAAAATATAAGATATAAAAATTGAAAAAAACCCATTGTTAAATTGTCCTGTTGAGCTTCCTGTGAGTTGCAGCCAGGACCTTCTCTGCAGGCCTTATTCTCAGACAATATGTATGCTATGACGCTCTACCTTCTCTTCCACTATTGACAGTTCAGGATTCTGTGTGGGAGTCCCTGGTTGTGGAGCTCCCTGGGAGGTTGTTTTAGGACAGAAGATATTTAGCCAGAAATATTTTCTAGTGTTCTGAAGGAATGTCTCAATTGTTACTTGATTTTGTAGGGTTTTTTCAATCCAAACCCTTGTTGCTGCTCCCTCAGAACAGAAGCAGCTTGAATCCTGACTAATGTCTGCTGATGACAAGTCTAAAATTACAAGGATTGTCCCACAAAAATTTGGGCATCAGCTTGAAGTGCTTACATTAAGAAGTGTCATCACTCTATTAACTTCATATAGTTAATATAGGCGGATAGGAACCTTCAGTAGGCAATTAGTATCTTAACAGGTCTTCATTGCCCTCTAGAGAGACTTGTATTTATCAATTGCTTATGTGTGGAACCTATAGCAATCAGGCTCCTTAGATACACACCTAAAGTTAAATAGGTTGAATCTGAGCCAGCAGAAACTTTAATTTAAGAACTTTCAAGTATTGACTTTGCACAAACTAAATCAAGATACATCTGTCCCTCTTGGATTTGGGGCCAATGTGACAGCCCTCAAAGTCAACTCTTATCTTTCCAGCTCAAAGAGGTCAGTCAAAACCATTTAGATGTGTTTCTAAGTAGGAACCAAACAGAGTTAGCACTAATCTTTCCAGCTCAAAGAGGTCAGTCAAAATCATTTAGATGTGTTTCTAAGTAGGAACCAGAGTTAGCACTCGTAGAGGTGAATCATGTATTTGTCTATATCTGCATTTTCACGGAGTTAAATTCAGGATCCAAGGGAAATTGGGATAAGTAAAAGCAGTGAAATAGAACTTTGTTAAGATGCCATCAAAGCCAAGAGAGGCTGAATTTGGACTTCAAAGAGCTTTGGATCAGGATCTTTTGGCTACACTGGCATCTTGTAATTGCCTTGAGATTGAATTTGCTTTGCTCCACCACCTGACGGCCAGGCCAGAAAATGAATTCTGATCACAGATGGCTACTCAGGCAGGTGCAAACAGATAAGAGCCTCTTTGCCCATGCTCTAAGCCATCTACAGTGCAAGAGCTATACGTTAGTACATTTCTGTGCCTGCCTTGATAAACCTTACTTCCCAAGACAACTCTCAGCAGCTTTAAGGCCGCAAACTTTTTACAATATAGGGCCAAGACTGGGTGTGAACTCTATGCAACTGGCAGCTGATCTGGGATCTTCATCCCGGAGCACTGAAACCAACCTGTGGCGAGGATATGTTTAACCAGGGTAAGAGAGGAACTTGATTTATTTTAAATTTTATAGCAAGTACTCATATAAAATATTTTGTTTACAGTTCCACCCCGTGAGGAGCAGGGTGATTAGACATATGTTATCTCCAAACATTCATAAAAAAGTTATTACTCTCCAGCAGTAAAATGCTCAAACATGACTAGCATTGAAATCCAGCTATTTAACAGTCATATATTGTTCTTACTGCTTTGCTCCTCCTTTGCCATAGGCATCAGCAAATAAATCTGAGAAATTAGAGGTGGAAAAGATCTATTACGTGGTCAGGGAAGGCTTAAATTGATGTGGTGTGAAAGACACTGAAGAAATAGATTCTGTTCCTATAAAATGGTTTGATAGAGAGGGAGATGTAAGAATAACTCTTTCCTCACCGTAACAGTTAATCACATATACAACACAAGCAGACACTTGCACAATCTACATCATTGTCATCTCTAACTTGTAGGCAATATCACTGATTCAGACTTAATTATCAATGAAGAAGACTTTTACTGTAAAACTTAAGATAAAGATGAGTTTGGGTAAAAAGCCAGAGGGACCAGAGATTTAGCTGTTTTTGCCGGAAGGAAGCAAGCAAACCTTAATGGTGCAGGGGTGTTCTATACCTTTTTATGACAGAGTATATGGTACGTAGCATGCTGCAACCATCCAGAGCTAAGAAATAAGAATGCTTCAGGAGGTACATTCTCCCATATGTGGCTTTGTACTGTACACAGCTAATCCTTAATGAGGCATTCTTCATATATATTAACACTCTTGCGCTTTGAAGGGATTGCTGGAACTACTTTGATAAAGACTTGGGAAACAAAAAGCAAGTGCAATATAGGCCAATGGAGGCAGAGGTAGCTGAGAAGTTGAATGGCACAGTCTCTTTCCACCAGCAGAAGAGCTCAGCTGATGTGAGCACTCTGGAAAGGGGAACAAAAGGACAAATGCACTGACCATGAGAGGTTACATACTTCCTAATAGCTTTTAGATAATTTAGGGGCAGAGCTCAGCTGTACAATTCCAGGAGGGCAACAGAGCAAAGATGGACAACCCCAATATGACTGAATCATGAGGAAAAGCAGCATAATTCTCTGATCATAGTAAAGTTAGAGGAAAGCCTAAAATCTAGCAATAGCTGTATCCAAGTGACACAACTGGAACAACTGTGGAATATCCCTTGCAGAAAGTGTCATGGTTTAACCCCAGCTGGCAACTAAGAACCACACAGCCTCTCACTCACTCCCCCCCGGTGGGATGGGGGAGAGAATCGGAAGAGTAAAAGTGAGAAAACTCGTGGGTTGAGATAAAGACAATTTAACAGGTAAAGCAAAAGCCGTGCACACAGCAAAGCAAACCAAGGAATTCATTCACTCCTTCCCATGGGCAGGCAGGTGTTCAGCCATCTCCAGGAAAGCAGGGCTCCATCACGCATAACGGTTACTCGGGAAACCAGAACGCCATCACTCCAAATGTCCCCCCTTTCCTTCTTCTTCCACCAGCTTTATATGCTGAGCATGACGTCATATGGAGTGGAATATCCCTTTGGTGAGTTGGGGTCAGCTGTCCCGGCTGTGTCCCCTCCCCACTTCTTGTGCACCCCCAGCCTGCTCGCTGGTGGGGTGGGGTGAGAAGCAGAAAAGGCCTTGACCCTGTGTGAGCACTGCTCAGCAATAATGAAAACATCCCTGTATTATCAATACTATTTCCACCACAAACCCAAACCATACCCCCATACTAGCTACTGTGAAGAAAATCAACTCTACTCCCACCAAAACCAGCACAGGAAGAAATAACACTTCCACTGAATCTCTCTGCATGAAGTATATGAATATTGCCTCCATAATGTTCAGCGAGACAAAGTTTCTCTTCAACTAAGTATGTTCTTGTCTTGAACAGCTGAACAAAAAAAAAAGGTGGAGGAGTCTACCCTGAGTAGGGTTTACACATGCATATGTGGATGTCTAAACCTAAGCTGCTTGTCTAGAAAGTCTTTATAGTCATTAAAGAGGATTAGGCACTTTGGAGATACGACTCAGCTCTTTCTAAGGTAAATGTAAAAAATAGGTCAAATGACCAATGTTGCACAAATTCCTCTGTCTTTCCACTGCTGATAAAAAGAATCTAGGCAAATAGACCCATGAAGACACACATAGACATCTGTAGACATTTAAGTCTGTTACAGACTGATTCTTGCTAAAGGTTTTATGAATCAAAGACACAGATGAGATCGGAGTGCAGCTTTCCACCCACTGATCCTTCCAACTGGCATCATCCTCTTTTATGCTTCTGTCTTCTGTTAAACAATTTTATGTTAGGTTATCCTAGGTAAAAAGTAGAGAGGCAAAACATAGTTTCTTTAATTAATTTTAGACTGATGGATATATAAGGGAAGTTTCACTGAGAATTTTTCATTTATATTTTCATCAATCTGTGTAATTATTGGAACATTTTACTCTTTTGAACTTGGAAAATGGATTTTCTTTCTGAAAAAAATATAATCTTTGCTAGGTTTTGCTACAAAATGCATTGACTTCTGAATAATGATGCTTGTTTTCATGTAACTCTGATCAATCTGGAAAGAGAAATCTAGAATAAAATTCATTTTTCTCCAAAAACTAACAGAAAGCTTGTCCACTACTTCAATCCATTTCAGTATCAATTTTATTTATATTAAATAAAAAGCTTCTTTACTGCTCACAGAAATTAGCAAATGTTTCCTGGGCACTTCATTGCAATTTGGAGCAACGCTGTGAGTCCAATGCATCTTCTGTTAAACTAATTGGAAAGACTCCTTTTGAGTGAGAATTGGATCAGGCTCAGAAGAGTAAGAATTACCAGCTGTGCCATTCTGTGCATTATTCTTCTGCCATATCTTCTGCTGGTTCAATTAAATTCGTATTAATCTTGTGAAACATACTGAACTATGTTTCATAGTCAAGATGTTCAACCTCCCTGAAAGTTTCTAATACATTTAATCCCTTGAATTTGGGAGCTAGCACTACAGTCCTTCAGCCCCTCAAAATAAGTTTATGAACCTGAACAGATGAAGTAACATTTTGATGACAATGGAGAACAGAATGCGGTAAATTCCAAAAACATTTTGTATGCTCATTTTTCCTTTATCCCAAATTTGTCACTGAATAACAAATTCATTGTCAGGAATCCAGCACAAGTTCCTGGAGGAACTTCAAGTTCCTGATTAGAAGCAGTAGCTGTATTTATACCAGTAGCTGTCAATTATTTGCTGCCAATTCAGCCCTGAAATACCCACAAGGGAGGGAGCCAAGGGAGGGAGCCAAAATGTGTTCTTTAGGTTTGGTGACTCCTGTTGCAACAAGGAGGAGGTGACTAATTAAGGGTTTGGGTTTTTTTTTCCTCCTTTAAGTTGATACTGGACAAATTGAAAAAGAGAGGGAAAATTGTCTAGTAGATCAGGCTTGGAAGGCCTTTGTGAGTGGCAAGCACTTCTTTCCACTCCAAGAGATCTGAGAGATAAGTTTTGATAATATTTAGGGAAAATAAATGAATTCTTTACCAACACTGCTGCATTGCCTCAAAGGGATGTACCTCAGATATCCCAATGCAGACACATATGGCTGTGCCATGTGTATTTTACAAGCCCTCTGCTCTTTGTAGGGTCATGCCTTGTCTCTACCCTTTGTCTCCCTACCTGGGAGGTCTTCAGTCATACAATGCGAAGTCCAAGCTCCTCTCCGTGTCTGAAGAACCATGATTTTATCTCCAGGTCAGTACAAGCTATGAAGGTCTTATAGCTCTGATGACTCCAGCCACAGTTTAAAAGCAAACGTGAGCCCTGTTTGTTTTAAGAGAAAAGTCTGTGAAGTATTTATGTCTCAGAAAACATTTCCAATATCAGTTATTCTTTAATGATGAATATATTCTCTGCTTGGACTTCAGTCTCCTCAACCCTAAACAAAGTGTCATAAATCCTCTGGCCTGAAGTGCATTTAAACTTCATCTAGCACATTGAAAAAGCCTTTAAAGTGTCCTGTGCTCAATCTCTGCTTATCTCTTGTCAGGGCATGTTGGAATTATCCAAATACCTAGTGGGCCATTTGCTCCTCATATTCGTCAATGTCCCTGGGTATTTGCCCATGTAGAAGAAGGTGTGAGCCCTTCACAGTGAGGGGGATTTGAATCTAGAGCTCCATATCCCAAGAGAGTTTCCTAATCACCGGGTTTTATTTGAGGCACCCTTTATAATCTTTCATGTTGAAGAATTGCAGTTAACAATGAGAGACTCTGGGTAGTACAGGAGATAAAAGACTCTAGTCTTGCGGTCTGGATACTTCTTTATGGAGAAACCAAACTGTTGTTCTGCTCCTGGCTTTGTTTTCTTCTGATTTAATCTTATGAATAATAAAAATGTGTAAAGATTTGCTAATGAAAAGTGTGCATCCTTTCATGGGATGTTGGATGGATGAGGCCCAGAGCCCACCTCTTGTATCAGGGATGGAGTGACTGCACTGCCACACAAACGTCTAATTGATGCACTTAGGTGACCTATGGCATCACTGGAGAGAGGAGCTCCTGATTTTGGCCTTTAGACTGTTTCCTGGATACCTTCAGGGGTGCCGTTAAATCTGCCAGGAGAGGGGCTAAACTCAAAATGTGCTCAGAAACAATTTGAGAGCAAAACTTGGGTGGTGTGAATTACCAAGCACTAACACAGAGCACCAGATCCCACTCTGCAAGCCAGGTTTCAGACTAATCTTTCTAATTCTTTAGAGCCTCTGCAGAAAAACGGAGGACTGTACCTCACTTAAGAGAGTTCTGCAAGCGCAATTAAAAGCATCACAGCAAGAGATGCTCAGCTGCAGTTGCATGAGGGGCCAGCGAAGATCAAGGAAATGTTGATGCTCCATCAGTACTAGCAAGATGCAGCTGTTGGAGGGACATTTTCAGGTTTGTAATTCAGAGCCCAGCTGGAACTCCATAACCCAGATTTATTGGCCCTCTGAGCATACCGCAAAGACAATCTTTTCTCCCCTCATCTTTTGTTGAGGAAGGAGGGAGGCAGAGATGAGTATATTTATGGCAAGCCCTTTGCTTATGTTATGATTTTGATTTATGGAATAAGTATTTGAAGCCCAGTTGTCAATAGCTGTATTTTGGAGATTCAGAATATTCAAGGATATCAGAACATTCTGACGATACCAGGAAGTAGTGGGTCAGCTGAAAGTGAGCCATTTTGGTGACAGGTATTATTCAAATACATTTTGAGAGTTAATCTGTGCTCTCAGGGGCATACTCTGAATAGGGAAAGGGGAAACTGAGGCAGAAAGGAATAACGTGCTAGTTCTGGTGTGGATAGAGCGAGGATTGGATCCCCGTGTGTCTACAACCAGCCTAAAGACACTATTTAATACAATGTAACGCCTCCATGCCTTGACAAAAATAATACTGTGCATAAAATGTGGGCAGGTGTGAATGCGATTTGTAAATAGAGTGCAGAGGGCATCCAATTTGTCAATTTGTTGTCTAAAATTAGCTCAATTTAGGAATGAAGTGTTGCTTCAACAGAAAAAAATCAAAATGTTTCATTTAGGAAGCGGAAAAATGGCATTTTTCCAGCAGCTAACCATTTCCACCTATCATCAGTAGATATGAGTACACGAAGACAACAATTTACATGGAAATGTAAGCATACAACTGATCAGAGACATGATACTCATTTATCTATATGTGTATATACATGTATAGATGTCTACTTAAAGCATTTTGCACTAGTCTTGGTTTGGGCTTCTTGATATTTGTCCTGTTTGGTTTCTTTTGAGGCCACGTAGGAAGTCCGGCTTTGATGCTGGAAGACTATCAAGGGCTTTCTTGTCCTTTGCCTCTTCCCAGAATCTTCTGATACTCCAGAAAAGCAGGTGAAAATGGAGTGAAAAAGCTTTACTAAAAATGCTAAGTGAGTTCCTTTGAGGGTAGCAGTTAATTAAAAATGCTAAGTGAGTTCCTTTGAGGGTAAGCAGTTAATTAGATTAAGTGTTTCAACTATGAAATATATATATATATATACACAAAACTCACAGAATTTTATCATCTCTAAAATGCAAAAGGCCAGAAGCTGAGCTTTACAGTATTATTATCACTGTCATCCTCACTAGCTTTCATGTTTTCTTTTAATGGGAAGACCTGTCTCTTTCTATCAATCAGGATCTGTCAGCACAATGTTATTATGTCTGTGTTATTATTCAGAAACTTCTTTTCCAGTGTTAACTGCTTTTTGCCAACCTCAGTTATATAATGTAATTGTACTGCAGCAGCAGCGCAGTGCTTGAAGAGGGATGGGGTGGAGGGCTTATTTTTCCTGATATCTAGCCTAGACTGAACTGAGAGAGAGTTCAAAAAGTTGGACTGAGGCATTGCTTAGTTTCTATGTGCATAGAAAAAGCAGAAAGAGTGTGTGTGTGTGTAAGCAGCAAAAGCAGCAAAAGAGCCAAATCTGGAAGAAATATAGTAAAATGGAAGGAAATAAAAAAAGGGAGAGAAAAGAAGCTGAGGCCATAACCTATACAACACAAAAATTATTGCACTCATTAGTCTTTTGTGTTTATGAGAGACAGAGATGGGAAACAGACCAAAATATTAAAGTTTATTTCTAGTTGACCCCAAATGATTTTTTTTTCAGTTTAACTCATCAAAACAATATCTCTTGTTCTTTTTTTTTTTATGCTTTTTGCATCATTTACAGTGAATGAATTCAGTTTTAAAATAAAATTTTCTCTTAAAAAAGAAATTCAAGTGGGTCATTTGTAAAATTTCACATCCCATCACTAAAATTTGTGATTCGTGACAAGTTCTATTCAATCTTAACTTGCATTTTTGGAGGATAAAAAGATAGTAGACCTTTTTTTACTCCATGCCTTATTCTAATGCCTGCTCAGGGATTTATAAAATGTTCCCTTTTTGGATATCAGAGATCAAGGGGGAACATGGTTTTCAAAAGGCCACTGCTTCCTCAGTGGTGAAGTGTACATCATGAAACGCCTGAAGCTTTGATGATATTCTCCAATGCGGCAACTGCTAAAGCTGAGTTGGAGCTTAGGCAGGAGCATGAAGTAATTTGTCACTACTATAGGTCATTAAAGGAACACTTATCCCTTTGTATATATGCATTATGATACATTCTTAAAACTCTTTTCCATGCATTGGCAGAGCTTGCTGGCTGGGAAAGGGGGTACTGAGGTCCCTTTCAAAGAACCGTCCAGTAAGTAGATTCTTTCTTCATTGTCTTGTGCTTCTCTTTTGAAGACATTAGCTAAATGCCGCTGACTGTTCTCGCATTTTTCAGATTCTCAGCCTTCTTAGACTTCCAGTTCTTTCATTTAACAACATTTTAGGAATGGGATTTTACTTGTTGAACGTGATATAGGAGAAGAAATAAATAAATTGAAACCATCAATAACCATATGAAAAAGCAAGAAGCTCTTTCTGTCTACTTGAAAGCAAGTAGACATTGCTTCAGAACTTGCCTGGATGCTCTTGTGGTAGTTATCTCAAAGCACTGAAAATTCATATCATAAATAAAAATGACTTTTAAAGATGAGTAACCAATTTCTAATAAACTCGTGGTAACATTAAGAAGAAATAAAAAGAAAAACCAGGTAGTTAAAAAGCAAAACCCCATGACTATAGCTGTGTTTTTCAAAAAGGCAGCTGCATAACAGTGTATCTGCACGTAGTATGATACCTACCCATTACTGTGCTCCTGCATCCTGGATAAATGCAGATAGCTCTTCTCTGGTGCCTCAGCAGACAATGTGAACCAGTAACACATCAGGCATTGCACTTCAGGGTATCTCCACGCAAATTCTGCATTTGGTTTGTTTCACTGCAGCTTCTCCCAAAAACTGTGGTTCCAGCTATGTGAGCGATAACAACAGCAGGAACTGTAGACAAGCCAGTGATGGCCATAAGCTTTTGAAGACCTGCTGTGAGTACAATGTGGAAACATGGAAACCAAACTGCTCAAGGATGCTCAGGACTCTTCATTAGACTTGGAGCATTATAGCATAACAGGAGATAACAGCATAACAGAATAACAAATTCTGTTCCATCTTGATGATTGAAATGGTTACTGTCTAGCTATGGAAAATCATACAAAAAATGTGTATTTACAAATAAATATGTTAAGCTTTTTGATTATGATCCTGCTCAATTCCACTCTTATTTTATTTTAAAAGTTTGTATGGTTTTGCCAAGCTGACACTTAGAAGTAGTGTTAAGTTTAACATAACATTAAACATAAGTTATACCTGAAAACACATTTTATTTTTAAAACAGCAAGAGCTGGAAGAGCAAATTGTGTACTCTGCCTGTGAACATTTCATTGAACTTTTGTGTTCATTCTAACAGCATAATACTCTTAATATATTTTTTTTTTTCTTAAAGAGAAAAAAAAAGAAAGCTGATAGTTAGCTTAACTGCTGTGATAGAGATTGGAGATAACAGAGCCCTACCTGTGAGGCTGAGATTGCCACTTTCTTTAACTTTGGCAAAATGCATCCTTCATAGACTTCAGCCAAGGCAACGGTGGGAGTGGTCCACAGTAGACTACCAAATTAAACAGCAATCACACCACCTAGGTGCTGGGCAAGGCAGCATCTACTGTGCATTGTGGAAGAAATGCCATGATTGCTGTGATGAGAAGACAGTGTGAGTCTTCCCGTCATTCCTGGGGAGGCGAACAGAAGGCATGTAATCATATCCCCAGTGTGAGTGCTATGACATTAGGAAGTGTTCAGATAAAAAAGTATCTTTGTTTTAAGTGCCTTTCCTGGAGACACAATGGTATCCAAGATCCCTTAAAACCATATGCAAGGGTTTTGTTTTCTTGGATGAAGGGAAGCCTTCCCATAAGAAGGCAACAAACTGTAGAGGACTTGATGCCAGCTACAAGGAACTCCCCATAAATTCCTGCCATCCACCGCAATTATAGTGGATGCGGTCATCAAACGCTGAGGAGGGACAAATAGGCTTGGCTCTATCTCCCCGTCACTACGAAGGAATGACCTTGCTCCTGGAGTGACCCAATAGTGTTTTTCTCCCTCTTTCATATCTTGTGGCTCATCTACTTATCCATTCCTTAATTACAGTAAGGTTAAGAGTCTCATGGTCTTGGTCTTAAAGAAGAAATTGAAATTATACACACGCACACACACACTTAACAATAACATTATTTGTTGTAAGCTTGGAAATTTCATGACAGATCATTTTCCTTAGCCATGCCATGTATGCTATGATAGAAAGGATGGCTGGGTTTCTAATTCAGGCTTAGGATTTAAGTGATAAAGTATGTGCTGTACCATAGGCTTCCTGTGTAATGTTGGGAGAGAGTTTAGGTTTTCAGTAGTGGTGCCTCCATAAACTGAAGGCAATGCTGTTCCTCAGGAGTATTTAAAGAAAAATAAAAAGATATACCATGGCTATGGTACTATGGCTATTACTGTTATTTTCATGTAATTACAGTGGATGAAGTCAATGACAGATTTTCTGCCCAAAGAACAACGGGGGTGAAATGAACTGAAAGCAGAATAAGAATATTTTACTCTCACTGTGTAAGGAAATTAATCTTCTTTGTACAATCAATGCATGGTCAAACATTAATTTCTGGAATTATCTGGAAGACAGAGGAAAGGAGTAGAAGGATTAAGACTTAGGAACAATTACAAGACACACTAGTGCTTTCAAAAACTTGAAAAAAAGGCTCTGATTCATCCAAAGAGAGGTGGCACCATCTAGATACAATTATTAGGGTAAAAGATAAAGTTATATTGAACATGTAAAACCAGGATAAATTAACTGAGTTTCTGTTCTAGAAGGAGGTGGAATTGTTTCAAATCCTCTGGGTTGGGATGGCATTTTCAATGGAAGTCGTATAACTTTTTCACTAATGATGGAATCGATGGGCTATGGGAAAGTTGCACTGAAACTTGGATACTCCAGGCTTGCTTGTGACTGGAGAAATAAACTCTGTCAAGGAAACCAGAGGGAAAAAGAACTCTGTAAAAATCCTGCATGACTCTTAGGTCCTTGTTTGGCAAGTGTACCAGCATCCTTACTGTTTATCTGAAATGAGAATAAGAGACAAAATGTGGCCAAATCCCTGACTCTGGCTGTCTTGACTCAGTGGCATAAGTGGCAGTAATAATAAAACTAGTTTGCTGCTAATGAAATTCAGTAATAAATTATTGACTTACTGGAACTAGGAAAAAAACATGAAATGTGTCATGATGATAGGTTATTCTCTGATTCACAAACTCCTGAGATCTAGGCTGAGGTCTTCGCAGCACTGAACTAGCACCTAACTTCATTACAACCTGTGTAAATGGAAGCGTGAAGAGGAGACATTGGGTCATTCAGCATTGCAGCTGGTAAGCTTCTGTCATTCCTGCTGGAACTGCAGAAAATACAAACTGTTCACAGTCAGGACCTCTGGGTGTTTCCACTGCAGCTGTCTCAATATTTTCAATTTGTGGCCTGGACCCTGAGGGTCAAATCTCCCCCCAGATTTGCTCTGTAAGGTTATGATTCTAGGACATCAATGTACTGTGAAAAAAATGTAATCGATCTCTATCAAATGAATGCAATACTTGTTCCATTCAATGATCAAACTCAGAAACAGGACAATGGCAACTCGAAGGCTGAAACAAGAGAATCCCACTACATTTACGAAGTTAAAACCTCTGAAAAGATTAAAGCACGATGACTGCATGACATGAAGCTGGAAAGACGGGCAGTGTCAGCTTGAAAATAATGATTCAGAGGAGACATTCTCAGTTTATTATTTGGGTTCAAGTAGAGGTGAAGGTAGTCAAAATAATAATAGGATTCCCTACAAAATCTATTTATTAGTGGGCAAAAAGAACAATAAATATTATTCAGAGCAAGTTCACATTCTCCACAGCTTCTGCCTCTCTTATTCTCGCTGAATACTAGCTTTAAGCTTATAAACAATTTAGCTGAAACAAAATGAGAACTGTAGGTTTGGAGAAATCTTTGGGATAAATACTTCAAGATAAATAGAGCCAAACGTGCTATTTCCCTTTGGCTCCTCAAGTTTTCTTTACCATCAAGGCCTCCTATCCAGCAATGTAAATGCTGCTGTAAATGAATATTCACTTACCCTCTCTGGAAAAGGTGTTTGAAGCAGAGAAAAAACTAAATCAAGAGTTGGTTGAGGCTTATCTACCATGGTGAGTCAGAAACTGAATGCGTCCTTCAGAAAGCGTTCCTTGTTCTTTACCAAATGTTGATATATTTTGATTGCATAAATGAAAGCAAAAGCTCAAAGAAAATATATTTCTTTTTTGTTGTTTTGTCATAGCACAAGAAATGCTGAATTTTCATGAAAGCATAATATTGCAAAGCCTTATCTCCTCTTTTTTAGAAAAGAATATTCTTTTAGAAGTTATTCTTTTGGTCCTTACGTTAATATTTTCATTTCTACTAGAATTATAACAGGGCAGAGCTGTTGTCAAAAGTCTTTAATGTATTAAAATTGTATTCAGGATTCAATATTTTACTGTTCCTGCTTTCAGACTATAACAACATGTATACCCAGCACCTTACTGGTAAATATATTTTCTTTGATCATTGCAACATTACTGATTTGAGTGATAAATATTACATCAACAGATACTTTTGCTTTTGTTTGCTCAGTATGAGGTTTTCAAAGAAGAGACAGTTCCTTTAAGGCCAAACAATTTTTTTTTGTACTCTGTATTTTGCTTTTTATGCTGAGCTATGTTTTCCTCACTAAAATGGGTTTTACATCCACAGTAGCAGGAACAGATGGAACTGGAGCCCGTTACAGTCTTCTGAAAGGGAACACATCTGGAGCACAGATGATTTTGGCTTACCGAAAGTGGAAGGAATAATACTTAGTGCCATGATTGTGTATTATAGTAATACAGCTTTTAACAACATTTGTTCCCCTTTTGTTGAAGTGGAAGCTGTTACTCAGGACTTTGTGGGGAGATACAGGTGGTGTGGAGTCAAGATTTTCCTTATAGCGAAAAATTGACTTACATTACGTATGGGTCCTCTTCTTTGAAGAAAGGATAAAAGCAAAAATATATATTCCAAAGAAAGCTCCAGAGAGCAGTTGGGGCCCGCACCTCAGGAGACCCACATCTGGCCCATTTTAGGAATATTTATATTATTACAGTAGTGCCTGCTAACTTCAGTCGTGACCTGGTTCCTTGCAACAGAAATATTAAAAATATTTTAAAAACATTTTAAAAAGCAACAATCCCTGGTAAAAAGGTTGATAATCTAAGGATAAGACAGACAACAGATTGATCAATATCAACAGGGTGTGGACTTGGCATGCTGAAAAATAGGTTGCTTCTCTGTGGCAAGGATAGGATTGAATGAAAAAAGGGGTGGTTTCTGTGGGGCAACAGAGCTCTCAGGGACTCAACAGGACTCTTTTCTCTCTTTTTTATACACAGTACTCACATAATAGTTTTGTTTCCAGGCTTGATATTTGAAGGGTAGGAACTCCTGTTTCACTCATCCTCTGGTCCACAGGGTGTTACAGGTATCTCCATCCATCTGCTCTTGCCTTTGCCTGCTGTGTGTGTTTGTGTACTTTTTAACCCTCCTTCATTCTTCCCCTTCCCTAGTTAGCTTGCTGAAGTCTGTCATTGCCACTTCTCCCTGAGCTCTTGCTCAGGATCATTAAAACTTTTTTTTTTTCCCCATAACAATAAAAATATTTTCTGGAAAAAAATTGCTGAAAATGTATTTCAGGACAGTCAGGACTCCCGAGATAAACAACAAAGTTAAAAAAACCCAACAACACTGCAGTTGTACTAAACTTCAGAAGGAGGATCTATATAAAAATGAGGCATTTAAAAAAAAAAAAAGCTAAAAAAGTTAGGTAAGACAATTAAAACTTAGCAGGTGACACAGAGACTTTTGAGGGACACTGCACGTGTTCCCTTCCATTGTTTTTGAGAGAAAGGCTGCCCACACAGTTTTTACAGCATTGTACAGAGATGGATTATCACATCTGTGCCCCTTTCAAGAGTAGCTGTACATCAGAGAGCCGAAATTGTATTGGCTTTTTGCTGTCATATCACATTGCAATTTCAGGTCTTACTGGCTAATTTCTGTCTTCAGTAAGTCACTTTTAGCACTACTCCTCTGGATTTTCTCTTTCTATTGAATGTGTGTTCTGGTATTATTTTCCCCCCCTTCTGCATTTATTAGCTTGCATTTCCCCATGACATTTCATTTTGAGGTTTTCTGGTTATATGTCTAACCTTTCTAGGTCATTTGCCCTCACTGCTGTTGGCAACAACTTCACACTGCATACAATTTATACATATCATACTTTTCCTTTTGCTTACTTTTGATGTATGTGAAAAGTCAGAACAATTTTCTTCTTCTTTTGCTACCTCAGAAATATTAAGAATGCCGTCTATAAACTTCCAAGCTTTGCTCAGGGTTTCAAGTGACTTACTGGCCACCTGAGCCCCAGGGAGTCTGATCATTACAGGTGGTTGGGTGCTTGAAGGTGCAGGTGAAAGCCTAGGAGGCTTTGCCAAAGTACCTAAATATGAAGTACTAAGTACCTAACTAATCTGACAGTAGAAAGCTTACCAATAAGAAAAAATAGTGAATTGGGGCTCACCAGTTCTTGCAGGGATTGCTGCAAGAAGAAAGCTCCAGGTGGTATGAGGGAATAAGGGGATTTGATACAAGTGGATCAGGGAAAGTTCTCCTGCCTCATCTTGCCATGTCCTTCCTTGTCCTGTCTTGTCTTTTTTTTTTTTTTTCTGTTCCCTGAAAATGTCAGTCTTTCTCTTGTCTTAGTTCTTTATGTGATTTGGGGAAAAATCAACTGTTATCTATTAGCAATTAGTTCAAGGAATCAGAGATAAATTTTTATAATGATTATTGAAACCAAAAACTAGACCTTGAAGCCAAACGGGCAAAGGACAGGTTTTGCAAGGTGGCAGGTCTCCTCTAGGTTTGCTTTACTCCTGAGTCCTGCTGTGGGACACGTGAGCCAAGCTGCAGGCAAAGTAGCTGAAATGAAATGCAGTGCTTTTAAATTTTGTACTGACTTGATTTTTGCTTTGCAGTGACATTTCAGATGTGCCAGCATTGTGATCCTTCTATGTTTAGAGACAGAGAAATAAGACCTTTGCATTACCTCCAGAGAGAAATGGTTTTTATCAGCCAAACCCACTACTTAAGGATGCTTTGGGACTCTTGTTAAACAGGATTGGCTTGTTTTATTTTATTTTATTTTATTTTATTTTATTTTATTTTATTTTATTTTATTTTATTTTATTTTATTTTATTTTATTTTATTTTATTTTATTTTATTTTATTTTATTTTATTTTATTTTAGCTTGGCTTGTTTTATTTTATTTTATTTTATTTTATTTTATTTTATTTTATTTTATTTTATTTTAAATGGAGGGCTAGGTTTACAAAATGCAGTAGATGAGGTACTAACAGTCCATTTTGACTGACATTTCATGATTAAAAGACTGGTCTGGGCTGTGGAAAACCTCAAATCTGTTTCTACCTCTGTATGCGGAGATCTGAGAAATCTTTATCCCCGGCATCCCAGAAGATCGGTCTGAAGGAGAAGGCTAGTGTTTGAAAAAAAAAAAGAGAGGGGTGAAAAATTTCAGCCTCTGGTTGATGCAAGAAGGGGTGAGAATCCAGGCATTTCTCTCACTAGCTGAAAGCCTTGACCTCTGAGCTGGTGAATTATCTTGATCTTTGGTTCCAGTAATTTCACATAATCCATGCAAACTGTAAATGATCCAAAAGGAGGGATTAAGGAAAACCATTATTCAAAGGTTTAGAGTGCTGAGAAATTTGGGCAGCTGTGGAGGTGTGTGCACAAACACCTCAGCCAGATGTGGGAACTGTGGTTAAGCCTTTCACACTCTGAATAATGCTCAGACCATTGGGATTTTAGGTAGAAAGAGATGCCTCCTGTTCCCTCCTCCCCCCCTTCTCTCCAAGTGCCAAAAATACAAAGGTGTTTTAAAAATATTTATTGAAATGGATTTTTTTTTTCTAAAATTCAGGTTGATTTGAACCTGTTTTCCCATGAAATTTTTCATTTGACTGCTAAATGGAAATAAAGGATTCAGACAGCCCAGTGCTTAACTGCCACTTAAATCAAAGAAAGTTAACTGCCTCAGCACTTACAAACTATCCTCCTGAGTGACAATTTTGCATGTCTAGATGCCTAAATGCCTCTGAGAATGCGGACCTTATTGCTTGTGCAGTATATTTCACAGATTTCAAAGCACTGTAGCTAATTGCCCTTATTTGCAATAGTAAGGTGTGTGCATCTTTAGGAAAGTATCCCCTTTTCATTAAGGTTAATTAGTCAATAAAATTAAATAGCAAAGGCATACAATAAAAAATGGAAAGTAGCTTATACAGCCTGTCATAAGAAATCTCTTTCTGCCTTAACTGTTCAGGCTTCATCCTTTTCTTTAAGACCACAACTTCAAGTTTTAGCATGGAACTAAGATCCATTCCACATGGGAGTTAAATATCAAGTGAAAAAACTGTACAGGACAGCAAAACAGCTACAAAGAGAAAGAAAATGTAAAGAATGCAAAAAAAAGTACAAACTCTTTTTTTTTCAGGTCATTGACAGGCAGAATTATGCAAAGGATTAATTTTGCTTCTTATCACTGGAGTCTCTTTCCTGGCACAAAAGGGAAATTGCTTAACAACCAACACACCAGGCTCTACAACAGTGACTCACGGTTAAGTTTCTGGGTGACTTAACGTTAACGTGTTTCGTGGTTTAACACCAGCCGGCAACTGAACACCACCCAGCCGCTCGCTTACTCTCCCCCACCCGGTGGGATGGGGGAGACAATTGGAAGAGCAGAAGTGAGAAAACTCATGGGTTGAGATAAGAACAGTTTAATAGTTGAAATAAAGTAAAATAGTAATAGTAATAATAGAAGAATATACAAACCAAGCGATGCACAATGCAATTGCTCACCACCCACTGATGTATGCA
>NW_008796046.1:4903459-4916775 GCF_000699145.1 Aptenodytes forsteri | reverse complement strand
CATGGTATGGAATGTCCCTTTGGCCAGTTGGGGTCAGCTGTCCTGGCTGTGCCCCCGCCCAGCTCCTTGTGCACCTCCAGCCTGCTCAGTCGGTAGAGCATGGGAAGCTGAAAAGTCCTTGACTAGTGTAAGCACTACCTAGCAACAACTAAAACATCGGTGTGTTATCAACTTTGTTCTCATCCTAAATCCAAAACACAGCACTGTACCAGCTACGAGGAAGAAAATTATCCCAGCCGAAACCAGGACACGTGACATACCATAAGCTACCTATGAATGCAGATTTTGAACGTCAGTGGCTGATCTGAGCTGGTGGCTGAATTCTGCTTGAGAAACTAGGAATAAGTAAAATGGAAAGAAAAGATGGCTGTCCAGAGAAATCATGGGCAATATAGGAAAGTGTAAGAGGACAAGCAGATACAAAGTGCTACAGGGATTTGGCTCTGCACTGCACAGGTTAGCAACTGATGAATGCCACTCAGTGGGTAGGTTCGTGTTATACTTAATCTCCTGCACTTCAGAAGCAGGCTTCTTCTAATCCCCTTCCCTCTCCCCCATGTGCATGTTTTAGCCACTTCTCTGGCACTATATTTAGCAATCATGCAATAATATACTTCAACTCACTGATATGATGAAAAAATAATCAATCAAAAATAGGTTTTGTGTTTGAGCATCAAGCTCAACTGACTCACCTTGCAGCTGAACAGCTATTAAATCCCACACTACCTGCAGCTTGGAGCAGAAGAACAGAGCACGATTGTGCTTTGTGATGGAGCTTAAAGTTACACTGAATTACATGGAACATAAACAGAACTACCAGGTTCCATTCTGTTCTGGTTGGGGTTGCGAGCTCTCACTGTTCGGGTCTGAGAATATGCTGAGACAATGTTAGCTATATCTGTCAAACACACCGGGTACAACACTCCTGGTCTTCTATTTAACTTTTTGTGCAAGCGTGGTTGTGTGTTCTCCCAAGTTTTCACAAAGTATTACACAGCATTAGACATCACAGCTGCTCTGTGTAAAACCCTGATGATTAGATGTTACGCAGCCACAAAAACAGACTCCACATTTTTTATTAACTGGATGAAAACTGGATATAATTCTGGAAATATTTGTTCTAAACTATAAATGCAAAATTCAGTTACATAAATAAGACATGCCTAGGATCTTACCTATAACTCAGTTGTTCCTATTAAACAGATCCCTGTTCTGTCCCCATTGTGCTTGTGGGTTATGGTGTAATGGGTAATGGCATACCTTGAATGGCAATGTTTTATTTGCTTGGAATAAGGAAAATCAGGAGAGAGGAGCCAGGACCCTGTTGTAACCCAAGTCTCTGGTCCCATGCTGAGGGAAAGGACAGGTGATTCAAATACAACGCTGGGAAATGGAGAGTGGCATTTGCTGGACAAACTTGGGACATTTTTGGGTATTTTCACAGGTCTTCCCTTCAATGCAGATTATTGGCAACTTTGAGACAGGACCTTGAAACTCCAGTAAGATTTCAGTACAACAGGTGAATTAACAAGGATTAAAGGACTGAGGATGGAAGAGAGACCATGCAATGACTTCTTCATAAGAAGTTCATTCATTCACTGGTTTCATTCATTCATTCATTCATTCATTCATTCATTCACTCTCGCTCCATCTGTTGGTTTTAACCATCATGCTCCAGGAATCCATGTATTTGAGATCTTTATACATCCCAATTAGGGTTGTGAACCAAAGTCCATACCATCAGAAATTATAAAAGTAAGAGCTAATACATAACTCAGTGACAGGATCAGTGTGGATCTCTCTTTAACATCATAAGTAACATAAACAAATAATATCATAAACTTAGCACCCAGAGTAAACTGTCACCTTAAGAACTCTCATACTGCAGTACTTTTTAATTCCATAATACATCTCCTTTAACTTGTCCTCAGCTTTGCATTGACCTTGTTTTCTGGTGAGAACTGCTCTTGGTAAAGACTGAAGCACAATAAAAAATGTCTTTTTATGAAGAGTCCTGTGCCTATTTTGTCCCATCATGCCTATTAACACAACAATTTAATTCCTGTTCTTGTCAATGACTATCTGCAATACCTGTAACATTTAAAACCAGAAACATTACAAACGAGCTCTCTCCTTGTACTGGTTCAACACTATCAATAGCTATTAACAGCAACTACTGTAAAAATTGCGTGTACATGACAAAGGAAATTTGACAGATTCTGCTTTATTTTTCATTTTCTTTGTTGTGTTTTAAAGAAAATGAAATAGAGAATGTGAGAAACTGTGTGTGAAAAAAAAAGGAACATCTTATTTGCTATTACTTGTTCAGAGATAGAGTTTCTAACTCAAATGGAGAGGAATCACATTAATTCCTTTTAACCTTTTTGCTCAAGGAGATTGACTCAACTGAGTCTTAACAACATAAGCTTGCTTAAGTCCGTGTTTATTAACAGTCTACTTCTTCCGTATAATTAACTGCCTGGCCTTGCTTCTTTGTGGGACCCAGAAATTTAGCAATGATGTAAATCTTATGTATCTCCATTGAGGTCAGTGGACCTACAGAGTGGTATAAGAATTACCTCAAGTCCATATAATTTCCACGGGAGATGCAAAATCAGCCCCAGTTCTTTCCCAAATGTTAATACAAGCTATTGATGTAGAATATTATCCCAATTGTAGGAAAGGTGAATATAATGAAATTTCTCAAACAAATAGATGAAGTGGAGTAGAGAGAAATTTCTACCTCGTAAAATAATAAGACCTGGGAAAAAGGCTAAGCTTGGCAATGTGGATGAAGAACATGATGTGTTAAGTAGTAGATCACTGGAAACAGAAGGAGAAGGAAGGGAATGGAGAGATGGATAGTCTGTGGCTTTCATATACGTCGGAAGGGGCTCTACTTATGTTAATGCTGGTAGATAATAAAAAATGAATGTATTCCTGGCAGGTAATAACTGAATCAAACTCTGATGGGATGATATACACATCTGGGGATTCATATTGTTGAATGGTGGTCTGTGAGAATTTCTGTTCTATCTATTTTGGGTAGTAGAGGATGAGAGAATTAATTGCTAGTATATAACATCAAATATCTTTTTAGTATCTTTATAAGTGGATTCTACCTTAATAAACTGGGAAAAAGAATAAGTATTTTTTTATAATTCATGATGACACCATTTAAACAACAAAAAAACGTGTTTGTGCAGTCTTATCTGACATGCATTAATTAGGCTGCAATACTAGAATTAATAAGCTGTGGTCTGGTAGGTTCAGCTTTCTTATTATGGTTTGTAGCAGATGTTATTACATCAATAAAAACCTTGATAATATAACTTTTTTTTTATTATTTTAAAGCCATGCAAAACAACAAAAATCTTGATTTGACAAAAGGCAGAGAAACAACAGAAAGCTTGAACTATTTACATGATCTCTTTTGGGAAGATGAGAGTAGTTGAGACAGCAAGAATTGGTGTTAATTTCAGGGATTTCCTTTCCCAAATTCCCATATCACTAACCACTCACATTTGTTCTTATAAAATGTGTCTGTGATGATACCCTGTACATAACAATACTGAAGCATTCCCTTTGTTATACTTCATCCTGTATCTATATCTATCTTAGGTGCTCTGCCACCTAAATTAGAACATTCGTTTAAATTAACGAGCACTGTAACTACCATGGCTACCCCTTTTGCTGTGATAACTCTGTATCTCCAATGTTTTTCAAGTTCCATTTTTCTCCTCCAACTTCTCTATATGTGCCAATTATTCAAAGTTACAGTTGGAAGACTTATGACAAAGGGTTATTCGGTTATCTGTCCTTTGACACGATGGCTAACTGTCGCTCATTTGCACAAAAAATGTTCTAAGATGAGGATTTCAGTGACAGTTACAATAAAGCCTTCACTAATACATGTGTATAGTCCTACTAGTTTTCTTAACTCTGATACTATGATTTGTAACCCTGTAGCTATCAGTCCACATAAAGCAAATAACTATGCTTAGAGAAGAAAAAGGTTTGGAAAAAAAATCAGCAGTTATCCTGGACTTACATGGCTATGTTATACAATTGTTGAGAGAGTGGAGAGTGGACTTTTATTACTCCTATTATTAATTTAAAACTTCCCATCAAAACTTATCTTCAATACCGTTTTTGCAACAGCAGAAATTACTTCAGTATATTATATTTGTAACTTGGCAACTGCAGCTGAACTAGACAATGGAACAATTTTATAAATAGAAATTGTTGGTTCATCAACATTAACAGATTAATTTTGCCAAAAATGTATTTAAAAAAAAAGCAGTTATGACAAAAAAAGTTAAAAGGTTTAATTCTTTAAGTTTAAAAATATTATTTTCTTGTGTTTTTTTTTTTTTATACTGTTCATGATATGGAACCATTGGATACTAAAACCAATGACAAATGACCAGGTAGAACACCAATTCATCCACCAGAATACCGATTTCAAAACTAATTACCATTTAGAATAACAATTATTAGCACAGTGGATATTATTTCATATCCAATTATGCAAACCATGCAGTGACATAATAGTAAAAACATTAACATTTTTATATATTTCATAGATTACAAAATAAGGTAAAATTTGCAGAAAGAATCAAACAAAATTATTTTGTTTCTTGATATTTTTCCATAAGAAATTTTATTTTTTTTTATTTGTTATAATTCAAAGTATTAATTAAAAAAAGGAAAGGTCATCAATTCCTCTGAAAGGGAAATTTTGAGTTTTGACTCATTGCACTAATTTTGGTAAAATTTTCCAGTTATACCAGCTGGCCAAATACAAAAATAATTTGTCTAATTATGTATAAGAAAGTAAACTATTTCCCGTTGGTAGTGGCCAGCATCATGGGGAAGAAGGAAAGAAAGATGGAGTTCTTTTTTTTTAGTAAATATGATGTTAATTACATAGCAAGAGCTAAGACCCGGAGGGATTGCTTGAGGAATACTTATTTATTTCTTGTGCATTCTTGAAGTGCTTGAGTGTTCTTCCAAAATCTAGAAAAATACATGCATTCTTGAAGTGCTTGAGTGTTCTTCCAAAATCTATTGAAAAATACAGCCTTCTTTGGGATATGCTAAAGCCTTGGCCTCAGCAATGTCATGTAGAAACAATTTCTGCAGTCTAGGACCATGGTGAATAGACATTTCTCACAATATTATAATCAGATATCCCCTTATTCTTGTATCGATCATAGAGAACAGAAACTTCTGCAAATCATTTATTTCTTATGTTTTTGTTATCTTTCCTCATTTCCTCTCAAGAAAGCTGAAATATAAACAAAATCCATAAAGATATATTGCAAACTTATATGTATGTATGTTCTGATACAGTTTTAATTTCCTGATCACATATTGTCTTCTTCTCCAGGATCTCTTTTTTTTTTTTTTTTTTTTAAAATATTTATTTCTTGTGCATTCTTGAAGTGCTTGAGTGTTCTTCCAAAATCTATTGAAAAATACAGCCTTCTTTGGGATATGCTAAAGCCTTGGCCTCAGCAATGTCATGTAGAAACAATTTCTGCAGTCTAGGACCATGGTGAATAGACATTTCTCACAATATTATAATCAGATATCCCCTTATTCTTGTATCGATCATAGAGAACAGAAACTTCTGCAAATCATTTATTTCTTATGTTTTTGTTATCTTTCCTCATTTCCTCTCAAGAAAGCTGAAATATAAACAAAATCCATAAAGATATATTGCAAACTTATATGTATGTATGTTCTGATACAGTTTTAATTTCCTGATCACATATTGTCTTCTTCTCCAGGATCTCTTTTTTTTTTTTTTTTTCATAAAAATGTGGGAAAGATTCAGGATTCCTGGGCGTAACTCCAAGTTTTTCTGGTGACATGCACCAAGAGGAATGTAGACCTTCTGTTCATCTCATACTGTCTTCTCCTACTAAAAATCCCCCCAGTTAGCATTTACCCTCTAAATGTTCTTCTGCCCTGTTCCTTCCTCTTTAGGTTCTGTCCTTTTCCTGTGAGGTTACCATCAAATCTCTGTTTATTGCCTACCTTCTCGTATGAAAGCTAATGACTTTTTGCTTAATATGGTGGACAAAGAATCCACTAACTCCAAAGATTCTAAAGGGCTTAGGGCTAATCCATATTCATGAGCCTTCAAAAAGCCAAACAAGCCCCACCAGTCTTGAATATATACCCTTTGTAAATCTGTATCAGCCAGGAGTGATTTCATAATCCAGTTACTGTGTGCCGAAACCAGACATGAATGACAAGTTACACTTCCACAGTGATCACAAGAAAATTTTTTGCCATTTTAAACCATACTGGGAGAATAACATATGTTAGCTTACCTCTAATTCATTTTAATTTCCAATTCATTTCTCTGAAGTTTGAATTCTTATTCAAACTTAGCTACACCCTAGTTTGAACCATGGGCAATTTCTCTTTACAATGAAACAGAAAGAGAAACCCAAAGAATATATTTTATTCTTGCATTGCAGAAGGAGAAAAAATAAAAAGATTTATATTATTATCTTTAATGTTTCTTTTGATGGTGTTGAAAGAGGTGAGAAGAGTTGCCCTTATTTTGTACATAACACTAAGTGTTCTCTTTTCTTATGAAGATCTTTCTACTGTAAAAGAACAGAATACGTGTCCATCATCTGGATAAGACAGAGTGACTGTAGTGAAGAGTTCACAGTAATGGTCAGCACAGAACTGGATAAAATTGGGAAAGGAGAGAGACGGGAGTTGTCTGGATCCACTATTCTCAATATAGCCCCAGCAAATGCTGCACCTTTTTTCTATTATTGTAAAATCAATACACTTGCAGGGATGCTCGTATTGTGAGGTCTTTTACTGTATGTTTATTGCATTTAAGTTTACTGATTGCTGTCTCATGTACATTCTGCATTGGTGAAACCAGTGAAATTTTTAAGTATGAGAATTGAAATAAAATTTGTTGATCAAAACATTCATTCTAGGCTGTCAGAGGAATACAGACTGCAGAACCTTGGCTTTTACATAGTACTGAAACGTATCTATTTCATTTTTTAACAGTCCACAAGGGAGTGGGGTAGGTGCTCAGAACTACACGCTGTGTTTCATCTTGTCCTTGCAATGTAATCTCAGCCTTGTAATGAAGAGAAGGAACTTGACAGCCAGGTGGATGTTCTGGTGGATGTCTTGAGGCCAGCACCTTCTTCCTTCCCAGCTGGCAGTGGTGTGTAGCCAGATGATCCAAAGATCATATGCACAGACCAGGGTGGTGTGATGAGGACCTATCCTGGCAGATGTGAGCTAGACCTTTACAGGCTCCTGGGGCCAGGAGCCACCTATTTTACCCTTGAAAGCACACTGCTCTGTATATCCTACTGGGGCATACCCAGAGCCGGGATTGATTTCATATAAGGTGAGCTTTAGTCAAACTGTTATGCATATGGGCTTTTAAAACTAGAATTGCTGTATTTTATGAATACTCTAGGTTAAGAATGCTCTAGAAAGTAAATGAAGACTTCCTTGTCAGTATCTGTGCAGGGTCAACACCTGTATTAGGAATTACTTCATTGAAATAGGTGTTTTGTCTTCTTCAACATAAATAAAATGGCAAGGCGCTAATAAACAGTAAGTGTGATAAGACTGTTTATACTATATGTGTAGTAGCTGTGAGCTCAGCATCCCCTAGAACCGGAATTATGTGAAGTCCTACACAACTATTAAATCCTACTAATAGGCTTCATATGCAGTAGTAGCTGTCTGCAGCTTAGGTGGATTTCCAGATGACTTGTCAACAAGGTCCCTTGCCAGAGGTGTTCAGAGAAACCAGGGAGACAGAGAAGGCCCTTGCATGAGTAAAGAAATGCTTAAAAGGACAAGGAAGGTGGGAGCAGATGACTGCATGGCCAAAAGAAGCTGTGCAGGGACCCTGCTGTTCAACAAGTTAATGAGTGATTTGGAAAAGGGTGAAAAGTGAGGTGATAAAGCTAGCTGGCAATCCTAAATTATTCAAGGCCAACTGTTAAGTGTTGCAAGAGTAGTGATGTGGTAGATAAATTTCAATGTAGGTAGATGTAAAATAAGTCAACCAACGAAAACAATTCTAACTTTATACCCATGGTAATGGGCTACAGCTGGTGATTATCATTCAGGAGTGAGACCTTGGAGTTAAAATAGACAAGTATTTCTATGCAAATTTCAGCTGTTAACTGTCAAATCAAAAGCTAGGAAAGGAACAGGGAACAAGATAAATTTGGAAATCCATGATGCATTTGTGTATGAAAACACCACGTAAAGTTATTCCCCCTTTCCCCCTCCTCATTTTCAAAGAAGATAAATGAAAAATTATTTGCCAAGGATTTGGTAAAGCTGAAAAAGGTTTTAAGAAAGGGTTTCCTTCTCAGATTATCAAAGGAGTGAAACAACTTCTGTATGAGGGATGGCCAAGTACACTTGAACTCTTCAGCCTGGGAATGAGATCTTTGAGAGAGTATGTCAGGTCTACAAAATCAAGGGGAGGTAACAGGGAGATGACTGCTCGTTGTCTCTTCCACTATAAGAACTTGGGACATCAAATAGGGTAGCAAGTGGCAGGTTCAAAATTAATAAAAGCAGGTAGCTCTTTGCATAGCTTGGAATCAAGCTGTGGAAATCCTTGCTACAGCATGATGGTGAAGCTTGCAAGGTTGAAAAACTATTGCATAAAATTTTGAAACAAAAATCCACGGAGATACAGACAGAAAGAGGGACACATGCAGAGAAAATACCTGTGGTGAGGACTCTAAGAAGCAAATAGATCCTGTGATTATCCTCAGACTTAGGATAATTTTGTTTTTAAAGAACACCATATTTGTAATGTGGCTACATAAGCTGCTAAAAGTTAGCACCCACTGATAACCATTAACTATTAACCATTAACTCCATGCTCCACTTGGAACCATGAATCAGCCCAAATGAAATATTAGATGGGGCGCAGCTTCCCCACATTCCTTGGTTCCTCATTAAACCTTTCCATTAAGCTACAAAGAGTGGGTTGAAATCTAGCAGTTGTAATTCTTTTCTATTAATCCACTTATTTGCTCATGTATAGCTGTGTAACATTAACTATTAACCATTAACTCCATGCTCCACTTGGAACCATGAATCAGCCCAAATGAAATATTAGATGGGGCGCAGCTTCCCCACATTCCTTGGTTCCTCATTAAACCTTTCCATTAAGCTACAAAGAGTGGGTTGAAATCTAGCAGTTGTAATTCTTTTCTATTAATCCACTTATTTGCTCATGTATAGCTGTGTAAAATCTCGCTTTCTCCTCGATTCTTTCTCCTCGAGTCTCTGCATGGAACTGCCATACAAAACATGCACTGTTAGAAGTTTTTGGGCATATCTCTCTGATAAACTACTACAGCAACAAATTACTGCTTAGAGAAGAGGCTGTGTTCTTGGGGGCAATAAAATCCTAATAAATGTGTAGCATGAAGGTGCCAATGAAATTATTGAATTAAATACCTCGGAGAGAAAAGACTTTATCAAATAAACGTCTGAGCCAATTCTCAGATAGTGGACCATGGTTACAATGAAACTCACAGAAACACATACTAGAGAGAAAAATGTGCATGAGGTTTTGTATGTATAACAAAGACAGCAGAAGCAATATGAAACTGGTCCTGAATTTAACTGAGTGAAATGAGGTACAGACAAATGGCAGAAGGTCCAGTTATGAGATCTTGATTGGGGGATTCTGATCTGCCATGTAAAAAAGTATCAACAATACAAATCAGCCTTATCAGAGGGTACGGAAAAATTGGTGCAGTCTTCATTTGAGAAATAATGCACAGTCATGTTCTACACAGCAAGTCCACTGGAGGTGTCATATCAGGCAGTATCTGCCCCAGCATCTTCTCTCATGCAATGGTCAACACCGTACGGTTTTGAGGAAATTGAAAGCTATTTCATAATAGACTTACTGTCCCACAAGTGAGATCCCTTTCACTCCCAATCACCAAAATCATGAGATGGTTATTAATGTTAATTTTCACCTTAGCTAATGTTACTGTAGTTGTTTGGCATTTTCAGTAGATAAGTGTGTATTCTAAAAGGGTTTCCTGGGCCTTTGCTGCATCCCAAATACTCCTTTCATGAGTACAGATGATGAACACAAGGTCATATTAAGGTGCAACCTTGAAATTAGCTGAGTAGCACACCAGCAGAGAAAGTCTGGATCCATGTAACCTCTGAGTGAGGATCCCAGCATGCACCTACCAGCAATAAGGACAGGTCAGGCATGACATGATCGGCCCTGCAGTGATGGTGTAACCCATCTGTCCCTGTAGTACTGTCATGTCACCAGTACTAGGCAGAGATACCAGCTGCGGAGCACTTCCTAGTTGTGTTGGCCTTGACCCAACCTATTGTAAGGGGAAAGGAAATCTGTGGGCAGAAGGGGAAGAGCCCTTCAGATGTGTGGACACTTGCAGCCAGATGTCCTAGATCAATCAATGTATCGATGACAGCCTTGCTCAGATGGGATAGTGAGCTACGTAGAAAAGCATTTGCTCACTCCCACTCTGTTCCCTGCTTGTTAGCCAGTTAACCATCTGTGTAATAAGACCTAAAGCTACAGCAGCAGTAATGACCTGGGTCTTGAATCATTACAGATTTTGGCTGTTGTTCAGCCATAAGTTTTACTTTTCTCGACTTCTGAGTGCTGAGTATTACAGACTGACCGGTATAAACTAGTTTATAATTGAGAAACATGACCAGTGAATTCCAGCTTGTGAGAAAAACGATCAATGACTTATTTAGTTAAATATTAAAGGATTAGCTTTTTTTTTTGTAAGTACAGATAAAATTTCTATCTAGGAGAACACAAAATATTTCCTATTATGCAATATTTTAAATAAATTTCCATCAGTTCCATGGAATTTCCTCCTGTACTTTACTGTTATCTGAAATGACTAATTTAAATATTATGAATAAGGTGTTTGAGGTACTTCTAATATCATAGGAGATAGAGGTGAATACTGACTGAGCTATCTTCCTTGCTGTATTGTAAAAAATCTTTATGACTCATAGCCAGATATAAATAACAGGACGGCAGGCTGGTTGGCTAGATTTATAGTAGAGGGCTTAGAAAAATTTCTTTAGATTCATTGTAGATACATTTAGGTTGGAAGTCATAGCTGTACAACTGAGCTAGTTGTCTGGATGCCCAATATAGTCCACGGAGGATCTCTGACACACTTTTTGTCTCATTCTAAAATTGACATCCAAGTGGGCCATTCCATTCGTACACATTTCTTTTCTCTGAATGCAAAGGGAGGTGAGACCAACTGGCTGTCTACACTGCACGAATCTCATATTTAGGTGATATGGAACCCCCTGCAAGTTCCCTCTTCTTCAAATGCTGAACAGAATATACCTATTAAGTAAAGAGTACATTGTATTTTTTAACTGTTACCTTCGTTATATGTCATCATAGAATCATAGAATCATAGAATCATTAAGGTTGGAAAAGACTTCTAAGATCATTGAGTCCAACCATCAACCCAACACCACCATGCCCACTAAACCATGTCCCTAAGCGTCTCATCTACACGTCTTTTAAATACCTCCAGGGATGGGGACTCCACCACTTCCCTGGGCAGCCTGGTCCAATGTTTCACCACTCTTTCAGTAAAGAAATTTTTCCTCACGTCCAATCTAAACCTCCCCTGGCGCAACTTGAGGCCATCATCTAGGATAAGATTTTTTTTTTTTATTATTTTGAGGTCAATAGACCACTATTCCTAAGTTTACCATGGACCAACATATACTGTTTGAGGTCTTTATAGTCCAGCAGAGACCCTAGCCGGTGTGAAGAAGGCCACTGCATTACAACATTGTTGCTATACTGATGACCCAGGAAACCAAGAAGGTCCTAAGCATGATTGGATAGACTATCAAGATCTTGCAAAAGTTCAACAATCTGGAAATCACTGCTTCAAAACATTTTTTTTATTAAAACCCCAAAACTGCTTTTCTCTTCAAAGAAGAGAAAGGTCTTGTTTTCCTTTGTACTCTGTATGATATTACTGTCGTGTTTAGTTTTTAATAGAATCTTTAGTGTGTGTTAATAGTTTCTTGGACTGTAAATTGTTTTAAAAGCTGTATTAATCCTGAAGCAACTGTACATTCATCTTACCTTCTCAGATGCAGCTTCAGTGTACTATAATTTAACCTTCTTTCTAGACAAAGGATGTTGAAGGAGCTCCCAGAATAGAAGTGCTTTATTACTATAAGATTCTAGTAAGATCAAGTACATACTCTGGCAAAGAATATTTACTCATTCTCCATGTAATCTGTCAACATGTAGCCCCAAACTTTCCTTTTTTAAATGCTTTTTTTTTCCCTTTATGCAGAAGACCTAGTACTAGTTTAGATGTAAAATAAGCACGATGAATAAAAGGTGACATTTGAGCTGTATATATAACCATGAAGCAGCACTTCCATTTTACATTCCATGGTTGAGATGACACTGACTTAAAGGAGTCACTGCTTATATAAACAAGCAAGTCCCTGCGGACCGCTTTTTCTCCCTCCCCCAAAGATTTTACTTGCAAACAATTTGTATCCCTGGGTGTTTCATTTGATATTCGGCTGGATGTCATTCCTGTCACTGCATGATTAAAAAAAAAAAAAAAAAGGCAACAGTAACAAATACAAAGAACACTGCCATCTTTTTTATAACCCCATTCTCTCAAGCCAAGCATCCTGAGCTTCACACAGAGGGGCTGCTGTTCAGAGGGAGGTGATCAGAGCTGTAAATGTGTAAGACAGGAGCTGTGGTAGGGCAGACAGATTTTAGTGGATTGACAGATTTCATTTTTATATCTGAAAGGAAAGATGATTTTCTGGTGGTTTTCTCTAGGAAAAAGAAAAGGCTATGAAGATGACATATTCTTCCAGAAAGATGTGGGCCAGCTTTTTTAATGAAGACACATATAGGCCAGTGCAGGACCCTTGACATGCCTGAGGGACAAGATGCCATCCAGATGGACCTGGATAAGCTGGAGAAGTGGGACCATGTGAACCTCATGAGGTTTAACAAGGCCAAGTGCAAGGTCCTCCACCTGGGTCAGGGCAACCCCCAGTATCAATCCAGGCTGGGGGATGAAGGGATTGAGAGCAGCCCTGCCGAGAAGGACCTGGGGGTACTGGTGGATGAAAAGCTGGACATGAGCCAGCAATGTCCACTCACAGCCCAGAAGGCCAAGCGTATCCTGGGCTGCATCAGAAGAAGCGTGGGCAGCAGGTTGAGGGAGGGGATTCTGCCCCTCTACTCTGCT
>NW_008796046.1:4888195-4903034 GCF_000699145.1 Aptenodytes forsteri | reverse complement strand
AACATTCAAGGTCAGGTTGGACGGAGCTCTGAGCAACCTGATCTAGTTGAAGATGTCCCTGATCATTTCAGGGGTGGGTGGGCTAGATGACCTTTAAAGGTCCCTTCCAACCTAAACTATTCTATTATTCTATGATTCTCTGATTCTCTGATTCTGTATGTCAAACCTATCCTATCCTATCCTATCCTATCCTATGCTATCCTATCCTATTCTATCTTATTCTATTCTAAACATCATTGTGCTTCCAGAAATTTAACTCCACTGATACTCTTTTTGGGAATTACAGTCTGTGAGCAATCCCTGGTATGCAGACCCCTTCTCCGTGCAGCCCAGGCAAACGTGCTGTGCAATGCAGACATGTGGGATGGAAGCTGTTTCCTCTGTCCTCCATTTACAGCCCTTTGATGGAATTTAGCGCCTGCCATTGTGCCAGCCAAGGTCAGGTCAACAAGACCTGCAGCTCTGCTGATCTACACACTTGCAGCTATAGAGACAAGTTATTTTTTCTTAATGGTTACACAACCTAGGAAGAGATGAGCAACATTTGGCCATGTAATTTATCCAACAATAAATCTACACATGGAGGTCCTGAACCTAACCTTCTTCTGCAGTCCTTCGTTTAGTGAAGTTCACAGGAGCTGACAGACATGGTGAGTCTCTTAGACAATACTTAACTTAAAGGGATAATTATAATGGGAGTCACATACATCAGTAGTTTGCTTCTTAGCTTCTGTACAGAGACACACTATGACCCGCCTGAACACCCTAAAATTTATTTTCAGGTGCTCGGTACCAGGCAGGATCAGTCCCATGGAAGCATAGTTTATTACTACAGACACTTGCATTTAGTGCTCTCATCTCCCACACTAGTTTGTTTGCCTTTGTAAGTCTCCTTGAAGTGCTTGCTGAAATGTTAAAAATACTGTGTTCAACCAGGCTGGGGAGCATGGAGGCCTCCTGCTGCTGCAAGTGATCTACAGGACTAAAGATAGTGTTTAGCTAAACCCATGGTGACATAGGAACTAGAGCCCTTCAAAACAAAATGATCCAAGGTGAAGTATTCTGCAGAGTATGTGTAGAGAATAAAAGCTCAGAACCAATCTGCTGAGACAAAAAGGCCTGGAGAAGGGTTAATTTCACGTGATGGCTCAGTTTGATTCACAATTTTTGTCCAAATTCTGAAATCTATAAAAAGTACTAGAATCTGCCATTTTTATTCATGATGTTCTCTCTTTAGTAAAGTGGAGAACTATAACAACAACAGGTTCCTTCCCTTGATTTCATTGAAATGTTGCCCAGATTATGCTGGAATGAGTGTACAGATAAGGCCATTGGGACGTCATAGAAAGACCCAATGCCAATACTAGTTCTGCAAAGGCTACATGGTACAAATAAAGGCTGCAGACTCTGTCCTTATCTGTATATTCAGATCTCACATGAAAGAGCTGATTGGATACCAGAGAAAACTAATCCACAAATTTTGCTCTTATTCATCAAATAATTTGTCCATTCAGGCAAAATGTAGTAAGACTAGTTATCTGTTGTGTGTTTTATCTAGAAATGGAATTAACATTCATCAGAAAAATAAGTACAGCTTGTCGTTTCACACAAGGAAATCTCCTACTGTATTTTAGCTGATTCCTATGATGGAAATGAATTCTGAATGAAAACTATGTGTGTAACTCTAAATGCATTCCACATTGGTGAGAAAGCATTAGACATTTACACAGTGCCACAATGTGCATTGATTACAGCTAATTTTAGGAGTGATGCTTCCTTTGAGACCCTTGGCTGGAACAGGATACGTCAAAAGTAGCTCAGTTGCATACATAGATATAGGATTTAGAAATCTTGAATCACAATGCCAGGTCCCAGTGATTTTGAGGAGAGGGAAAGATCAGTAGATCTCAACCTGTGTAGCCCAACTAGCTTTTCATGCTTTTATCGTAATACCTATTACATGTAAAATCTGCTCCAGCCCTGAAGCTACAGGTCTGCACCAAAATATCTGGCCTCATATTCTTAGTAAACAGGTTTAGCTCCTAAGAAAGAACATTATTATTAACACTAAGGAGTATATTTTAGGAAGGCTAATTCAAAAAGTGCAGAAATACAGGAGCCATATCAATTTTTCACTGCTTTATTCTACTTTGTTCAGTTCCTTAGGCAGCCCTCAATAGCATTGTTCCTGCTTCTGAGGGGGCACTTAAAGAGATGACTAATTTTAGTTTGATGATGTCAAGCTACAAGGGAAAGTACTGAATTCTTCAATTTTTAGTACTTTTGAATAAGGCTAAGTAGCTTTCAGAAAGATGTGCTTTAGACACAAGATGCTGGGTTCTTTACAGGACAGTGTATCATAGAATCATAGACTTGTAGAATATCTCCAGTTGGAAGGGACCCATAAGGATCATTGCGTCCAACTCCCTGCTCCTCGCAGGACTACCTAGAACTAAACCATATGACTAAGAGCGTCACCCAGACGCTCCTTGAACTCTGACAGTCTTGGTGCTGCGACCACTTCCCTGGGGAGCCTGTTCCAGTGACCAATCACCCTCTCATGAAGAACCTTTTCCTAATGTCCAGTCTGAACTTCCCCTGATGCAGCTTCATTCCATTTCCTCGTGTTCTAGTGCTGGTCACCAGAGAGAGGATGTATAATATTTTGTATGCATAATACATACAAGATCCTACTAGATAGTCTGATTTAATGAACCTTCTGGTCTTTAAATTAGGAAAAGTAGAAAATGTTCAGAAAATGATGAAAGGAAGCATACAGGTCTAGTCTATTCTGTTCAGCTTTCATGTCTATCCCATAGGAATTATATAAAGCCTTCAAAAGTTTACAGACTGCTGCTGTGTCTTATTTTATACACAACGAGGGCAAGAGTTCCGAGCTCCGTATCTTCAGACTACCTACACAAACGTCTGGTAGAGAGAAGAGATTGAGGACCTCCATCCAGATGGACAAAGCCATGAATGCCAAATGAATGCTATGGATGGCTCTTATTTGAGCCACAGCTAAAAAAGGATGACCTTGAAAGAGTGCATGTGAGTTACTTTTGTTTGAGGGCTTTGGCTGCTGCCATTCAAAAACATCATGTTCAGGGCCATAGCCTCAAAGCACAGATTTATCTAGGGAGTGTAAGCTAGAAAAAAATATTATAAATGTGAATAAACATTTTAGATGACACATTCAGAAGTGTATTAGGTTGCCTGAAATTTCCTTTGGAATAATCTATGCCTGGAAACGGGGAGTTCCATGTTCAAATCACAGTGAAGTCTATCTTTTTTTTGGCACTGGGAAGTTTAAAAACAGTTAAGCTACTCAAAATACATTGCAAAACCACTGTTTCCTTTCCCTGCCATGTAATTCCTATTTCCTCCATCATGTGAACACACAATGCTTTGATTGGACTGTTCAATCCAATCAAACCTGCTGGGTGTTTCAGAAATACCTCTTGCTTCATAAATATTTATGTATTCGTGGGTGTTTCATGTTGTCATGTTGGATGTTTTATGATTTTGTTTACCTCCATATTTTGATGTATTTATTGCTTCACTGGTTCCAGTACATCTGGTAGAGTCCAAAAAATATCTGATAAAAGGGGATACTTTTCAGTGTAGTTTGGTCTTTAAATGATGCCGCATGAGCCTGTTATTTATCACTTAGACAGTTACTTCTGCCTATTTAGCTAATGATGGAGCATTTAATTTTCAAAATTTTTATTGTATTGATTGTACAATACAATGAAGTGCTTAGAGGAAAAGCAGGAGGCTGTGTATCTGCATTGACTTTTTATCTTCACTCACCTTGGGGCAATCTAAACAAAATTTTATTTCTTTATAGTTCATTAAAATAAAAACAATTTAAGCTATTTATTAGGAGGAAATGGGTTTGGTGATTAAAGTACAGGACAAGAAATCAGTAATACTGCTTTTTATTTCCATCTGGGCATCAGTTAAGTGATGCTCTCAGTGGTACAGTGAGTTGTACCTCAGAGTTTCCCGTCTGTAAAGACATATTATAATTTCCAATGATTTAATTAATTACTGTTTATAAACGCCTTGTGAGTTTCTTGAATGAAAAGTTTTATATAAGCTTTTCAAGGCAGTGATTTCTTGAATGAAAAGTTTTATTTAAGATTTTCAAGGCAGTGATTGTTTTGTCCCATGCTGAAAACAATGTTGGCTTTTCTAATAGGAATAATGAATATGACAGGCAGTGAATGCAAAACAGTATTTATTAGCTTTCATCTCATATGACTAAACAAACTTTATTCCCAGTTGTGTGACAATGCATATGTATTTTCAAGACATTCTTCTTTAACACAGTGGGATGAATCTCTTGACTAATGATTACTTTTACCAGCAAAGATTTGCAGAAGAGAAAACAAATATCCCAATTGACTGGACTTATGAATCAGGGTCAATTTTCTGTTCGGCCGCAAAACCGAGACAAATCACTTAGACTCAAATAGTCAAAGTGTTTGTGTGACTAATGCCCACTGAGTTTACAGGGATTTAGAGCTTCAAACATCTTTGAAGATCTGGGTCTTCGTCCCTCTCTGCCCCAGTTGTTCGCGTCAGAGAGGTGGTAGCAGCACCTCTATATGTAGTGGTAGCAAACCATCACAGGGGCTAATTGTGCTCATCTGGGCAAGGACAACAGTTTCTGTTGCTAACCTCCCACAGGGGAGTGATGTGGCTAATATCCCTTCCAGATCCTTTGATTTCCTCAGCCCCAGTGCTGTGGTACTCATTTATAGCCGAGCTGACTGGGAGTGATGCTTGGAACGAGTCCAGGGAGAGGCATGAACTCACACCTCTGGATCCATACCAAGACACCTTCACCGCTCTATCATCACTCTCCTCAGAGGGATGTAATGAGGATACATTAATTAATGTTTATGAACTGCTTCAGTGCTGCCATATTTAGACTGTTAGAGTTGCATCTGTAGGAGCAAAACAGCAATCGGTAATTCCACCTGCAATAGAAAGCACAATTGGGAAGATGAAACAGAGGGCCACAGAGTGGGTTTCTCCTAGGAGGTGTTTTTCCACACTGCAAAAACATCGCTGGAGGTGACAGCCCTTCAAAGGCAATCTCTGCTCTAGAGAAATCCAGGCTAACAGAAACTTAGAAGTACATGATGGAAGGTCTGCAAAGCATTTACCCAACTTTAACCAAAGTGTTTAGTCATGATTTTTCCTGAAAAAGAAATAAGCTTAGGGTGGGAGAGCGATTTATCAAATATTCCAAAATATTTCAAGGTTACCGTGGTTGGTCATGGGAGTTCTTTAAATGATTGGATGCTTTCTGGAGCGTGTATTTGTGAAGCTTCATCTATCACACAGTGGATTTTCTCTGGAGAAAAATATGTTGCCTCCTTACTTTGCTCATAAGCTAATGCAGAAACTCAGAATGTGATGAATGGATAACAGAGTGTGGCCAGATTATGGCCTTGTATTCACCCTGAGATGAGAAGAGCGGGATCAGGGAACGGCTCTGGGACACTTCGGCTTTATGGAATAGTTTCTGAGCAAGTGCAGCTGTGAGCTCCAGGGCAGGGCTCATGCTGGCGTGAATCATAAAGATGAAATTTCCCTATAGGTAGCCACTCATTGCCCGCTAAAGTTAGTTGTTTCAGGGGCACTGTTACTATCTCCAGGCCATTATTTCAAGCATGTCCCTTGAACCTTTGGAGTACTTTGACCCACACAGAGTCAACAACAACGATTGCAGCAATACTATTCAGACTACTTTCCTTGCCTTTTGAAAAATCTCCACATTGAAATTGTTTTTGGGCAGGTTTCAGTGAAAAAATGTTATTAACTCAAAAAACCTTCTTCTCCCCACTTCAGACTCTCAAAACAAGGACCTTAGGATGAACTACTGTGCTTGTTCTACTCTCTGCTCTGTCCTTCCCATGCTCAGAAGGGAAGAAGGCAAAGCAAATACTTTATCAAAATGAATATTACTTAGCTGGGAGACTTCAGCATGCCAAATGGAGTTGGTCCAGTCTGCCGGTAGCTTTCAAAGAAGTGCACCTTTTATTTTGTCAAAATTTCCATGAAAACTCTTCATATTAACTGTCTCTATTTAAAAGCAGTGAATAGATGAATAGGACATTTTTCTTTCCAAACATCATGATGATTTGGTTGGGTCTGTAATACAGTAAAGATTTTTAGGCTTTTAGATTTTTTTCCTAAATTTTAATATGACTTATGCTACTGCACTTGTTCTCCGAGTTACCGTAGGAGGACTATATACACATGATATAGTTCCTCAACCTGAGTATTGTCCTCTGAAGTAGACCTGGACAGATTCTTTCAATATTCGTAAAACTCATTTGTCAAGGTTCCAGTCATTGATTAAAAAAAGACTATGACCAGTTACATCAATTTGGAGAATAAGAAAATGATGTAAATATCAGTTTTTCTTAACATGGGGAGGGTAAGATATGAATCCAGATAGGAAAATATTTAAAATTATATGCCAGTAAAAGGGTTTGCAAAACAGTAAATAAATTACAGCATAGGATAGATATACCAAATTACATTAGATAAATTTAAAATGTAATGTTTTGCCAAAGACTTCTGGAATATTCTAAGATTGCTAACTAGAACTTCAATTGTTTTATTTTTTCTTATATTCATCTTGGGATTTGGGATTTTGGTCGCTGTTTAATACAGGAAACTGGGACAGAGAAATTTTTGATTGAGAACTTCAATTGTTTTATTTTTTCTTATATTCATCTTTATATAGGGGATTTTGGTCACTGTAATACAGGATTTTATTTTTTCTTATATTCATCTTTATATAGGGGATTTTGGTTGCTGTTTAATACAGGAAACTGGGACAGAGAAATTTTTGGTCAGTCATTGAGAACTATGCATATAAAGCAGAATACAGTTTCATGTTAAATATGATAGCAGTATCTCAAGTATTCAATGCCTTCCTTGCACAGTGGAGATGAGAAAGAAAAATAGATTTGAAACTGGTGTCAACAAGGAAAGGGCTAGAGCTTTCTTAGGAACAGGTTGAATCTGTACTGATGTAGTAAGTACATGATGTAGTAAGCCCTCTAAAATTTTCTTGGATAGACTCAGATTTCCAGAAAAAGAACATAATCTCAAGGTTAAAATTATGATAATAATATTCTTGGTGGTGTAATGGTTTTGGTTGATGTACTTATGTCTTCAAGTTCCTCCTGCTGCTCTCTGGCTCAATGAGCACGTGCCAGTGCCTCTAGTTCGGCGGAATTTAAAGGAGAGATTAGTCCAAGCTGCAGCTGAAGTAGAGAGAAAATGATATTATTGCAAAGTAATGCATTTGTTGGCAAGAAATGTAATGATTTTTGGCACCTTACAATGTTTTAGTGCCATCTGGTGACTCCCCAAAATGTTACAAGAACATTTGCCAAAATGCCTGGATAGAATAAATATATTGGTAATGGGCAAATTTTCAATTAGTAGTTATACACTGGAAAATCCAGCTCTCAGAGCTTCATTGCTTCAGTGACAGGATACAGTCTTGTCACTTGCCATCAGAACATGAATTTTAAGTGCCAGATATCTGCATGATAGATCTGGCAAACAAACAAAATACCTTCCCAAGAATTTTCCGTGAAAATTGACAAAATGAAGTTTCATATATAACTGCAAAGCGAAGAAGAAGAAAATGTGGTTCTATAAATGACCAGTTATGAATCTTTCATTTGCCTTCTTTTAGGTCAGTAATATCTATCCAAAGAACAGATGAGAGTTATAGAAAAAGGAAACCTACTGGAGAAAAAGAGTTTTTTTTAAAAAACCACCCCTCCATACAGAATATATTCTTTTTGAAGTACGATGTGTTAAATTATGCTTTTGTTCTTAGAATGGGGATTAGATTTCTCCACTAATAAATACATCAAATAACATAAATTAGCCATTGGTTTGTATTTTTTTTAATGAGATGACATTAAGCTGAAAATAACACTTATATGCACTTAATCTTCGCTCAAGTCCTTTAACTTATAGTTCTACAGTGAAAAAAAGACTGTAAAAATAGGTCCTTCTTACTCAGCAGTCCTATCTCCTTTTCCGAGTTCAGAGTCAAATCAGCTGACTTGGGATACATTTTCCCTTGCTTTTCATATCTTTTAACTGTGCAGCACTGACAAGAAAGATTGATCTTTTGTGTCTTCTGTCTTTTGCATCCTGAGTTGTGTAATTATTTACTAAGTTTCCATCAGTAAATTCAGTGCAAATATCTTCCTTTTCCAGGTTTCCCAACTGTCACTAGGGGCTTAATATGAATACAATGAGCCTCATAGGCGTGATCATAAGCATTTCGTTTTCAATTTCACTGTAGGTTAAATATTTAACTTCAGGTTTTTAAGCATCTAATTCTATTATATCTTGTGCTTTTTTCTCTTCATCAGAGACATATCGGACTGTTGCACCTTTGTTCTGACATTCACAGATGGAGGTTGATACGGTAATGAAAGGGAGTATATGATGAGATATCAGAAATAATGTATGACTGGACTTGATGACCTAAGAGATTCTTTTCAGCCTTGTCTTCCCTACAGAGCTCCTAAATCTTCAAATGCCTCCAGCAGAAATGATACATTGAGGGCTTTGTCCTCAGCCCTTTCAAGTCACTACAGAGATTTGTACTGACTTCAAACCAGTTTGGATCAGACCGGTAGTTTCTTAATTTCATGAAATTTGCTTGGATTGTTGTGTTCTTTGAACACCTTTTACACTGAGCTGGGTTCATGCAGTCCTGTCTTAATACTGCTTTATCGCTCCTGGTGGTTATTCTGTCTTTAGGAACGAACGGAGGCAGGTTTGGTATCTCCTCCGAGGTGGGCATCTGCTTTAGCATCACAACAGCATGTTGTGGGGAATGATTCTGCAAGGGATCTGTTTCCCTGCACGGTACTTGTTGTCCAATGGACAGGAGTATCTGCAGTTTTTCACACATCAAATGTCAGCTCAAGTAGGTTTTTTGTTTTCATTTCCTATTCCTCACCACACTTTCTGGGTAAATGGTGTTGCTTCCACTTCAATTATTTTTATTAAAAAGTGAAGATCTAATTGGAAAGCAAATATTTTATATCTAGAACACTTGTTAAGATTCAGAGTTTCTCTTAATTACACCCTTGGCATTTCTATGTGTTTTTTCTTGAGGGAGGGAGAAAAAAAAAAAACAAAAAAGACTTTTGAGGTAAAAGGAGATGAGGGGTAAAGAGGAAGGAGAAACAGGAGGAGAGAGTGATTAAGGAATTCCAGCCTTTTTGTCACAGCATAACCATGTGTCTCCTGGTGAGATCACTCACCAGGTAAGCAACTTTTCATTACTGTGGCGCTTTTGCACCACTCCGGTTTGTCTATCACTTGATACCGAGACCCCTTCACTCTCGGGCGGCATCCAAATTCAGAGCATCGTTTCCCCCTTTAACAGGTACTGTCAGTATCGTCCACTAAAACTCCCAGTTATTCCCTGTTTCCCCTGCTCCTAAAAACTGTGGAGAAGTACTCTGAGTTTCTGGGATAGGAATTTTATACCTCGCTACCAATCTTTTTAATTCTACGTGGCATCTACCTTGCAGACAGCGAAAGCAGTTTATCTTGCTGCATGGGAGAAGAAAACAATCTTGTACGCTTGATGCCATTGACTGTCATGTAGAAATCATGGCTTCAATTTTTAACACTGGGGCAGAGTTCCTGTGCAGCTACTTAAGCACTCTGAGTTTCTGTTCCTCACAGCATAATGGCACAAGTTTATTTACCACCGTTAAGGCACTGTGGGTCCAGTGAAGTTTGATGCCAGTGAAGTGCACTCTTGGAGGTGGCATCGAGGGATGCTTCATCCCTGTTTATGGTGCACTTTCAGTCTTTTGTAGAATTTAGAAGACTATATTCTGATTCCCTTTCATAAGCAGGAGTACCCTTCCACTGTTCTGACACTTAGATGCAAGAACAGGGCTGTGAAAATAGAGAGGTCAGCCTTTTTTGACTGAAAGAAAAGCCATGCTTGAAAAAGTGTTACCAACAGTATCATAAGGCAGAAAAACAGTGACCTTACTGCCAGGAGAGAAACATATATCAAAACTTCTGCATGGGAAGACAAGTTTAGTAAAAATCAAGCAGTTGCATGACAAGATTGTTGTGGTTTAACCTCAGTTGGCAACTGAGTACCACACAGCCACTCGCTCACTCCTCCCCCTCCCCCCCGGTGGGATGGGGGAGAGAATTGGAAGGGTAAAAGTGAGAAAACTCCTGGGCTGAGATAAAGACAGTTTAATAAGTAAAGCAAAAGCCGCGCACACAAGCAAAGCAAAACAAGGAATTCATTCACTCCTTCCCATCGGCAGGCAGGTGTTCAGCCATCTCCAGGAAAGCAGGGCTCCATCACGTGTAACGGTTGCTTGGGAAGACAAATGCCATCGCTCCGAATGACCCTCCTTTCCTTCTTCTTCCCCCAGCTTTATATGCTGAGCATGACGCCATATGGTGTGGAATATCCCTTTGGTCAGTTGGGGTCAGCTGTCCTGGCTGTGCCCCCTCCCAGCTTCTTGTGCACCTCCAGCCTTCTCAGTCGGTAGAGCATGGGGAGCTGAAAAGTCCTTGGCTAGTGTAAGCACTACCTAGCAACAACTAAAACATCGGTGTGTTATCAACTTTGTTCTCATGCTAAATCCAAAACACAGCACTGTACCAGCTACTAGGAAGGAAATTAACTCTATCCCTGCTGAAACCAGGAGAAAGATAAAGACTCATGGAGTTCTGTATGTGTTAAGATGTACTAATAAAAAGAGCAAGATACATACGAAGACATGAACCCGATCTTAGGTACACAACGTTTGGTGCATCAACATCAGCTAAAATGTCTGATGGAACATGACAGGCACAAATAATACATGAACACTTAGAGCGGGTTGCACAAGATTTCTGGCTGGTGGCTGCAACCGTTGCAGTGCAGTTTTCAAGTCAAAAAATGGAAAACTTTGCTTTGTCAACATGTTTTCCATACCTATGTTGTGCAAATCTGCCAGTCCCTTTGTTGTTCATGGTACTTAAATGTTGACTGTCATAAGCAACATGAGAAACTAATTTCAGTCTGTGACTTCATTATAAAATTGAAAGAAAATGCATTTTTCCTGGCCACTTTGAGACACAAATCCATCAGACATAAGATCAAAGTGACCCTTCTGAGAAAACTCGCTCCTTGGAAAAACATCCCCTGATTTCAACTCACAATTTGCTGTTATAAAAGCATGAATCAACAATAAGAATAATTTGGACTTAAGAAAAGAGCAAAGAAATACTGGAAATTACAGCTATTTCAACCAGATCTTACATCTTAATAAGGCAATTGTAGAAAGCATCTGTGTTATAATTGCTAAACATATTGGAGCAGCATAAAGAGGCTTGTTTCCAAAATAATTTAATATTTGGACAAGCACATATAGCAAAAATTTTTCAAAGACACCACATATTCTCCTGCAAATGGGAAGACTATCTTACAAGGAATTACAGGAATTACACTTATTCTTTATAGACGATGATAATAGTTTATAAAATGGATGGCAAAAGCAAAGGTTTTGAGGAGTATCTTTCTGGGGTTTACACCAATACTCTTTAGATGAAGCCAAGTAGTTTTGACAAGCAGATTTATGTGAACTATCAGCTGGGAAGATACTGGTTAAGAGAATATACTATTTAGAAGTTAGCCTTTTATCTATAGTAGTGTTTGAGTAAAGTAGGTTTAAACTATAGCTAATAGTTCTATCAGAGCTTCTTTATTCTCTGAAATAAAATCTGTTCTTCAAGTACTAGGAGAGCTGGTGTTTATATACTACATTTTGTAATGGAAGTAGGTATTTTTCCCTGTTGGTATGGGAAGTGGGTGAATACCAGATAAACGTATTTGAGAACATGTTCACTGCATTCAGTTCCCAAATCTTGTCTGGTTTTCTTTCTTTTTACTTAGGGTGTTTTTTTGTGGTGGTCTTTTTTGTTTGTTCCCCCCCCCCCCTCCCCTTAAGGAAATTTCAGCATGCCATAAAGTTTGGGGAGAAGCTGCTTTTTAAGTCATAAGAATCAGGAATATGGTCCTAATAAAAAACAGCATATAAAAAAGCTTTGGAAATCCAAAGCATGTGAATAAACCTTTTTTTTTAATTTGAGCAGGACTATTTGATCCTTAGAAGTCTGTGGGTCACTGTCAGTATATTGGGTAGTGGTACATGTTCCTGGTAGAAATGCTAGGTCAATCGTATGTCTACACATTTTCTTTGTGTCTTTATGATTAGGATGGGAGTAATTAAGAGGAC
Organism: Aptenodytes forsteri; assembly: GCF_000699145.1. Taxonomy (NCBI): domain Eukaryota; kingdom Metazoa; phylum Chordata; class Aves; order Sphenisciformes; family Spheniscidae; genus Aptenodytes; species Aptenodytes forsteri. The sequence goes on along the minus strand of NW_008796046.1, from coordinate 4,890,702 downwards.
TGGGGTACAAAGATAGTGACAGCACCTGTGACTTCAGTGCAGGTGAAGCAGTCACTGCTGATCCCAGCCTGCACAAGCTGCAGAGAGGAAAATGGAGGGTGATGGAATGGGGTGAAGCGGGTGGAAGATGCTTAGAGATGTTGTAGTGTACGCTGCTCCACTATAAAACCCATATCAGAGGGTGTGTATGTGTGTGTAGGGGCAGAGAAGTAGGAAGGTGAATGGAAGGTAGTGCGGAGACACAACTGTCCTCAAGAGTCTTCTCTGAGCACGACACTGGGAAGAAGATTTTCCTAAGGACATACAGGCCTTGTGGCTTCATGATGAAGGACCACCTTGAGAAAAGATGGCCAAGAGTCAACAGCTTTAGTCACCAAGTGGGAATGTCAGATGGCAAAAGCCACAGCAGCAGGACGAAAAATAATAGGTGGTATAGGAGAGAAAGGAGCCTTTGCTGTAGTGGGAGATGACTCTCCACAGGGTTTTTGTTTTGCTGAGTTGAGTCCTATTGCAGGGAAGTCTCTGCAATAAGAGAATGGGAAGATCCTGCAAGGGAGATGGGGTCTGATGGCTGCGACTGCTAAACTGACATGAATATAGTGAACAGACATGTTTGGGCAGATGATTCCCATGGTATGATAATGCAATCAGTAAGTATTGACAACATGGAAGTAGAAGTTACGAGTAGGCTGTCAGCAGTGGAAGGAAATGTATTTTTTATTTTTGCTCTTTTCATATAATCCCCTTAAAATATTGGATTATCAATTGTGGTCTTTTTCATGTGTACTACACAAAACAGTCTGCACAAATTTATACTGCATTTCTATATGGATACAAATACATGCATACATACACATATATGTGCATGCGTGTGTATGTATTCTTGCCCTAGACCTGCCTTTATCCAATTTCTCTGATCTAAGCATACTTTTAAAGATTTTCTTTCTCTGACACCTGTGGACCTTTTCATGAGTATTCTTCCTCCAATGCTGAGGCACACTGAGTTTGTCAGATTAGTTTTGACCCTTCCTCAGGGGGTGAGAAAATGCCAGTCCTATCTGGATGCTCATTAGCACTCACAACCATCCCTGTTATACTTGCAGCATTTGAAGCCTTTCCTGATAATGATCTTGATGGTTTCAGTTGGCAGTTCTTGTTTTACTAGCAATTTTTTGTACTCCCATACTCCCCAGCGTTCCCTGAAAACTCTTGGTTTAATGAGATATTCCTGGGTTTAGACATTGGGGAAATAGGAGGAGGAGAACAATGACATCAATAAAGCCACCAGTATTCTTTGAGTATCCTGCCAGCAATCTGTATCTTTATGATGTGCAGTTCAGTGTTAATTCTGCCGCTGACATGTGCAATAAACTGTGTTACCCACATTTCACATCTCCTGTCCACGGACAGCGTAAGGGCAGATTTTTTCTGACATCTGTATAATTCCCACTGTTTTTGAACTTGCTTTTTTTTTGTTTTTCCAGCTGCCCCCCATTAAATGTGCTGATACAAGGCTGTGTCAATGCACGTCTTTTATCCCACCACCTACAGCAATGTGGTAATGAAATGAGCATTCCTTACACACCTTCCTCCCCCCTAACAGCTCAGGGCACCACAGGAGGCAGCTCTTAAAGTTCATGCCCCACCTAATAAGGGTCCTGACCTCCAACTATTAATCCATAGTCAATAATTGATAACCCTGAAGAATACACCAGAGTGGAGGGAGATTAAGGAGGAGGTATCTCGGATGTAGTTGAAGTGCAAGGCTGCTGCATGATACAAGTGTCTTGCCAGACACAGCAGCTAGGACAAGAGTTTAACTGAGGTCTTTCATCTCATGCTTTCTAGAGTAGTACTCAAGCACTTTGTAATTAGGAATGTATTTAGTCCCATGACTGCCTGGTACAGAGAAGATACAGGATGACTGCTTTCTAGAGTAGTACTCAAGCACTTTGTAATTAGGAATGTATTTAGTCCCATGACTGCCTGGTACAGAGAAGATACAGGATGACTGTGTTGTATGAAAGGAGAGAAGGTTAGCACTCCCCTTGATAAGGATGGAAGAGGCCCCAGTGGCCTGTACAACACGCATACGGTTAAGGCACTGCCACCTACTTCGTGGCATCTAACCATGTTTTTTTAGTCGCCATCACAGAAACATGGTGGGGGGACTCTCATGACTGGAGTGCTGCAATGGATGGCTATAGACTCTTCAGAAGGGACAGGCGAGGAAGGAGAGGCGGTGGGGTGGCCCTGTATGTTAGGGACTGTTTTGATTGTATAGAGCTCAACGATTGTGATGATGGTACGGTTGAGTGTTTATGGGTAAGGATGAGGGGGAAGGCCAACGAGGCAGATATCCTGCTGGGAGTCTGTTATAGACCACCCAACCAGGATGAAGGGGTGGATGAAGCATTCTACAAGCGGCTGGCAGAAGTCTCTCAATCGCTAGCCCTTGTTCTTGTGGGGGACTTCAACTTCCCGGACGTCTGCTGGAAATACAACAC
>NW_008796046.1:4868267-4886034 GCF_000699145.1 Aptenodytes forsteri | reverse complement strand
ATGGTGGGGTTGGGTTGACGGTTGGACTCGATGATCTTAGAGGTCTTTTCCAACCTCAATGATTCTATGATTCTATGATTCTATGACTGCTTACAAGGAAAGACTGAAGGACTTAAGTCTTTTCTCCCTGGAGAAAAGAAGGCTCAGGGGGACCTCACCACAGTATTCCAGTACATAAAGGGAGGCTACAAAGAGGATGGAGTCTCTCTCTTCACAAAGAATCACGTGGAGAGGACAAGGGGCAATGAGTACAAGTTGCACCAGGAGAATTTTCACCTCAACGTAAGAAAGACTTTTTTTTACAGTAAGGACAATCATTCACTGGAATAACCTCCCTAGGGACATGGTGGAGTCACCATCACTGGAGGTTTTCAAGATGCAATTGGAAAGGTTGATAGATAATCTCATCTAGGCTTCCTTTACCATGAAAGTTTGGACCAGCTGATCTTTCAAGGTCCCTTCCAACCTGGATTATTCTATGATTTTTTGATTCTGTGATTACTTATTTAACCAGCATAGACACAAGCAGACTGTCCTGACCCCTTCTTTGTCACAAGTGTGACACAAGTGTGTCTCACAAGTGAAGTTTGGGGCATGACAAGAGATTGAATCCAAGTCCCTGAAATCCTAAGAACATTATCTCTTTCTTATCCTTGAGTCTGACTTGCTCAAATTTATGACTTGAAGATTTTATACTATCACTACCAGAGTTTCAAATGCAGGACCTTTGGGACTGAAAGAGGGATGCTGAGCCTCAGCGATCAGATTGCTGGTATTTACTGTGTCTTTAATATCATGTTGTGTATAACGTAGAGGGGGTGGATTTCAGCATTTTCCCACTGGCAGTTAGAATGAAAACAAGAGTTAGCTGGAATATAACAGCTAGTATCCCAGGCATGAAGTAAAGGTCAGGAGAGGGAAATACACTTCTCTCATCCGTTGGCATCAGACAAGGCTCCATTACAAAGAAGAGGTGGGAAGGTTGAATAATGTCTTTTCAGGACAGAATCTCTGAAACTCTCATCAAGAGGACTGTAATGCACTCCATCACTCATGAAAACAGTGAATACTGAAAAAATTGGGGTATGATCTGCCTATACATTGATCATGCAGTGTACTGGAAAGAGATGGCAAACAACTTTTAAATATACTGAGAGTTCTTACACGGACAAATGAGCCAGAAGAGTATAGATGGACAATATAATCAATTATAGAGTGGTTTAGACATTCTTAGAATTTTATTTTATTTATAGCCCTTTAAAATGCAGTTGTAGAAAGAAATGGAAACAGAAATTAATTATTTACCGTACAGCAGTTACTAACAACTTGAATAATGAGTTGTGTCTCATTATGATAAACCAAATGTGTAAACAAGCTAAAAGAAACTACTCACACTGAGGAGCCCACCCTCCAAAATACAAGATGAAGGCAGGGCAGAAAGGGGAAAAAGAGTGGGAATAGAATGGAAATGATTTATTCAGCATCACACGGTTGAGAAGACAACTCAAGTGTGCAGTGTTTTCTCTGGATACTGATACCTCTCAACCAAGAACATACCCAATGTACTATTCCTTTTATAATTTTCCCTTGTCTGTAACATTAAAACAGCTACAGTAAGATTCCACCCTGATCAAATAATCTGTCAAGGAACCTTCTTAATACAATATAAAGTTGCCCTCACTTCAGTGGATTAAACTCTAAATCTTGTAAGTAAAAAGGAGGTACTTGGGAAAAATGTCTTTTCAGGAGCTAATGTTTTAAAAAAAAAATTTTATGACAACATTTTTCAGTGTCACTTTTCAGCTTTTTGATTTAAAGTTTTCAGTCTACAAAAGATCAAGAGAAGTTTGCAGGGGGGTTCTGCTGAAATCCAGAATATTTTTGTCAAAAACTTTCATGTTAACACAAAAACTGGAACAAGTTTTTTTCCACCCACAACCTGTCTTGAAGAGGGTTTGGTTTTGGTTTGGTTTGGCTTGTTTTGGTTTGTTTTGGTTTGGTTTTCTTGCTTCCTGTTTTTCTATATGGAAAGTGCATATGCAAAGGACACAGCTTGAATTCTGGATTCCAGATAAAATTTGCCCAAGTAGCAGCCAGAAAAATAATGACTGTTCTTGTAAGTGGAGCAAATCTGATCAGGAATCATTGAGAAGGAATAAATATGGAACCCTGCAATCCCATTTGTACAGTCAGTTTTCATTTGTACATCCATCCTTTAAGAAGTCACTGGGGAAATGTGTGCAGACACAACCACCTTGTGGTCAGAAAATTAAGGGTGATTAAGAATCTCCGATTAAAACCCAGTTTAATTAGCGGACAGTGTGAAGTCACAGGCAGGCCAGTTCCAAGGTATTTCCTTGTGTCCAGATGGTGAAATGCCAAATGGAATCAAAAGAGATTTTAATTACAAGAATGATGAGAAAAGTTGAGCAGCAAGGAAAAAAGCAGTTCTGTAAAGAAGACTACATAATAATACAAGCAACACTGAGTGCTAAGAGCTCCCAGAGGGTTAGATACAATATTAATAAATAGGGCTGCACAATGTATACTGTTGCATTTTCATTTCAAAGGACTTAAACAACTGCATGTAATACACAAGTCTGTGTATGATTTTCATGTAGCAATGAACACAGTGTGGGGAGGTAACTGAACCAAAGTTCCAGCCCTTGGACCTGCAAACCTGGGGAAGAGAAAACTGACTCTGGTTCCTCAAAAATACTCTTGTGTTTTCTCCTGTTTGCCTCATTATGCTCATGAAGTCAATTTTATTATGCTCCTCCAATCTTTTTTTAGAACGATGTCTACATCAAAATTAAGATCTGTCAAAGAGCAAATGAGCAGAGCCCACAGGCTGGCATATTACCTAATTTGCCTTACCATTTCCTTGTGATTGCCATACTTAGATATATAGAAACATTTCTGTGTGAGTTCCTTTTTTTTGTCGGTTTGTTTTTCTTAGTTCATACAGCTTCTAAAACACTGGAGTTCTGAGATACTCCTGCAATAAATGCATAAATAACACAAGTTTGTATTCTGACGCTTAGCTTATCTCATCTCTTACACACATGCATACCGTTCATTACCAAAGTTGAAATAAAGTTTAAGTGGCACGAATCAACAGTATATTACTTTTAACCTGGCACCCTGCAGGTGCACTGAATATTGTTGAGCTCTGGAAAGAGGAAGATGCCTTCACAGCTGGTTGTGTGGTGTTCTAAACCTGCAGAGTTAATACTGTGCTACAATACCTGTAGCCACAACTGTCTCTTCATTTATTCCCTGTGAGTATTCTATAAAAAGTGTTTATTGCAACACCTAGATCAACATGTCCAAATAAATCTCCTAGTAAAGATTAACGAAGGAAAGAATATAAAAGAGTCCAAGACTTGACTAGACTAGCTTTGCATGTGGCTGTGAACGAATGATGGAAGGATACCAACAAACATCAACAGAAAGAAAGCAAACCCTGTGGAGAGGGTCTCAAAGAGAAAGAGCCTGTTCTTACAAGTCCCTGTGATGATAAAATTAATAGTACAGGACAAAGACATAGATATTTGGTAACAGCTGTATTGGCTGATTTCAGATTGGGAAAATCATTTGAATATACCAGAGGAATAAGAACAAGGGAAGGCAAATGATTTAAGACCAAGATCTCAATACTGGTCTGAAACAAAAATAAATAGACATAGCCTGACATGAAACAGAGCAGCTAGAGCCTGAAAAGCTTTCTGATATGGGCAAAGCTTAGCTAGTTTTACGACACATCTTACTAATTTTACGCAAGGTTTGTACAGCATGGTTACTGCAATATCAAGACGCTGAACTTATGGCTCAGATGTCCCTTCCAGTTCTATGGCCTTCACTTCTAGATAGTATGTCAGAGAGATTATGGAAAATACCAGTCTCATTACTGGTAATTTTAAGGACTTGTGCTTTTTCTGAGTTATAGAAGGATGAAGTTAATCTAGTGATTTACATGCAAGAGGTCATCCAGAGCTGAAGGATAATTTTAATTGAGGTTGTAATTAAGATATCTGCTTTATAACATTTTTTCCTGTTCTTATTGAATGTGTTCCTTTATGCTTATTGATTTATACATTAATAAAGAAAAGTCTAATGTCAGATTTATTTAGTGATTCTTTCAAGATTTGTTTAGTGCTTTAACCCAAAATCAATGTATGGGAAAAAACACTGCAGAAGCAGAGGGGCTGAGGTGTGATGAGATCTCTGGCTTGAGGACTGTAAATCAGATCAGTATAATTGTAACTTTATGAATTTGTAATTATTTTGAACAGGGACTACTTCTGATACCAAAAGTGAAGTGGACTCACAGCTTGTCGCTCCAGCTCCTAAGATTATTTTGCCTTCTACAGCTTCTCACTATATGCTGCAACTCTAAAATCATGGGGAAAGGCACAATACTGAAGTGTATTTGCCCTAATGCAAGGGAGGCTCATTATCCCTGAAAGGGGCCTGGGGTTCTGAAATTAGATAAATAGGTATAGATGTAAGAAGAAACAGAAGTACACAGGATACAGACCTCTTCTCTTGAATTGCAATGACCACCTCTTTGGATCTTGTTTCACTTGAATTTAAATAAACTTAAGGTTTAAGAGAATTTATAATAAGGGGCATTTAGAAATTGATTGTTTCTGAGAAAAATTGACACTAAATCCTGGGAAATTTTGCTTTGGATCTGTATTATGATATAGGAAATATTTTTCTTATAAAAACCCAGGGTTTGCCTTCAAATAGAATAGAATAGAATAGAATAGAATAGAATAGCTATAGAATAAATATTGCTAGATTTATCCTCAAATTAACCTTCAGACAGCTAGCTCTCTTCAGACATAAACCATGATGAAAATGAATGGCTTATTTAAGATCACAGAACCTATCGATGACTTGTCAAGTATCTGCTGTCCCAGAAATTAGGCAAATATTGAGGATAACCATATAAAGGTGATTACCTACATGAAAGAAAAGGGTCTTTCCCATTGTCTTTTCCATGGGCTAGGGATAAACAGACAATTGAACTGCCAAACCATTGCCACAGATGAGATAGTTCTGTCCTACAGTGAGAATATTTGACCCATTTTGCAATATTAATAAAGGACATCTGGTAAAATGACAAAATAAATAGAATCCCCTTTTTTTCTAATAATAATAACGCACAATCTGGAAAGAACACTGCATGACTCTCATACCCCAGTGTGTGTTTGTAGGCTTGGAAGTTAGGAGGAAAAAAAAAAAAAATCTCATGTTTTCACTTGTAGATGTATAAGACTAAGGAATAGGGTTGACTAGAATTTTTCTGTTAAAATTCTTTCTGATGGAAATGTTGGTCTATGATTAGATGCGCTTCTTCCTGAAAAGAATGTTATTTGCAGAGAAAGTTTCTGCTTTTCCTTTACAAAATTACTCCCAGAGAGAACAATTCTGAAAAAGAAAAGAGAATATTCTCCTGTGAATGTTGTTCCAATGAATGAGGGTCACTTCGCCTAATTATGTCCCTACCGTGTAGTCATTTAGTCCAAAGTCCCTTTGCTTTTCCTTACAATCAATAAAGGGAAATAGAGGAATCACCTGACCAGTTATAGATGTCTATAATGAAATGAATCTCACTCTAAAAGTGCTTGTTTCTGTGCCATTGGCTATAAATAGAGTCTAGATGGTTAGTTCAAATGTGGCCATCTACACTGCAGATCTCTAAAATTAGGTTAAATGAATCCAGCCCTATCTGTCATAGGAAGTTTAGCTCCTGCGACTTTTGGTCTCTTTCTATTATACAGCCAGGAAGATGTCCAGGAATTCATCTCCCCTAATACGTGACAGATGTTAAGCTCATATTTGATGCATTACCTCCTCCTACAAAGACTGAGAACTCTAATGCATTATTTCAGGGAATTCATCCCAAAAATGAAATTAGGGATGTGAAGTGCCTGAACCATGGCTCCTGCAAGACACTGCAAATATATAATTTGGAATGAAATAGGTTTGTTTGGAGTCAAAACATTCAGGAGCTTGAGCAGAAATGGTTTGATTTGTCATTGAAATTCCATTCTTGTGGAAGGTCGTTTTTTGGGTGGGTTTTTTGGTAAATTTTTTTGTTGTTTTCTTTTGTGTTTTCTTTTTTTTTCCATCCAACCCTCTCAGCCAGGCAGTGGCGTTTTGAGCCCTTCCCCCTCTCTTTTGACAAGACTCCAAATTTTTCAGAAACTTCTTTTCTCTCAGGGAAGAATTCAGAGCACTCCAGCTGAGGTCTTGACGAATGTGTGATTTATCCACTCTGAATCAGCCTCTCAAGGAAACTTTCTCTTTCTGTTGGCTATAGAGAGAAACTACAGAGCTTTGAGAGCTCCTAGGCACCTTGGTTAAGTAAAATAAATTATATGAATATCCCACTGCAAAACCTGTACACCATGGCCAACATCTTTAGGCATTAGCGTAGTAGTAACATCAAGCTAGGCTCCCATGTGAAGTCATAGAGATTCAACCCCTGACCAAACACAAACATAGAACAGAAGGAAATGGTGCTACAAAGCACAATATATAAGAACATTTCTTATGCCTAGTAAAACCCTTTCAATAAACCATACTTGCAAGGTCTTCTATAGTAACTACCCCATCTGCATAGGCAGGCAAGCGTGGGCTTGCAAGAAGCCTCAGCCCTGAGCACATGGTGCAGCCAGGCAGGACGCAATGTTATATAGAACATACTGTGCATCCTTCTGGGCATAAAGCAGCCAAAAAACTTCCTTTCTGGTAACCTGGATGTAACATATCTCCCTGTTGTCCAATGTTGTTGTTATTATATCACTCCCAGGTCCTAGGAGCCCTTCTGTCTTCCCAGATGCAGAAATGCTTACATTCGCTCCACACTCCTCCCCACACTGATTGGATTTATCCTTCTGTCTGGGAAATTGCCTGTTTTCCCCTTTCCTCCAGTGCTTTAGGCACAGAGAGAAACAGCAACTAGCAGTGACCCAGCATCCAAGTCTAAGAGTGGATGGCTGTATAGTTTTCCCAGCTTTGACTGTTCTCTGGGTGATAAGATTCCACTGGCTCAAGTATAACTTGGCATTTTTGCCGGTTGGAGGCTCTAGTCCATTTTTCTCTTCTGGAAGAAAAATGGGAGAAAAACCCTTAAACTTTTCAGACACATACTTTTTTATAAGACAAATATGAACTGTAAGTGTCTGGGTCTCCTATTTGTACCACATGAAGGTAGCTAATATGAAATGTCTGTGTCTGACTGAAATCTTTTCATAGTTTTAAATATTGTTTTCCAAGAAAACAAGGCTTATGGACTCCTATTCTGCATATATGAGTCAGGGCCACGTTGTCTTGTTTGATAGAAACTGCTGTTAAGAACTGCTGTTTTTTCTGTCATTCCCACCTATTTACCCTTCCAATTCTCTCCGCCATCCCACCAGGGGGGAGTGATCGAGCTGCTGTGTGGTGCTTAGTTGCCGGCTGGGGTTAAACCACTGTCTGGATAAGACTGTCCTGGATAGCCTGATGGATCCTCAGCCTCTCATATGATCAGTCTCAGACCTGGACATCCTCACTTTCATGGGCAAGTGGGGACATGCAGTCTTTGTCACCTCCTCCTCCTCCACTGCTCCCTTAAGATTTTCTTACTCTTCACATAGTATATTTGTGCCTATGTACGAACATCTGTGTTTGAGCGGGTTGTAAATTCATTGGCTTATTTTTAGACAGATTTGATAGTGGTTTCGAAGGGATCAAAGGTGATGAAGTCATTACAAGTTTTGTAAAGATGGGTATGTGAATAGGGAAGAGAAATTTTACAAATGCTCCCTATACATACCCGGCTGAGGGAAAGACTTCAGCATCAGCTCATGTGTTACTGAACAGCAGATATAATGAGTGAGAGCCCATGTAAATGACCAGCTGTGGAAAATACCCTCCAGTCAGGTCTAGCAATTGACAACCAAACACAAGTTGGTGGAAAACCAGACTTCATTAGTTCCTATTCTTATGAAAAAAAATATTTCTCCTTTTTCTCTTTGCCAGTTTTTACAGATGCAAATGCTGCTATTTGTGATCACTGGCCTAAGAGCTTTTCTGGGAGCTTCAGATGAGACTGGCAATATCTGGAAATTTATGGGATTATTTTCTTTCTTCTGCAAGCTACCTTGTTTTTATACCACTCTCTCTTTTCCTTTTCTCAGACAAATACAGTGAGCTCTTGTTGGTGCTTTTCATTGATAGGAAAAGACCCTTAAAAACCTCTTAGAGGGCAGTTTCATGGAGAGCCATGCAGAGAATGAATCCTGGTAATACAGAGGTGAATTTGGAGTGAGTAACACATGAATATTTACTTGTTGGGGAGTATTTGGGTTTCCTTTTAACATTTCTCAGAAAAAGACAGGCATAAAGTAGAAACTGTAAGGATATTGTTTTGGCAATGCCTCCAGAAACTCTGACAAAACACTGTCCATTTTTCATGTAGTTATTGAATGAAAGTCTTAAAACTTTTACCTTGAAGAAGCAGTCCCAGTCTCAGATGCAATGGTAAGCACTTGAAACATGAGAGTCCGGTGATGGATTCTGCTGGGCAGAGTCAGCATTTGTCCTCTGCTCCCTGTGGAAATGGGATAGGACCCTGGCTGCCCCTTCTACCTCCGTGGCAGAAAGAAATTTTCAACACGACACTGCCTATGCTCCTACTCCATAGTGTGTCCAACAGGGGACCTCTTCCTATTCACGAAATAGCTTTCAGCAACCTCCTTTTGCAATTCACAGGAAAACAAAATAATCTGAGGGACAGATACAGTGACATCCTGAAGAATAAGAACCCTCCCCTGTCACCACTTCTCTAACTTTTTTTTTCCTTCTCAGCCGAGCTCTGTTTGCCAAGTAGAAACAAATAGGAACAAGTGTCTGATTTCATGGATATGCTTGTAGCTTTGAACGTTGTAAAGCTATACCTAGGACAGTCCGGAAAGCTAATTGATCTCTGGAGTTCCTTGACAGCAAACAAGGCACCACTCTGGTCCTTCCTGAGACAAGGGTGAACCAGGAATGCACAGATTTACTGCTTAGCAACAGGGCATGAATCTTCATGAACATGGATATTTTCAAATAAACTTACAGGAACTGGAGATTGGCAGTACCTACCCGGTTACCCAGCCCTCCCCCCTGCGGCTGAAGAAACACTCCCGGTCATGTCTTTTCAGCTCTGTTTGAAGTGTCTCAGACCAGTGAAGCCTCCATATTTCTTCTCTGGAGACAATCCACAGTCTTACCAAACTCTCAGAGGAAAAAAAAAAAAGAAAAAAAAGAAGTGTTTACATAATATTTTCCTTTATTTTTTTGAAGTCTTTTGACTAAGATCTGCATTTTTATTCCAAAGTTAAAAGAAAGGAAGAAATACCTGCACGACATGGAGTATAAGCCCCACCATGAGCCACTTCTGAAAATTTTACCCCAAGCCTGCCTCCCACCTGCTGGGTTGTGAGCCATGGGCACACTGGGAATGGCTTTATGCTCTGCATGGCAGCACTCCGGTTGCCCAGTTTCCTGATAGAGGGGAGTATGAAGCCCAGCCAGGGAGGCTAAGCATCGTGTTTAAACAGCGGGGACTGGGCTGGCTCTGGCAACTTTATACCAGCAATTATCAATACCAATGACACAACAAAAGGGCATTGTTTAGTAAGAAGCATCAAACAGTTCATGAGTCACATTTAGGCAACGAAATAACTAGGCTTGGTTTTCTTGGCTGGCTTTTTGGAAGAGCCTTACAGTTGTTTTTCTCTGGGCTTTAATAAAGGAGTCATCAGCTGAGTCCAGCCTGGGAGTTTCTGCACTAGTCTACAGCACTCAGTCTTTTCTGTTTCTTTTGACTCTTCCAGCGTAACGATTTACTACATCAAACAAACTTTGAGTCCATTTTTTCCCTCTTATATCTGTTCCTAGAGCTCAGCACTCACATTTGTTCTAGTTATCTCAGCCTCCTGCCCTTCCTCTGTACTTAGCTCTGTTTCTCACCACATTATCCAATTAGCACCTCACTAACTATGCTGCGGCTGCCTCTTTCCTCTGACCCAGCAGTATTTACACCAGCTTAGTTATGCTTCCTATTGATACTCCCCTCATCCACTGAAGGTGATGGGAATACTTTCTCACGTAAAGGAAAACAATTGCATAACAATTTTTTGCTGAATCCAGATCTAAAATGCCCAGCAATAAAATAGCACACTATGGTTATCCATTGGTGCTGGACATATTTGCACTGAGTACATAAATGATGGTGAATATGAAATAACTTTTTGTTCTTTATATTGCAGTGAAATAGCCCAGTTTACAATAGTATGCCATACTGACCCTTCTCAATATATGAAATTCTCAATGTGTGAGATATTCTACTGCTGCTTTTCAGACTGGGGCAATAGGATCGATAGGCTTCATACCATGAGTTTGAATGCCAGGATTTCCATATTTCTGTTCCAACAGCAGTTTCCATGAGCTTGGTTACTGCTTTTTAAGAGGAGGTTAAATGTTTTTTTTTCTTTGGGATGAAAATGTCCATTAGATTAAGGAATCATGGGACACTACTGAAAAACAAAGTTAGAGAATAAATATGGTGAACCTTTTATTTACAGTTCAAGGCAGACACAGATCAAGTGGTTTTAGCTCTGTAGCATATTGAATTACTTAAAGCCTGGGGTTGTGATCTCATCCAACTTTTCAAAGTTAAATTGGGTCAGGAGAACCTCCCCTCCCCAAACACAGACATACACTTCCAGTGAAAAGTTAGAATTGGCAGTAAAGGTTGTTGTTCACTAAAATCTGCTTGCTTTTATCTGAATTAGTGTGGCTGGAGACAGTAGTGCTTTCTGACTATTATGGATAAGGAGGAAAACTTTTACTTACATTTTCCTTCTCACAAAGTTATTTGAGAGAAAGGCTTTAAAATTTTTTGTTGGAATGATTTATATGGAAGAAAATATTTTTGAAAGATCATGTACTCTGGCCAGGGTTCAAATTTAATCTCCGTTTAATAATTAGTTTAATAATTGGTTTAAGCGTGGGTAATTAATACGTGCATATTATAGAGCCCACATCACTTAAGAACACAACTCTTTACATGTCAGTGGGTTCTCTGCTCCCAAATCAATGAAGTTTTTTGAAAGTCTTTTTTGAAAGTTTACACATACACCAAAGCTCCTCATATCCTTCCTATCTAAACATTTTTCATTAAACATATAGACACGTGGGATTTCACAGCCCAATACAGTAATGCTTCAATAGTAATGCAGTCCAGTTTCCTTCTCAAAAGCACAGTAACAGGTTCACAGAGAGATTTAAGGGACAGAGGGGTATGCACATGGCTGTTGAAGAGAATGTATGACCTCGTATCTTCTTCATGTCTGACATTTATGCCTCTAATGGCTGCCTTACTAAGGAAAACATATGTTGATGCACATGTTAGCTAGGGCAAATGGGGAAACAAAATCCCTTGCAGTTGGTATTTCAGAGACACGACTTTAAATCAGGAATAAGAACATGTAGAAGATATTTGTAAATGGACCACTACTTTAGGACTATGACCCACCTTCATAGTAATCAATGGGACCTGATCTTTCACCAGTTCTTGCTGGAGAAGACAGTGTCGTATAGGAAAGCTGAAGAATTTTTCCGCTGTGAAGATGGTTGTGAATGAGATCAGAATCAGTCCTCTGAATTACAGCCTCTTTATCCTTGTGAATTCAGTCTGAACTGACTTTCATCGTGACTTTAAAATGGTGACTGCAAAATAGATCATAAGCATAGAGAAAAAAATTACAAAGTAATCAAGCAGTCACATCACATTCTCTCCACATCTTTATTTTTTTTTTTAATGTTTGACTTTTGGTGTGAATTCCAATTCACAGGTCTTTGTCAGCCACTAATTTTAATAAATACAAAAGTTACTTCAAATACAGTATTAAAACCACTTATTATTCATAACTTAAGAAAGCATGGTTTCTTATGTATAGACCATGTTCAAAGAACTTTGCTCACGAAAAGAACCTGGAAGACTAGCTGTCACATACAAATCTTGTAAAAATATGAGTGGAATTTGATGCTATTCTAATATCTTAGAGGGTAAATTATTAATGTTCAGCGTTAAAGAAAAAATGTGTCTTCTAGGTTAAATACACAGCCTTGCTTGAATGACATTCATATACCCTCGCTCTGAAAGTATGAGGAGAAAAAAGTCAATATCTTTCGAATGTGAAATGTGGAATGCTAACAGCAATATAGTGTCAAGATATGGGCTTTAAGTTCCTAAATACCATCTATTCTCAGGCAATAATATTTCCATATTGCTGTGAGGCAAGTTAACAAATACCAAAACGTCAGTACAGGAGTTTGAATACATACACTCATATGTTATATACATGCACTTGCATACATAAACATACATGTACACATGTAAGATATTTATAAACAAATATTTTATATATACACACATGTATATATGTATACATAGCTATATATACTCATCCCTGATCTTCTGGAATGTTTGTAACGGATCATTAATATTATGCATACACCTATGTATACACACAAACACATGAAGTGGATGCACTATATAGAACAGTTTTTCTCCTACCCTTAAGGGAGATGTGATTTCCAGGTGCTTTACCACCTAAAGTGACTGCTGTTGCTTTGGGCTCTGCCCTGAGCTTGTTTGCTCTGGGAATCATTGCATCGTTGCAGAAAATGTCTATGACCTAGGGAAGGTGTCAGGGCTCTCCTTTATGCATTATATATTTAACAAATATTGTAAAATTTGTTTGTATAGACATGTGTAGATTTGTTGTTGAAGGAGGAGAAATTCCTAGCTGGAGGGCTTGAATATTTTCCATTTTTTTTTGTTGAACCTGTGTGGTTCCACTGATAGGTACTAACTAAACATTATGTCTGGGATTTTCGAGGGAGATGAAAGGATGGAAGGGTCTGGTTTGAATGGAAGGGAGAAAGAGCTTCATACAGACAGAAAGAGACTGATTAAAGTAAAGACCATTCAAAAACCAAAATATTTTAAACTGGAGATTACCTACTTCCCACATTGTTTTCAAAAACATTACTCCTTTTGATTTATGCTAGGAGAATATTTACACAGCCCACGGAATAACCAATTAGGGAATAACTGTAAAAAAGGGCAATCCCTAATTTCTTCTTCAGACTGTTTTTTGGAGATTTCTTTCCTGAATGCTATTTTCTAGACAGCCTGTTCCCTGGGAATACACCAGCACCTTGGTAGCTGTAAGGCTATCCACAGGGGCAGCACTCTGTTGACTTCTGTGTACCTGTAAGTAGCCTCAGGGCTCTGTGCACATGAAAGGCATGAAAGTTATGTGCAGACATAATGAATTCATTGGGAATAGAAGCGATCACTGCTGCCTTTCACCCAGACTTTTTATAATAGTCTCTTAATCTTGGGAAACAATAGACTCTGGGTTTTGTGGGTCTTATAATAATTTTATTTGAACCCTACTTCCAGTTACCTACAGCTTCAAGGGTTTGTCTTATTCCTTCTTCAGTCTTTTGACAATAGTTTGTTGCTATACAATCTTTCAAGTCTACCTTAGCCTTGAATCTTTCAAATGAAACAAAATAAGCCCTGAATTACAGTTAACAATCATTTTTTGTCTTTTCTTGGGTTCTCACTGTAGACTAACCTACACCTAAGTTGGCATTAAACAGTACTAGCCACCTTTAATCCACCCTTTTTTAATTATTAATTTATTTTAGGCTCAAGTATATTTCCTAACACTCTCATTTGAGGATTGACTTAGCCTAATGTTAGTGAAAAATCAGGAGTGGAGATACCTTGTTATTTTGCTTCCTATGTAAAATCCAGATCTTTATCTCCTTAATGAAGGAGATTTGAGAAAAGACAGTTGATTTAGCCATAGAATGGTGTTTATCTTCTTAAATATTTTTAAATTGTCCAACATAACAAGTATAAAAGTTAAGATTTTCAAGACCAATGTTGTCTTTGGGTGCCCTATTTGCACTGTTTTGAAAGAGTTTGATTTCCAGGGCAGGTGCTGTTTCTGTAAAATCATGTTTCAAAAAATTGTTTAAAATTAGGCACCCAAAAGAAATAAGTGTTGAAAAGAAAACCTGGACCAAATGATTTGGCCTTTTGATGTGTTTGTTTTTTCATTTAAAAACAATGAGAACAAATGGTTTTTCTTTTACTCATCTCAGATAATCTATTTGCAGAGAAAAATGCAATGTCCTTTGAAGGAAGATTGTAGGGAGTTGCTGTTGTCACTGGTTTGCTAAATATTCTATGGAGAGCTTTCCATATCACAGTGCAATATGCATCATACTTGGTTTTGTTCTAGAGTAGGAGGATATTTGTTCCTTTTCATAAAAAGTGCCTATCTTGCAGGAAAAAAGAAGAATTTTTTTAGAGGATTCAATGAATGTTTAGATTTGGTGCTATTTTTTTTTCCAAATCACTAGTAGTTTTACCTTTTAATATGACTTGTAAGTATTGTCAGATTCTTAAAGATTTGGCAAAAATCCCAGAACTCATAGAATCCTTTCTGAACCCAAGTTAACATGCAATAAAACCCATTCTCAGATTTTTTTCTCCTTTATTCCTTTTTTTTTTTTTTTTTTTAAGCTGTAACAATAAATATGTAACAATAACCAGAACAACAATGATCCATGACGTGATTAGCCTGGCACCGAGCCTAGGTGAGTCTACACTACTGAGAGGCAGCATTAACTGCCCTGAGCATGGTGCCTTGCTGACAATATCCACATAAATTTAAGTCAACTCCTGAGTTCAGGCAGGACAAGCAGCACTAATTGGGAATGGATTTTCCTGGAGATGCTAATAGGCTCAGAGGGAAAACAGGACTTCCACCTTTCACATGACTTCTGGGCAGGGTGGAGGACAAAGAGATCCATGTCTTATCATTGTGCTCCGTGTAGACATACTCCTATCCACGTAGCACATGCCAAAGGAGTTGTGAGCATCTCTTATTCCACCCACAATATTCTCATTCTTTATGATCCTAGCTCCTTGCATCATTCCCAGGTGCCCAAAATGCTTCTCCACAGGTCTTTCCTCACCTATGGAATTGTCCATTTCACTCTTTCCAACACTTATTTGCATCTCTAGCGTCTTTAGTAAATGCCAGTCTTTAGATAAGGACAATCCTATATAATGTCAGCATTTCAGATATCCGTAAAAGCTCACACCATATGAGGAGTGATTTTGCTCCCAGGACTAGTCCTGTTTGGCTGTCTGGTTTTGTGTATTGCCTGTTTGATTAAATGTTTGTGGGCTTGGAGCTTTCTTAGGTGCTTCCTTTTCTGGAGTAGGGGAAAAAAAAAAAAAATAGGACTGCCTAGAATGTCCAGGTCTGATGCAGGGTAAGAGCTGAAGTATTTGCCTGCAGCTAAGTCTGATAGAAAATCAAATTAAATTAACCATATTTAGCATCTCTGAAAATACTCCACAGAACTATTCCTGTTGGGTTTCCAAAACTGTTTTTCAGTGACCAAATTCTTCTTCCTGATGGAAAATTCTCATTAATGTCAATGTAGGCTTGAACTAAGATAATACTGAGTGATTTTACTGAGATAAAATAATAGTATTATAAGAAAAACACATTTAAAAAAAAGAGATGTAGGGGTTTTTAGTGTATTTTTTTAGTGCATTTTTTTCAGTATTACTGCATTTTGCAAGCTCTGCTACAATGTGCCTGGCTTGTATTGTTTGTTCATTAAGGCTGCAAACACAATGGACTTGAGGCTGTTTGCTCTGTCCAGTAGTCTGTAAATAACAACAGCCAAAAAGAAACTCTTCCCTTAACTCAGAAAATATTCCCTGCAGACATGCTGCTACTCTGGAGGAGTCTCTGAAGATTTTTCATGTCCTACTGTTTGTCTTTATGGCCTGCAGCCACACCACCTTGAGCTGTGATCTTATCACACCTCACAAATAAAGCAAGATACAATCAGTCCTGGGATGAATGATCTCCAGAACCACTCCAGGGCTGTTAGACCCTGGTGCTGATTATACATTATATGGTTTTTTTTTTTTTCCCCCATCAACCCATTCTGAAGCTAATGCCCCACTGTGGGACCTAGAAGAGGATCTTTCAATATAAGGAGAGTAGAGCTTGACCAGCCAAAACAATTTTAATCCTACAGCTTTTCTTAAAAAGGTGTGCAAGATAACGTGACAGCTCACTTTTCCAGGAGAAGGTTAGAGCACAGTCCAGCAGAATTACCTGTCAAGTTTGTATGGTCAAATTCATGTGAAAACATTGCATTTAAAAAGAAGACATGAGGATAGAAGATGGACAGTTGCCACTTTGGTTCATACCAAAGATTGTTGCTAGTGGCAGCCTGGGCTGCTTCATGTTTTGGTGATTTGTGTCTACAGAAGCAGTCTGGTTTTATTTGTAAGAAACTGGAATAGGATGTAGGAGATCTGGGTTCAAGTTCCATGTGTGACCTTGGGCATACCTCTTCCCTCTCTGAAGCTTATTTTCTCCCATGAAAAGTAAAGATACTGATATTTCTTGCATTTGTGATATCCAATCTAACTGTGAGTTCCGGTTTTTAGAGTGAGTCAGTACACCACCTTGCTCTGTGGGGCCATCTTCACAGCTGGCATCTGTTGGTACTCCTATAACTCCTGGAATAATAATCGTTCTCATTAAAGACTCCTGTTAAAAATGTGCTTTATCATGGCTAAAGAAATCCTCTTTCAGATTATTAATTAAAATGAAATCCAATGGCCTTCACCTATGGACCATGACATTTGCAGCGGGAACGTTAAGGGCAGAGAAATGTAAAACAGCTACCTTGAAAGTTTGCTGTTTGAAGGCTTGAAGCTGTATTTGTCCCCTCCTCTCCCCTTCCCTTATGCACTATTTCAGATCCATTGCTTATTGACTGATACACTTATTGATGAATTATACAGCAGTGATCCAGCCCAGGGAGGTCAGTAGGGTGCAATTACTAGCAGAGCAGGCTTGGCTGTGCTTCTGAACTACTCCTCCCTGCACAGCTCTTTCAGTATGCATATCACATCTCCCTGCTTGTAGCAGGCTGATGAGTGTGTGCAGTTAGTGCAGGCACACACATACTTCTGCGCTTTCCCTGAAAGTGGAGCATTAGCAACTGCAGTCAAAAAGCACCCTTGCTTCTTCAGCTCTGATCCTAGCAGCAACTGTCTAATTCTGTCTGGAGGAACTAGGAGACAGCATTGGAGGCAAGTTTAAAAAGGACCTAGTGACACCCTGCTGTCACATCTGGTTTCATGAATCTACTTATTAGTAGTCCATTTACAATTACTTTCCTAGTCCCATCAGTAGTGTACATTCTTGAGAACTGGCTGGCTGGGAAGGAATGAGCACACTGCTGAAGGTATGTTGCAGTCTTCTTTACCTTACATCTTGTGCTGAATGTTTATATCTGTGCATCTCACTTGCAGACATTCCTGGTCTATGCAGTTTTCCACTGAGAGCTGCTGGAGCAGGGCTTTAGCAAATCATAGCAATAGAAATAAATGGACAGGTACCCCCCCCCCCCCCCCCTCAGTTAGCCATGCAGATTGTTTATTAAGGGGTAAAATTATATGACTGGATTAAACTTTCTGGGAAGATGACAACTCTGACTGCATTTTGTGTCACAAGCAAATAGACTGCTGTTATTTCTATCAGGGCAAAATTTCCATTCATCGGCTGGGGGTGGTTTGGGGTGGGATATT
>NW_008796046.1:4837878-4868254 GCF_000699145.1 Aptenodytes forsteri | reverse complement strand
ATTAAATACGGTCTGTGCATGCACTGCCAGTTGAAATTTGCATACGTGTTTTGAAATTTGAAAAAAAGGCTCTTTCATTAACTTTCAAAATGCTCTGGACTGCAGCACACTTCTATAGAAAACAGGAGTGAGCCAGGCTTTTCATTTCACTTAAGTTCTTTTACTGGCACATATTCATCTGGTAAAAAGTCTTTGCCAAATCCAAGAAGTTTGCTGTTATTGCATTTCCATAAATGTAACAGCTGTGAAGAGAATGAATATTCATAGTGTTTGGATTTTTGCTCCAAAGATTTTTATGATAATTCTGACTTTTTAAGGGGATGGGATCTTAGATCAAAGAATTCTGCAGGTTGAAATACTGTGACAAGCAACGTGTAAGTGTTTCCTCAAATAAACACAATATAGATAAGCATGTACTGCAGTAAATTGCTGACTGTACCTCTTATTTACTCACAGCCAACTTGATCTGTTGCTTATACTTGTGGATTCTTTTGCTAACAGGTCATCAGCAATGAAAATGAAGTACAGTTCAGGTACTGCTCTCTCATGGGACGTTATTTCCCTAATGTTATACAGTTTCTTCTGAGCTTATCCAAGACATTGGTAATGTTATGATGATTAAATTTTAACTTGGTACATCCTGTATTTGCACTGACTGAAAACTTCTTTTGGGATATTGCTAAGGATGGAGAAACCCACTGCAAGCTCAGTGCACTTTAAGGATGGAAAGTGATTTGACTAATCTCCCCCTAGGAAAATTCCCCTGTTTGTAATTTATCAAAATTGTACAAGCAGCAGAGATGGTCTTCCCCTGCAGGTAGAAGTAGAATGGTTTTGAAAATACAGAGGCAGTGTGTGTGCATGGGCATGTGTCTCTAGAGATAATTCATCTGAAAAACTTAAATAATCCTAGCTGCCTGTAGATCTCAATGACTTCTGTATGACTAAAGAATATCCTATTAATGGGTCATACTGCAGATCTCCGTAACTACACGGCAGAATAAAACATCCAGACAGGAATTGTGTCATATAAAAACACCTCAGAAACCCTCTGGAGGCTGGTTGTGATTATTTCTTTAAAAATCCTCCCAGCATCTGGGAAGCGCCGGGAGCTGGGGGGTACCTGCCTCTCAAAAGTGTGACAAGTGGAGCTATCCGTGCGTGCTCAAAGTGAATTTAAGCTTCTTAATATCCAGGGGCACCTCTTTGGCAGTCTGTCCTCACTCGGGCTGGGCTGTGCTGCTCACCGGTAGCAAGGTCAGCCTGGCCGGCGAGCTGTGTCTCCCGGCTGCTCCAGCCCTCAGCCTGCAGTGGGCTGTCACTCAGTGTCTCCTCCTCAGGGGACAGGGAAAAACTCTTTGTCCCTTTCATCTGTCTTCATTTCTAATGACAGCTGAATCAGCCTGGTGCTTAGGTGTAAACTTTCTGTTGCCCGCCCCCGTAGTCATAGCATGCTGCGGCTCGTGATATGCAGGGACTGCAGGCATAAAATATGTTTAAATACATATGAGAAAAACAATTTGATGGGTCAGATTCTGTTTCCAGGGAGAGGAAGTCAGTCTACCCTCCTGAAATCGGTAGGAAGCTGTTTACCCGTACAGAAGTTGTTTACACGGGTGCAAACTGGTGCAAAACGGTGCTGTTTGAGTTTCTGTGACCCGACGACCTGGCTCTGTTTCTTTAAAGCTTGGTTTTATTCCAGGAAAAGTAGCCAAAATGGAGAATTTGTCTTTTCATTCACTAGGAACGAAAACCTGCCTGTGTGTGGTGACAACTGCACGTATCTGAGAGCAAACACCTTTTCTCTTTCCCCTCACCAAAGGGGGAAAAAAACCACCCAAGAAACAACAAAAAACCACCCTCCTAAAACTCTCTGTTTAATTCCCTTTAAGACATATAAGGCCTCCTCTTCTGCTTTAATGTGTGCCACGGCTCCTTCCCGACCTCCACCACCGCATCGGAGGAGGTGAGAGGTAATTCATTTTGCCCTCTCGGCCACCTCACCCGCGCGCCTCTTCAAAGCAGATTTGTCGATCATATAAAATGCAATCGCTGATGCGTTTCTCTTCTGCCTTGCTAGTCAAAGCCAGCATCCGGAGCCTCAGACGTGTTTTGTTAAGTTACAGTCTCTCAGCCCCAGCGCTATGCTTACCAAGCCAATCGGCCCTCTAGTGTTTTGAGGTATTTTATGCAAAGAGGTCCCTTTAGCTGTTGCTTGTCTTTACCAGAGGTGAAGAGGGGGATTCGAAACAGCTCACATAAGCTTAGGGGAGTTATTCGAATCTGGAGTGATTGGCAAAGGCGACACAGCAGCCACCCTTCTGCCCGGAAAAACTGGGAGCCTGGTTTTGTGTACTTTTGGAGCGCCAACACTTCTACGATTACCACTGCTCCGTGGCTGTGAGTCTATCAGAAGCTACTGACATACAAACAGCTGCAGAGTTGTTGTAGAAGGCAATTATCTGTTTACACACTTTAACAGGGATTTCTGAAAGCTTCTTCTATCACACACGCTGCAACACTGGAGTACTGCACAGGTTTTTCAGCTCTCTCATGAATGATAGCTGAAAAAGAAGATGAAGGGAAGAAAATGCCATGAAGCTTCAATATTGTAGCAAACTAGGATCCAGATGGCAAGCCTTTTTACAGCAATATGCTGGATTAACTTTAAGACTCCCCTGGCTACTACTCTCCTGTTTAATTTGTCTTTCCTTAATGCTATTTCAGTGTGATGCTTTTTTGCAAGGTAATGCCATAAAAATGTGTGGTTTCAGGCATAGTCTGCGCTCAGGAGAACTTTCCTTCATCTCTGTTAACCCCTTCAGAGCTAATTAACTGATTGCACGATCAGCAGCATCAATTTGGACTCTAAGTGGAACAGGGGATATTCCACATGCATTCACAGTGCCATGCAAAGTGTGAAACCAAGATGATTTACATACAAAGGAAGAGAATTAACCTGTTGGAGGCAGAACAGGTTTTCACTGTTCTGGGCTATATCTCTAGTCAGAAATCATTTTTGGTAATGCAGCTGCAATAGTGGCTGAAATTCTCCGCAGGGAAGTTTCAAACCCCGGGTTGGTGTTGCCCACATGCCAACCTTTTCTGAGGCTGGAGGTCGGGTAGTTGTGTTTCCCCCTGTAACTGTCCAGTCCTATCTTCTCATAAGGTGCCATTGGTGCTAGAATTTGTTCTTCCATCCTTGTGCAGCCACAGCAAGGATCATCACTGTCATCTTCTTCAAAAAGCTGGTCGGTGAGACACCCAGTGGTGGCAGAGAGCAACGGTGAGCCGGCCGGTGGGACCTCCTGGGTGCCTTCCTGCAGACTGGGGGGGGATAAATAAGAGTGCCATCCCGTGAGCTTAATAATTTATCAGGACCTTTCACCTCCTGTCCACCCTAGATAGCAAAAGTGCTGCCATCCACCTGCAATGAGTGCCCCTCCCAATCTGTACTCATCCCTGCTATGCCTCTTGTGAGATGGAGACATGGAGACTTGTATTCATGGAGAAATACATCTACTGCATGGTCTAAGGAAACACTCCAGCAGCTGCTAGCAGTATTAAGTTCATATCACATCCAGAGACTAGCCACAATACTGTCCTTTAGCAAGTAAAGGTCTGCTTCTTTCTCAGCAGAAGTCTTGTCAGAAAGTCAGCCTCAGACAGCACAACGCTTGTGACTCCTTCCTTTTACTCTCAAATTCTGTCACTACCTGACACAGATTGAATGCAAATTACTAAAAAGAAATATTATTTAAGTAAAGTGTCTCCAGAACATCTCTTGATCATTTTGGCTGAGTTTATACCACTTTGCAAGTGGGTTTATAACCTGTACACATATAGGAATGAACAGCAAGTCCCACTCCTTTTCTTTATCTCATGTAATGGTATATCCAAAACCTGCTGAAATGGGAATCAAAAAAACTCATCCAAGTCCCAGACTGTGATACAGTTCATCTGCCACTTAGCACTGCCTAAGCTGATGACAAAAATCATTATATGTCTCCCTGCTTAGCCTGAAAGTTCCTTTGGGCTACCTTTATGATAGTGTAACTTATAACCAGAAGCCAAATGTGAGATTCAGCTCCAGATTAATCCTAAAAATAAACATCTGTCTAGTCAGCTAAATACTTTTTTAGGCTCTTCTGACCGTATTGACCAGATCATTATTGGTTAGAATAGGAGTTTAGTCTTCTAGAGCAAGGTAGACATAGGGATGATATAATTCAGCACCTATGGGAGATGTGGGTCCTTCTGCAGTGGAAACTTGAGGGCACAGAGAGCATCCTGCAGCATCTTGGATGACACTGAATTCTACATTAAGCAGTAGAAATGCTTAATGTAGAATAAATGTGTGGTTTATTAGAATAATAATTCTATTAAGAATAGAAAGCCCTAATGCTTGATCACATAAAAATGGAGAGAGTAGCTGCTGCCACGAGATGCTTCTTGCAAAGATTCAGCCCTTCTCTATTAGGCATGAAGGTCAGCTTAGGCTGAATACATTTTCCCTTGGACCCCGAATAAATATACTGTTTATGCAACAATAAGCAACCCCATATGTCATAATAATGTAAAATTCTGTCTCCCATCAGCTGATAATTTGACACTGGGACGGTGAGTACTTTCCTCTTTGTCTCCTGTGCTCTGGACTATCAGCTCGTGCAAACCAATAACCTGTAGTGGACGTTGCTGGGGGTGAGGAGGAGCAATTCATTGTGGTGTAATAAAGTTTTTTGCTGTAAAGTTACTAAGCAGAGCTATGGCGATGTGAATAATGCATGAGGTGATTTCCTTTCAGCAAGGCTACTAGCAAACATTTCCACTAGTTGGAGATTTGGACTTGGCAAGAGAGTGGTATTTACATTGTTTTGGTGATACAGAAGGCAGTTAGGGAACAATTATGTGATTCTCTCATATTCTAAGACTCTGGAGAAATGTCAGTATCCAATTAAATAAAAGGAATTAAATAAATAATGAGAAAATGTAAAATTAATCTAGTTTCAGATGCATGGGTAAGTTATCACATAAATTTAAAAGACCTAATATAAAATGTCGTTCAATTTTATTTTGCAGGATGAATGTTGCTATGGTTTCTTTAAATCCAGGTGATAAAAAATAATTTCTAAATGCTTTTGATTAAATATTTTAACTTACTATTTATAAATGAGAATATAGTGCTGACCATTTTTCTCTTTAATAAAACCCAAATCCTGGTGTCTGTACAAGGTGATGGAAGATGTAGTTTGGCATATCAAAAATGAATAAAGCAAGCTCTATAATGATTTTTTCATTTTACTAGATTTTTCTAAACAAAATTTCTTATCTCAGAAAGCCATCAAGTTCTCACATGTTGAAGAACATAAATCATAGCAGAATAGGCAGCCTCCTGTTTCATTCACTGAGCTCCATATGCTTATCTACCTCGTGCTCCTGCATCCCAGGCTCCTAAAATGCTTCAGTCAACATTCCTTCTGAATTGTGATACGTCATATTAATCAGCCTCTACAGTGTCCCAAAAATGTATGTAAATTAGACTTTTGATGAACCAGAATATTTTGACAGAATTTTTGCATAAATCACACATGCAAGCATGCACACACACACACACACAACCTGTTTAGAGAGGAGGATATTTTGGGACCTCATTTGTTTTTGAAGTAGATTGTGGCCAGCAAGCTGATGCTGCTAGTGAGCAGGAACACGTATGTGGCTGTATGCCAGGTCCCATAGCAAGAAGCAACTAGAGTTTAAGTCCATTCTTGGCAAGAAAAACTGTACCAAGGAGAGAGAAATGTAACAGTTTCCCCTTTCTTTGTTCTCCTTTCCCCCCATTCCCTTTTCTGGTACCCTGTTGGTTCCGTGGGTTGTTCAGTGTCAGTAGCAATGTGAGCATTTTTAGGGTTATCATAGGAGAACACTGTCATGTTATGGTAGATTAATGTTTTTGCTCAATCTGTTCTTCCAGCAGAAACGAAACTCAAAAATCAAAAGCATTTATTTGAATTTAAATCAATTCAAGTAAAATTTAATTCAATTTACTGACTTTCACATTGCTTATCAACCAGCCAGTTCCACTGAATATATAGAAAGCTGTTGCTGAGGCTTGTTAGGACAAGTCTTATAATTATGAGCACTGCCTGGCTGCAAATCTTTCCATTTTTGTTCTCTTCGCACCTGTTTTGTTATATTTTTGTGTTCCACCTTGTCCTTCAGGGCTGTATTCAGACTGCTTACAAGTCTGAATATGTCTGTCTCATCTGTCCCTCTTGCTGAAGTGCGTGAGACTGAGAGAGCAGAACAAGAATGATGTAGGCAGGGCTTTCTGTCTCCTTCAGGCACAAAAACTTAGTGCAGCTCTTAGTCTGTAGCTGCATAGGTAAGGACCATCAGTTGCAATGTATTTGTACAACTGGGGCCCTGGTTGACATGCTCTGAGGTGCGTCCATGAATTCACTCCACCTTCCACATATTAGGCCACCTAGGGGGAAAACCTGTTTCTGTGACTCTGTTTTTGCATACTTAAAGTCCTTTCTGACATATCTCACCATGAAGTTGCACACCCCTGAAAGCACGTCAGACCTCACCAAGAAAGTATCGGACTTACTTACCTTTTCCAGTGATGTTGCAGCCTAAAGACCTTATTACTCTAGCTTCTTCACAGATCATCACCTTCCCCTTTTTTAAAAGTTACGGGGCTTTCACGAGGCTGATATGGGCTACCTATATGGCATCATTTGCACAGCTGGGGCTTAAGAAACTCCTCTGATGTTATACAGTATATGTTTTATTCATAATGTATCTGCAGTGTGACCCCACTGTTTATAATATATGCTATGCACCAACTAAAAAAAGATACCATAACTCCATTGTCTATATATAGATATTGCAAAAGAGTGTATGTATAATACTGACATTGCACATGAAGGAATGCACACACACACAAATATATATGCAATCATATATACTATTCAGGATTCACAAAACACACATAACCCACAGTGAAAAGACAGAAAAAGGGAGTGATTTGTCATCTAGGGCAAGTACCACAAAACGTTTTGAGTATCAGGTTAAAACACCCCATGACTACAGAGACAGACAGGTTGGCTGCTGCCTTTTAAAAGAGGTATCAGAGCTTTTAAGTAGGTGTAATTTTATGGCTAAATATAAACAGAAGAATCCTTCAATAATCATGAATACAGCTGTGGAGCCAAATTCTCCTAATGATGCAATAGCAATATATATAGATACACATATATATTCTATTTCACAGTTTGAAGTTCTTAATTCTCAACACCCAAGTCCTAGTTTCCTGCCAATTTTATAATTTTTCCTGTTGTCAATTGCTTCTAAAATAAGTTTGAATGAGGTGGAATTAAGTTTTAACTTTTAAAAATTAGAAACAGGTGCGACGTCTATATCTGCTGCCATATCCCTTTCTTTGTGTCTTGTATCACTGCTTTCTGGAACAATCTGTTGGATCCCATCATCTGTCATTAATTTTGTACTGTCTGCTGGTGGAAGCTGTGGGAGGGGGGGAGAGTTGCTAAATATTAGGACAGTAAGAGAGTTGAAGACATTCAAAAACAGGGAAGCTCTGCAAACTGAGTAGAAATAGAATAGTATTACTGGTGAGAGCTTTAATAGCAGCCGTGACATCACTGGCTTAAATGTGTGTTGGTTTTGGGTGCTTTTAATGGCAATAATTAGGTAATCAATATTGTTTCAGAAAGGAAAAATATCCTGCTTAACAACAGAATAACATTGATTAGCTAAGCTAGTACCATTTTAAGGAACATTAAGAAAGCAAGACTGTTTCCATGATGACATCCCAAAGAGAGAGAAAATCAGGCAAATCTAGTATTGGATGAAGCTGGGGCTGCTTTTAAACTGTTGCTGAGGAAATAACGGCTGATACGTTTGCCTGTGCAGTCATTGTAGTACAAACGTCTGAGGGAAGCACTGGGCCCATATCTGTTCATTCCGATGAACTTGGATCTTATCCCAGGTATAAACTAGATGTTTTCTGAAGAGACAGATTCCACTCCACTATTTTCATTACCCTTAACTTGTACACTTGTGAATTTAAACTAACATGTTTACTTTTGGGTATCTAAAATAATTAATGAATATATAGAAGTTCCACTTTGATATTTACTGAGAGGTCTCAGGGTGCTTTGCAGGAGATGCCACTCTTTAATAGCTCCACTTTACATCAGAGCAAAGTGAATGGTAGGGTGGGAGATTTTGCAAAGAAACCCTGTCTGGTTGTGGCATGAGGAGGAGCAGGGTCCACGAGTGCCAGATGTTAATTTGCTGCTATATCTACTCAGGCACCTTGACCTTTTTTAATTAAGTATCTGAATTGATCCAAAGGTACCTAAAGTTTCATATAGTTAAGCAACTACAGTTACCGCTGCAGCTTTTCAAACACTGGAAAGCAAGTGTACGTAGACGACCAGATTTAATCATTCTGATCAGGATTTTCAGCAAGAGCAACATTTCTCGGCGGCAGGATGCTGAGTCCTTACCTGTGTGTTACTGCAGGGAATGACACTTCAGCATTGCTTTTGCTAGACCTGGGGGTCGCACAAGGAGCAAAGCTTCATTTGACCTATACATGATTTTGCACGACTGGAAGACAGTGAGCTTTTGTTAAAGAGGATAAAATCTGTGAGGACTGATCCCGGGCATTAAAAAACAACAATAATGTTCAGAAATAGCTAAAATGTGTGAGTGAAGAACTGATGGTTGTTGAGAATTCTCCAAGCTACTTGAAACCAAGTGGGGATGTCATTAAGCTCATTTCTAAGCATAAGAACAGTCAACATCCTTTCTCCCAAGAGTTAACTCATCAGACACTCCATGTTTCATGATATATGAGCATGTACTTAAAGCATTCACTCCTGGAGGCAAGTCATTACATATGAATCACAAGTTTCATTGGGCAAAAATGCTTGCAGCCTTCAGAGCTTTCAGACAAAGCTTGAAAATATGATCCTTCTATATGGCCAAAACTCACAATTGGAAAGTAAAATACCAGTTTAAAAGTCTGCTTCCACAAAAGAGACAATGAAGCAAATAAAAAATAGTTCCATTCAGAACTGGTTTTGTGATAATCAGGGCAAAATAATGTACAATTTTTTAAATCGTCAGGTTTAACCTTACTGCAATTAGAGCAGAATTTTTGGACAGGTGAGAATTCCTATTAGTTTTGAGGGTATCAGGAAAATTGCTGCCCCAAGGTTGGGTTTGAAATCCATTTTATATAGAGAGGAACAGGTATTCGTAGCAGCCAAGTTTAGTCAAGAGGCACTACACAGCTTTTATCTATTAGGGCTTTGGATTTGTTTTTTAGCTGTATGAGGCCATGAAATGAAATATAACATTCTTCCATTATAATCTGGGAGAGGAACAAAAGGGAGAAGCTTTGTCTGCATGTGTGGAAAGACTGGGAAGAAGCTCAAGAATCTCTGTCTCAATTTTCAAACTCTGATGCAGATTATTTTCATGGTGGTTTTGTTTTCTACCATATGTCATACATGCTGTAATAATTAAGTGAGAGACCATCTTTCTACCTGGTATCTTCTCAGGCAACTGGTGTTTTGTGTGGGCTGATGGTATGTATAGTTTCAGACTCACAAAGCTGGTAAGAGATGCAATAGATGATTACAGTATATTGCTGGTTCAAGTGAATGAATCTGACTAGTAGGGTAACATGTAAGATGTTTCGGCATGTACGTGTTCTTACGCTTTTTTTTTAATAATATTTTATCCAAAAATGTTTTCAGTAGTCTAAAGGATTTGACTTGATGTTGCCCATCAGAGCCTTTCTTCTGACAGGTGCTACATTCATCTTCCTTCTCTTGTAGATCAGGAAACTGGAATTTACTGGAAATGACTTTCTAATCTGCAGTTCTGCACTGCTGGATCCATTTGCCAGAAGACTGAAAGCAAAATAATGACCAGAATAGACTTTGCCTTTTACACAAGTGGAATACCCTACAAATTTAGTTTATCTTGAGCGAACATCAGAAAACAGGTCTTATTATCTAAGTAGAAATGACCAATACTCACTTTCTGACATAGTCTGTCTGGCAGACTTGATAGTGTTAAATATTCTGGTAAGTTACACGAAGTTGTACGAATTCAAATAGAAGATTTCTATTTTTTTTAATATATATAATTTTTTGCATGGCCGGGTATACCAATTTGTCTCACTCTATATATTATAGCACCTTGTAAAATCCTCAGAGTCAGTGAGTTGTGGGAGTGTCAATTTTCCTCAGAATTACTTTATTTTGATCATACTGATAAGTTCTGCACCAATCATAAGGGCAACAGATAGGAAAAGATGTCCTTGTTCAGGACAGGTAAGCCTGGCTGGATAACTTCGTGTATTCATGACAAGACAAACTGTTTACACACAGAAGAGCATAAAATGGGTAAAATAGGAATCTATGTTAAAAATTCCTTTGGTAAAGAACGGGAAGGGACAGTTCCAGGGGTCTCTGCAAGCCCTGAAGACTACAAATTGCTGTCACACAGTGCATAAATTAGTTGTGGGAGTGTCAATTTTCCTCAGAATTACTTTATTTTGATCATACTGATAAGTTCTGCACCAATCATAAGGGCAACAGATAGGAAAAGATGTCAGGACAGAGGACAGGTAAGCCTGGCTGGATAACTTCGTGTATTCATGACAAGACAAACACACAGAAGAGCATAAAATGGGTAAAATAGGAATCTATGTTAAAAATTCCTTTGGTAAAGAACGGGAAGGGACAGTTCCAGGGGTCTCTGCAAGCCCTGAAGACTACAAATTGCTGTCACACAGTGCATAAATTAGTACCCCTGGAAGTTGCATGTTATGAGACTTTCATTTTCCAGGTACAGCGTGCTGTTAACAGTAACAGTCCCCATCTTTCTAGATGCAATGCCAGTAATGTTTTGTATTAAAAAGTCACTGAATAAGCACTGCAATTGTAATTGGTTTTAATGACAATGAACATCCATCATCTATGCCAATATTGGCCTTGTTAAATTTTTTTACTTTATTTCTATTCTGAGTTTATCTATTTTCCAAATGAACTTTTTAATATATTTACCTTCTAGACCGAAGATCTATTGTCAAAGTTCTGTTTCTCTTATAGGTGCTTATGGCGTGTGATCCAGTCTCTCCCCTGTGGTCCATATGATAAGCTAACCGGATTGATCTCATCCATTTTTTCACTGTTATACATATTTTCTAGTCCATCAGTCATTCAGTGGTTCTTTTCTGAAACCTTTCCAAGGGTGTTAGTATCCTTCTTAACATATGGAGACCAGAACTGTGGCCAGAATTACAGCAGGAGTTATAACTTTGACAAACATAGGGTTTGGGTTTTTTTGTCCTGCGGAATATTTCCATGTTTATAATCCTAGGATCATATTAACTCTTTGGTTACAAAGTTGTACTGGGAAGTTACTCTCAGTTTATTCCACTTTGTCATCCTAAAACCATTTCAGAATCACAGCGTTCAAGATAGAATCATAGAATCATAGAATCATAGAATCACAGAATCATAGAATCATAGAATCATAAAATAGTTTTGGTTGGAAGGGACATTTAAAGGTCATCTAGTCCAACCCCCCTGCTGTGGGCAGGGACACCTTCAACTAATCTGCCATTGCATTGCCATGGCCTATATTCTTGCCTTTGATGTGTGTTTTTAGATTTGAAACACATATGGTTTGCTTACAGGCTATAGGGATGACCTGTCCTCCTCCTTTATTTACTACTCCCTAGGCATTTAGTCATCAACAAAATCGGTGTCTTTTGTACATGTGGTTTTATTGTGTATGTATTTATTCCTAAACCATTGATGATAAGATTAAGATATACAGAGCCAAAAAGAACTGAAAAATCTCAGTGGGTTTCTACCTGAAATGCAGCTGGTTGACAATGATTCTGATTTAGGATTGTGTTCTGAATCTTATTATTTAACAAGTTTTTAATTCATTTAATATGTGAATGTTAAATTGTTCAAGCTTTATCACTCAAGATGTCATGCGGTCTCAAGTCAAGTGTATTACAGAAATCTATTGCAGCAACATCATTATTTTCATCACAAAAAGTTGTAAACATAACAAAATGTTGCCAATATACTTTAATTTTCAACAAATGTAGAATAGCATTAATAGTACTGCATTGTTTTAACTCTTATTGGTTGAGTTTTATATTAGCCATTCTACGATTTTGTCTGGGGTGCTGTTGTATCTGCAGATCTATAGGTTTCCACGTGAAAAAAAAATATTGTTTCTTATATATTTTCAAAGCATGGCTTTATTCTGGAACATCTCCAGATCTCCAGAGTATATTGAAAAGTTGGCATTTGTGGTCCAGAGAATTTTTTGGCCGTATGCTTTAAGTTCTTAGATGAGTATTATCTGGATTTGCTTATCCTAAAATCTGCAGTTTTACTAACTGTTGCTAAATATTACTATTAGTTATGGTTGGAGTCAATAGTTTTTCATTCACTTTACATTTTATGGCTAGATTATTAACTCTCCTTTCCAATATAGAAATATTTACTGGAAAATGTCTGTCCATCTTTATTGTTAGTAATGATTCTATTTTATCCACCTAGTAATTTACCAGTACAGTTGGTTATATAGCGCAGTCTGGAAGGAACTTGTGTTTTAAACTTTGGATGAAGTATGTCTGCTTCTTGACAGCCAACATTGTAGCTCTTGTGGTAGCACTAACTACAACAGAAGAAAAGGTTGTGTCTCTGACAGCATCAGTTTTAACTTTTAAGCAACACGATTTTTCTTCTTCAGTAAAGTATGGTGCTGATTCCCCCATAGTCTAACCATAAATTCCAGAATAATAGGGAACTGGCGCTATTCTGCCACTAACTGGGTTGCAAAAACAGTAAGGTTTTTTTTCTTAATAAGCAAATATTGTTAGTTATTAGGTTGTTATTACTATTATTGTTGTTTAAAAAAATGAGGAAGTGTTTTCTGACTAGAGGCAGAACTGGAATTTGGAGTCTACATTTTCTTACTGATTCTGCCAGTTATTTGATGTTGATGTTAAATTCTTTTTTATGCAGGACCAAACAAAATTGTTATAATGTTTAATTGTCAGAAAATGCTTTAAAATTCAGCACGAATATTTGAAGGTAAGGAACTGTTAAAGAAATCAATGCTTTCTCACATGCTAATAGGCATGAGAAAGCAGAAAACGGAATGAAATAAGAAACAGGAATCCACGGACCCTCTTCTTCTAAATTAGCTGAATCTCAGAGTGTATAGGCTAGACCGCTGTAGACTCTATAGCCATTTATGTTATTGTTCTCATGTTTGAAATGACATTTGAATGAATTTCAGAAAGAGTTCTATCTCAATGACTGCTGTTAAGAAATGTTGCTTGCCTTTTTATTTTTCCTCCATCTGCTGCTAGACATTCAGGGTCCATCCAACTTGACTGCTTCCTACTGTGATTTACTTGTGGAGCAGGGACTGATGTAACATGGGCCTGCTTTATTTCTTTCTGTTTCCAGTTAAAAAATGTTTTCAGAAAGGTATAAAATCACAGTATATTTCTGAAATGGTTTCATGAGTATGTGGATGCCCATCTGACTTTTCTTAAATTAAATGGTCAGTAGCTGTGCAAGAGATGGTAGATGCCTAATGACACATGCTGAATTTAGGGCACTAATCTTGTAGCATACAATGTTACTGAACAAGATGTTTAAAATGATAGACTGGGTATATATTTCAAGAGCAGTTACTGTATGTATCTTCCATTTCATTTGATTCATGGTTTCCTTTGTCTCATACACTGCTGTGGCACGTTGTATTGACAGGATACAAGGATTCGTTACGCAACAAAACAGAGGTCACAAATTTAAGGATTCGTTACGCAACAAAACAGAGGTCGCAAATTCTGTTGGAGCGCAACCTGTAATTTCCATTATGCACAGTTTATCTTTTTTTTAATTTTATTTTATTTTAACAGCAGGTTAAAAGGGTTAAAATATTGTTTATGAATGCCCTTTGGCAATGTTCTGTACTTGCTCAAAACTTGAATAACACTGGTAAGTAGCAACTACTCAGTTGAATCTTTTCATTTCCCTTCCCCTGTTAGACTAGAGCAATTCTTTTGTAATCACAAAGTGCATTTGAAGAAGTTGGTAGCAGTTTAATTCTTGAAGACGAGAAAAAAATATTTCTGCTCAGAAGAGACCTTAGCTAAACATAAGTCTATTGAACCTCAATTTAGTATAAAACATATCAGCCAGCACTTTGTAAAAGCCATTGCAGGAATATTCCTGGCCCTTGTTTAATTGCTCACATATAAAAGACATGGCGGAGGGTTTGGAGAACATTCTGCCCTTCCTGTGTCTCCTCCCTTGCATCAAATATGATTAATCTCTCAAATGCCTATTTAGAAGGCTCAGGCATGTACGATTCACATTTTTGCAAGCCTTCAGGGAGACGGATTTCAATCACTTGTATGCCTGTTGGAGGGAATCACAAAAACAGGATGGGCTTTGCTGAACTCAGTTAATTTGGTTCACATTTTGTTTGTGTTCACCTTAAACTAATATTGAATGCCTCTGAATAGCCTCGAATTGTCATTTGGAGATATTTCTGATAAATCTTTTTGAGGAGGCAAGTAGAGACCTAGATAATATAGGAAAAAAGAAATTTAAACAAGTTAGTAATTAGTCTCTCATTTGCACATGTAGAAATTATTGCCGTTACACATGAAACATTTATTGGAGCAGTTCAGAGTACCAATGAAGTGTGTGGCTTTTTTTTCTATTTTAATATCATTTAATAAAATTGTAAGACTGAAAGAATTGCATTCCATTTTCTTCACTGCTAAACAAAGATATTTTTTCAGAATAAATGTTGTTAATCCTGAAATCCCCCACCTCTCTGTCTCTCATCTTCACCGTTACACATGAAACATTTATTGGAGCAGTTCAGAGTACCAATGAAGTGTGTGGCTTTTTTTTCTATTTTAATATCATTTAATAAAATTGTAAGACTGAAAGAATTGCATTCCATTTTCTTCACTGCTAAACAAAGATATTTTTTCAGAATAAATGTTGTTAATCCTGAAATCCCCCACCTCTCTGTCTCTCATCTTCTCTTTAGAACATTTGCTTGGAGCCTTAACATCCTGCTCTACTTTCCACAGGAAAAAAAAAAGAAAAAAACCCTGAAACCTAGCAATGTAAGAACACATAGTGCAAAACAGTTCATGAGACAGTTAAAGATCCACTCTGGATCTTTAAAAATCCACTCTGGATCTGGACAATTAAAGATCCACTGATTTTAATTTTAATCTTTGCATAAACTCAAGATGACATCTTAACATTTGAACATTGAATATGTGAACATCTAGAAGTTTTTGTAGGAAAAATATCCAAAGTTTTACTGAGATTGATGTCTGCTATGTGCCTATGTAGTTTATGTAACAATTTTCATCCCCCAAAAATTCTGAACGTATTATAGGTGAGAAACAACAATTCATGGGGTTTTACTCCTGCATTTTATTGCATTTTTGAAATTTGAAAAAGAATTTGTGGTACTGCAGTTAAAAAAACACACCTGTGGTACAGATATTAACTAGACCCAGCAAATAGTTGAAGCTGAATGACATAGTATCAAAGAGCAGAGGAATTTTTCAGGTGAAAGGCATGAACCAGGGGAAGCAAAGGCACTATCTGGTGAAAAAGTCCTACCATTGTGTCTTAATTCTTTATTTATGATGAGGAAAATCAGGCACACAGAAAGGGCTTTCTGGATGAGATACTATTGACCTAAACTTAGGTACCTACAGTAGGCAGACAAGATCTCTCGCAGATTTTCAAAGTTTCTATGCTATTTGTTGGCTATTTGGATAACATAGGCATTTGCTTTAGATCTGTTTACTAGATACCTCAAATTTAGGAGAAAGATATGTGTCTGAACTTGTTCTTGCATCCTATATAAGATTTCTGTGACTTCCATGGGCACTGTATCAATGGTACAGAACACCACCTAAGTTATGTTAAATGATAGATAAGGATGATATGTTGGTAGAGAGAAATGTGATATATGGAGAGGCCTCACACTGTGTCTGGAAACGCGCAGTGCCTTAATATTTTCCTTTTGGCTTCCCTCCCTTACACATGCATATGTTATGCTTAAGCTTGGCTTGTTTGTTGATATTTTTTTCTTCCGACGGAATGGTATACCATGCCTCAGACAAATGGAAAAAGAAAACTTAGCAATAAAAACTGTTCATTACTAGGAGGCACTTATTTTTACTTTATACTTTGTCCAAACAAGATGATTTTCTAAAGAACTACAGAAAATAATGACTGTGCTATGCCACTGCCTGCCAAATTCAAGCAGATATTGGGTGAAGTGTAAAGAGAAGAAACTTTTTCCATGCTTGTCCAGCTTAATCTGTGATTTCAAAAAATCCAGTGACATCCTTCTCCAGATTAGACAGAATTGTCTTGTTTTCATCTGAATGATCACTTCCCCACAAGTTTTTCAAGAGAATTTCAGTCAGCCAGGGACATAGGGGAAGCAATCCTCTTCTGTGAACTCAGGGCAGTTTGGGGTGGGAAGTCCTTCGGACGATGGCAGTCAGAGACTTGCACAGACAGGCAAGCTGGGAGCCAAGCTAAAAGGTTTTAGAGGCAGCCACAGGATTCCCCAAGGACACTTCTCCTCCCCTTTCCTCAACTCATTTCTCCTCCATACAGATCTACAAATACTGAAATAAGACAAAATTTCTTTTAACGCTTGCCATCAGCCTTTGTATATAAGGACTCATGCTCTTATCATAAGGTATTATGGTCTTGCCAAATTACTCAAATAATTCAACCACTGCCTCATCACCCTTGCCCAATTATATGGAAAACTATCTTACTCATTTCTCATCTATCCAGCTTCTTTTACCATGCAGCTCTGTAGTATCTGAGCATCTTCCAGGAGAGCAGTGTTTCTGCAACCAGAAGATATGACTTCAACTGAGGCAACGTCAGCCACAAGTGAGGGGTTTCAGACCACCAAAAATTCATTTCCATATAACACATTTAAAGTGTGCATTGTAGATCATTACCGCAAAACATTTTGAGATAGCTACAATAACTGGAAGGCAGATTAATTTATTTCATCCCACCCCTATTTGGAAAATGTTCTTAGTGCAGTATTTTGCCTTTGTAGGTATTTCTTGCCTCTTTCATTGCACTCACAGGAGAAATTACAGGGTCTCCCTGAATTGCTGTAATTTATTCTACTCATCTAAAACCACACACACAAAAAGGCATGCCTAGTTCACTGACTGTTCAAAAACACTTCCTTTGTCTGGATCCCTGTTGCTGTTGGGTGAGGTGGGGCGTTCTTGTTTCCTTTACATCTCCTACACGTGCAAGGACACACATCCCAGTGCATACATTTTACTCCATCCTGTAACTCTGACCAGAACTACAACTTTGTCTTTCAATTTTCTTTAGGATATCTCCTTAGGAATCAGGAGACAAATTCCTGACTTTCCATTAGAAAAAGAGAATATAAGAATTAACCTAGTTTATCAGACTAACCTATAGTCCATCTAGCCTGGCAGTCTGTCTTTGATAGTGGCAGTAGGAGACACAGTTTAGGAAAAGCATATGAAGCCCATTATCTTCATTCTTGACCAGTTACTGGAATAGTGATATTAGAAGGGAAATCCCTGCCAATCCCCTTTAACAATGATTTATGGACCTGCTGTTCATTAATGTCTCCTCTACTTTATTTTTGAACCTGCTGGTAGGGCCTGCCTCACAATCTTCTCTAGAAACAGATTCCAGAAGTTCACTAAGTACTGTGTAAAAAAGGGCTACTTTTATCTGTTTTAAGCCAGTTCCACAAAGTGCCCCCTGAGTGTATGCAGTACTGTATGGGTGGCAATTAATGCTTCTGCACTCATTTTATATTTTAAATTGTATTTATATGTTATATTTTATTTTTTACACCACCTTCAGGATGTAAACCTTTAACACACCTCCTTCAGTTTTCTTCTTCTTAAACTGAAGAATCCAAACCTCTTTAGTCTTTCCCGATAGAGCCATGGTTCTGTCCCCTTTGTCATTTTAGTAGCTCTGCTCCGTACCTTCTTTAACTCTAATATGTCAGTCCTGCTCTGCATGGTAGCCGAGGCTTTATGCAGTTGCAAATGGTACCTTCTTTTCTGTTCTCAGTACCCTTCCTGATGATGCTCAGCTGTGTTGCCTTTTTTAGCTGTTGCTTCACAGGGAGCCATGATACTTCCAAAGCAGCTTTATTTTCCTTAGGAATACTCCTTTCACACATTGAGCAAGGTTATGGTGTGAAAGCAGAGGTTGCCAGCTTTCACTTTTACAGCAATAGGCAGCAAAAAGAGGACTTATGAACTTGATGGAAATTTATCACATGTAATTAAGAATTAAAGCTTTTCCATGTTTTATGTGTTTTATTGGACAAAAAAAAAAAAAAAAATATTATAAATTTAAAGTACACAAAAAATTGTCCCTCTGTTTTTCCAAGAGTTTTGATGCACTACAACTTTATCTTCTTACAAGTTTTAAAAGACCATTTACATAACTCTTTCACCTCATAAACCCTTTTTTTTGGAAAGATAATTTTCTCTTGTAGCTTAGATACTCTGTAATCCAAACCCACTGCTGTGCACTCAAATTTCTCAACCGCTGTTAACTCCCAGAACTCGCTGCCAGGGGCTAAAGCCATATATTATATCGTACTGAAGTTGATCTTTGTCTCACTGAGAAGGTTTTATTTTATTTTATTTGACACAATAATATTTATTAACTTCAAAGTTCCTCATGGCATACATAATACTTGAAAAATTGCACCTACGGCACAGGGGAAGGGGCTTTGTTTTAAAGGAGGTTGAACCAAATCCTAGCCTGATCTTTAGAAATCCAGACTGTGTGCTTTGATATCTGTAGCAAAGCTATCTGCTGCCTGAATATCAATCAGGACACACAAGAAAAATGGGTGTTGAGTCATGCAGAGGGATAAAACTGAATGCAATGTATACTTACAGGCTATGTTACTGCTAGTTGTTTTACACACACTGGAATTGGTTCTCATATGGCTAAATGATTTAGTGATCTTTAGAAACATTTCTAGACTTCTGAAACTGGCATTTCCCTTAGTTACAGCCTGAATTTTAGTTCAGTTTTGAGATCTAACAAAGGAAATGGCTCTGTGGATGTCAGTTATGACAAAGTGGATATTGATAATCCTTTGTGGGCAGGTGCTTAACAATAGACATGGTATAAAGGGACACCTTCCTCCTCTGCTGCTGAAGCATCAGGAAAAACCCATAATGTTAGAAACAACTCAACCCAAGCAGGATCTTGACTTTAGGTGGAAGTAACTGGGATATTCCCCTCAGTGGAAGAGAAAGTGCGCTTACTGGTTTTTTGTTTGTCGTTTGTTTTTATTTTTTCTGTTAATTTTCTGCTCTAAGAGTTCCTGCAGTAATTATTCCATGTGTGTGTGTGTCATTTTGCTGTGGATGATTATTGAAATAAAAAAACTAATAATCCAGGGACAATTTGAAGGTCCCAAATCTGACCACCAAGTAACAATCAGAGCATACTCTTGAAAAGCCCAGGATTACTTCTCTTGGGCTGAGAAGTATGCAGACATCCAGGTTTCCTGTGTCCTTCTCAAGTGGTCTTTGGGACTCACTAGTTTGTAGCACCTGAATTACATGTGGTTTGTAAGAAGTCCACATGTGTCTGTATAGGTAGAGGAACTGTGCTGTGAAGAAGGTGCTGGTTAGTCCAAAACTGTCACCAAAGAATGAAACAGGCCAGCAAGGCATAAGGGGGTTGGAGTGTCCAGCATCTCTTGAGACCATCCTGCATATGCAGTCCAGCCCTATCCAGCAATGGAGAGCTAGGGCTTTGTGGAGATGCTCCATTCACTACCCTGAATCACTTATAAGGCTGCCTCCATCTTCTTATGTTCATAGTATGGGTCTTGAGGCTGATATCAGCTCATATGGTCAAGCATATCTGTACTAACTTAGTTTTCAGAAAGTGCATGGCACCACCTCTATTGCACCTGGCAACTCGCTCTGGAGGAAAACTCAAGCTGGCCAAGTAAATCACGTATACTCAGAACACACCTAACAAGGGCTTAGGTGGAGTTTTGATGTCTCGTTGCTCATTTCAAAATTGCAATGGTGCTCAGGTGCCTAAATTCTGCCCACTTCTTCAGGTCTGGGTGCTCCTTATACCAAGGAAGTTATGTATGCACAGGCACCTATGGAATGCTGTAGCCTGAAACACAGAGAGGCAATTGATCAATTTTAGGCTTCTCTAGAGATTAAGTGACATGTGAAAATAAGTGCATTCAAAATCTCTTTCTGAAATTTAGGCCTCCAAACTGGTTAACTGATCAAGTGGTCAACTGGTGATTGAATATCACGCTTTGATTATTAGTGCCGTATAATATTGTTCTTAATAAAGAATAGGGTAGAATTATTATTATTGTGCTTATGATATTATACTCAAACCTTGATTTTTATTTTTTTCAATTTTATTTATTAAAGAGGTTATTTTCTTCATCAAGAGTTCCTAGCCGTTACTTTACTGGAATGAAGAAAAATGAATGATTAAGAGACTGAGGTAGTTGCTTTCAAATTTAAGCGTCCTGGATTAGGTACTTTATTGGCCAGAGTCTTCCTACATGACCTTCACTTCACTGGAAGTCTACCTGGATTTCCATCTATCTATAAAATAGAGATGACTGCTTTCCCCTGCTTTACAGAGTTACTATAAAAGGTTGTGGTGAATGGGGTAAGGTAATTTAAATAAGCAGACTACAGGAAAGTTTGGGCTGGAAAGGACAGGTGCTTTGAGAAGCTGTGTAAATGAGATTTTGTAAAATGTTTCTGTACCTTCCGTGCTTTCCCAGCAACATGCTCATCATCAATATTTCTGAAGTGGAATGGTCTTTTAGAAGCTACAGTACTCTGTCAGAGTCATCAAACATTTTGTTTGCCCAAAATTTGCTGGAGCATATCCCATGACACATTCTGTTTTAAAATGCACCATTACCACCTCAAAGTATAATGTAAAACAGCTTCACTGTGTTCTGTATTTTTGCAAGCATACAAAAAAAAAAAAAAGGAAGAAAAAAAAACCACCCACAAACCTTTACATTTTTCCCATTATGCTCTTTGTAAAACATTTTCTATATGTCTTTTCATGTCTCATAATTAATATTTATTGAAGTGACTGGGCTAAAAAGGAATTTAATAAGACTTTAGCTAATTAAATTCCCATATGATTTCCAGCTAAGAAACCATTTTCCTTAGAGAGAAAATGAAAACAAAAACTTTTAAATCAAATCCATATTGATTCTTTTCTTCATTTTACAAATATCTACTGCCATGTCTGCAAGCTTCTCATATGTTGCTGTTCAAACACGGTGTACAAACATTTCTGTTTTGAACTGGTCTGACTAAACCCCCCCACTGTCCTCAAGAAAAATTAAGGCAAACTTTTCCTTTTGTGTAAGGAGAATACTCCAAGAAATCTAGGAAACAATTTCAGTAATAAGTTAGCACCCTTAGATGGATGAAGAGGAGAAATGGAGTTGCTTAAAACAAAATAATTTTCTTCTAGGTAATTTTTTTCAGTAGCTGTTATATAAAGTACAGGGCATTCTGAACTTAAGGATGGGATTTCAAAATCACAAGCTGTAGCTTGGTGTTTCTCAGCAGATATAGCTCTATCAAACGTAAGTGATACCTTTTTCCCTCTAACCTGTACCCAAAACTGAGTTGAGGCAAAAAAGTCTTAAGCTCTCCAAAAAACCTTTCTAGAGGCTGAGTCTGAGCTATATGTTTGAGCTTAGAGGACAGAAGGATGTACAAACTGCCTGTTCACAGGATCTAAAGTGAGTTGTGCCAGTGGTATTGCCTTGGTCAGAGTTTCAACACTGATTTCATGGGGAGCAGGATTAAGTGGTACAGTCCACACTCTGCTACCTTTAATGGAATCAGCACACAATTTTTCCTTTTTTAATGTAAACTCATTGAGAAGAACATCTAATTCTCAAGGGAGCTCACTGTGGTGACCAGTAATAATCAGTTTTCTTAAGGGAGCAAGACTAACATTTAAAGTCCACATATTCTCAGATTTTCTTCCTTTGTTGTTCATATATTTCACTGGTTTCCAGTAACTTCACGAGTGTGTAGAAGCCCATAATGCCAGTCATTGTCCCATACAAGTAAGAAAGTCTACC
Source organism: Aptenodytes forsteri (assembly GCF_000699145.1). Lineage (NCBI taxonomy): Eukaryota > Metazoa > Chordata > Aves > Sphenisciformes > Spheniscidae > Aptenodytes > Aptenodytes forsteri. Next base: position 4,845,949 of record NW_008796046.1, on the reverse strand, counting down.
CTAAAAAATTTACAGTCTTGATCCCGAAAATACTAGGGAATTTATTTAATGATGTGTGTACAAATGCACAAACATGTTTATATCCAGGGCGTACAGGATAAGATGAAATAGTGGAAATAACAGACAAATAGAGGTGTGCTGGTGGCAAGCAGAGAATAAAAGTCATAGGAAGAGGTAGTGTACCAGATAGCTGTAAGTATAATTTACAAATGTTGTGTCAAGTGCTGCTCAGATGTAGGTTTGGAAAGCCTAAAAAGTGTGTGAGTTTTAATTGGAGAACTTCATGTTTACGTGCCAAAAATAAAACATTTCTCAGAAAAATCTATCTCATTTTCGTATGATAAATCTATATACACACACAAAAGATATGAATACATACTTTATATATAAAACAACTTGCCTCATGAAACCACAATGCACAAAGCAAAATAGAGCAACAACATTTCTCTCTGTGTGACTAATGAAGAGTGACAACGTCTCTGATATTTTGTAACAAAGTAATTAGCATGAGCCCAAATGCCAGTTGGTGCTCAGCACTCTGCAAGTCGTGGGCCATTGACACCTCTCAGGACTTGTCCCAAAAACAAAACCAAATTTATATTTTAAATGTATTACAGTGAATAATAAATACCTGCCATACGGAAGCAGGAATGAGCTGTGATTTATAAAAAGTGCTAGATGATGCTCTAAACATTTGGTAGTCACCTGGAGAATATTTTGTAGAACTATTGCACTGTATAAGAGCCTATTTTAAAATCAAAGTTAAACTTTGATTAACTTTAACTTTAAGTTAAACTTTAACAAAGTTAAAGACCTGTTCAGCAGAAGAGTTAATTTAATGCAATCCTTGATTGTACTGAATCAGAAATATTTATGTGGAGTTATTCTCCTTCTTTTTATTTAATCCCAGACACATGTTTATGTGGCAGAATAAGGCAGGCTAAAATTTAGCTGAACTCCATGCAGTAGAAGACACTTTCAGGACTTTTTCCTTGGTACCACTATGAGTACCATTATGGTACCACTAGATTTCACCTCCTTGAAATCTAGTAGTTTTGAAAATGGAGGTGGAGGAGAGACTCAATAGTGTGTTATTCTGTCTTACTAGTAGGACACATTACATTTTTGCCTATTTTGGGTTCAAGTACAGTTTGGAGAGCAAAGCCTGTTCTCAGTTTATTCCTACAACCAGAAAGTGGCAAGCCAAACAAGAGTGAAGGTGAGAGGAGACTTGCATGGATCTGCTTCCCAGATACTTAGAGTGATACTACATTCCCATTGAGGAAAGTCGTAATTCCCCAGTGCCAAGAAGATCAGGCACAGATTTTAACTTCAAAAGGTATTTCTTGGAGCTAATATACCTTTCAGGACTACTCCCAGGTTGGAGTAACTCCTACAGCCTCTATTCCTACACTCAATCTAGTTCTTAGTCAGACAAGACTACACTGTGCCATATACACCTACAGCATCTTCAGTTCAGCTTAACCTTTCCTTAAATGCCAGATCACCCCTGTAAATATACTAACATAGCAAACACAACAAATACTCCTACTATTCATGCAGCTTGACTATTCTCTGAGTAGTGTATTTAACAGCTTAGCTTGTCAAAATGTGCACTTTCTGCTCAATCTGACTACCTTTACGTACATCTTTACTCCTCCCTGCTATTTGTTCCTACCTGCACGCTGTCTCAGTCTCAACTGCAAAGTCCTTGGGGCAGGACGTATTCTGTATATGACAGTGTTTGGATCCTTGGTCCTATTGCAGGTTAGACAGAAATAGGAGAATCTGTGGTCTTTGGTTAATTATGGTAATTCTGTAAAATCAAATGAAAATTACTGATGGAGGCTGGAAATGTTCTTCATTCTGATTAGCTGCTTTTTAAATCTCTGGAGAAAACAGCACTATTATCTGGAAATTGCTTATAAAAATTTGCCTGGGTACAACTGCATCTTTATCCCATGTGGCTTGCCAGGGAAATGAAAAAGCTGTCTCTGCAAAGTGGGAAGTGCACCACAGTGGTTAGTCCAGAGTGATCCTGAAACGGGAACGGCAGCATATGACAGGTCTCTAGTGACACTGAATGACATGCCACATTACATCCTTACTACCAAATGATGGAATCATTTTTGATACTGCTCAATATGCACTGATCAGACTTTGCCAAATGTACAGTCTGTGATTGTGGCATCAGTTGCAAGTGATATTAAAGAATTGGAAACATATGAAATGATTAGATTTCTCACTCTAGAAACATGTTTTTTTCAGAACAGGAATACTACAGACGTGTGTGGATAGCACCTGCAATAAAGGAAAGGAATATTAACTTTCTCTCACACAAAAATCTTGAGTAACCCCTCCAAAGAAATTGGATCATAATTTGATGGGAAATAACACTCAGAAATGGAGGCTGAGATGGCATTTGACCTCTGCAGGCCATGAGATCGAGAGCTCCTTCTTGAATTATAAAGGCAAGATTTGGCTTCATTCATGACTCCTTATGTTCAGTTTCTGCAAAATGGTAGCATGTGCTTGTTTATAGAGGCAGGAGCGTAACAGTAGTGGTTCAACATCTTAACAAAATGTACAAGCTCCCGGTCAGATTTACAACAACAAACTGAAATTTCTTTGTGTTGATTACATAGATCTGGATGTTTTCTGGTATTCACATGGAGGAACAACTTTGCGTGGAGTTCATTTGGCAGCAGCTCATAGCTCTCTGCTGTTGGCCACCAGAGCAGACTGTAAGAACATGTGCATGTGGGATTGTTGTCTTCCTTCTGTGAATACTGTTCTAACAGCCCTGGCTCCAGGCACAGATCAGCTTTGTGCCTGTTTATTTATATGCATTGTTTATATGTAAGACTGTTATCTTGTGGGTATATGTTCTCATATGCTTTGCTCTTGCTGGGAAAGGGAAGAGGATAATAGTATAAGTAGGATCTCAGTTATCTGGTATCTTGTGCCACTGAACCTTGAAAAAGGCCATTTGGTATCTTAGAGCAAAATTCTGTTTTCAGTTTTAGTCAAGTAAATTAGGTTATGACTGCTAATATTTCCTTTATTACACCTGCTTTAATGCAAACAGTCGTAACACATTTCACTTTCCATTTTTATGCTGCTAACTAATGTGTTCAGCACCAGTCAGAGTTGATTAAGTGCTCCAAGCCTATCCTTTACAGTCCACTCACCAATTTGCAGATCTCCAAATCTCCTCTAGACTGGCATACATGCTATGCCAGAGCACTGGAGGGAATAGCTGCACACTTCTAGTAGGGTCATAGCCATTGCTGAAAGATTAAGCTTGTGTTAGACACCTACATTTGGTCAACGGAACCCTTCCTTAGTTTCCTGTTGCTTTGTTGACCAGGGCTATGGTTCAGTACACAGGTGTCTGGTGTCAGAGATCCCTCAGACTGAGACAGCCACTCACTGCCTGAGAGATAGGGCACACCACGTGCAGGAGAGAGAGGTCGGAACCTGGAGGCCCCAAGGGTAGTGGGTACATCTCAGATGTTGCTGGATACCTGTGCGTAGAAAACCGAATAAAGTCATAGATCTCCATTGAGGCATATCTCCCCTGACACAGACCTATACACTAAAGTGTATTTTTATATACCTGATATTTCTTTTAAAATGTTCTCCCCATCTCCACTATTTTTTTTTTTTTTAATTAGTTTGATTGGGGTTGTAGAGTATGATTTTCTTTAAAATAGTACAAGCTGTGATTTATTGCCAGGTGCTTTTTCCTTTATTTCTTGATTGCACAAGTGTGTGCACATAAATACTTGATTCATTTATTCTACTGTGTCTCCCACTGAGGTCTCTTTGTGGTTTGCAAGAAAAAAAAAATCCTATAAATGCCAGAAATTACAAACTAAAAACTATCTCCAATTGGAAATGTTGAAACAAAAATGTTTGCTATTATTTTGGGAAATGGAAGGACAAATATAACAGGGACGAATTAAGACATATCAACAGGCTGTAGATCAATAATACTGGCTCAGGACAATGGTTTCCATTGCCCCAGGTTACCTGGTTTTCCCTGTCTTAAATCACTTTCCTCAGGAAAAATGCTTGCTAAGAATGAAAACATCTGCAGGTTTCTGCATCCAGGACATTTAAGAATATAATATGGAAGAGGCTCAGATTCCCAGAAGTTTAATCTCATGTTGTCGGTGTAAGTTATGCTGAGTCTTATTTAGTGAAATATGTGAAAAAGCATTAATTTAATAAAAACATGTGGTCATGTGGAAATATTATGTATTTTTCTTTCCAGTATCTCTTCCCCCTCAAAAATGTAAAATCCTCTTTCCCCCAAAGCATCCTTGTCTCATTTCTGGTGTGAATTTCAATTTTTTTCATTGTTTCTGGGTATGAACATATACTATGAAATTGGTTCCTTCATCGAAGACTTTTCATTGTAGGTTTAAAACTATAATAACAGGTGGATTCAAACAGATGGTAAGAGCATGAGTTATTAGTATCTAGTACACTAGAGAAAATGTGTTGTTGTTTAAGCACTGACTAATTAACAACTCATTTAAATAGTCTTTGTGCATATGTTTCAAACTTAATAAAGTCTTGCAAAAGCCAGAATACCTATGGATAAAGTTTACAGGTAGAGGAAAGATCCTGCCCAGTGTAGACTTTGGAGCAGGCCTTTAGAAAGCAGTTTGGAGATATATTTCCCTTGAGAAAGTAGGAGCAAAAACCTCTTTAAGAAAATGAAATGCTACTTAGTGCATATAGACTCCTGTTCTACATGAGACCTGTAATGACAATTCTTCCTTGTATACCTGACAATTCCCATCACTGTGCACCCAGATTAGATGCTATTCATTTTTAATTCCAGTCTAGTAGTACTTCAGTGCACTTAGATTCATCTCACCTACTTAGGCAACTAAAGATCTTAAATTAGGAGCCTGGTCACTGAAGACAATACACATCTCCATACTTCTCCCTTTTTCTTACATTTGTGGAAATGCTTGGGAAGATTTTAAGGTGACTTGTACTCAGGAGGAAATTTTAACAACACTGTGTGCTGAAAGATCCATTCATAAATGAAACACTGGTCATGGGGATTAAAGCAAGCAGAAAGGAAGCAAGTTACAAGGGAATTTTCCCAGGTGCAATGACTAGCTCTTCCCTGTGTCATGGTTTAACCCCAGCTGGCAACCAAGCACCACACAGCTGCTTGCTCACCCTCCCCTCCCCCCCCCCAGTGGGTTGGGGGAGAGAATCAGAAGAGCAAAAGTAAGAAAACCCATGGGTTGAGATAAGAACAGTTTAATAATTGAAAGAATAATAATAAAATAATAATAATAAAATATTGTAATGAAAAGGAAACCAACAGAGAGAGAGGAAAGGAACAAAACCCAGGAAAAAGAAGTGATGCAACCGCTCACCACCCTCTGATCACCAGTCCTCAAGCAGAGGTGACAGCCCCCCGGCCAGCTCCCCACAGTTTATATACTGAGCATGACATCATATGCTATGGAATATCCCGTTGGCCAGTTTGTATCAGCTGTCCTGGCTGTGCACCCTCCCAGCTCTTGTGCATCTCCTCGCTGGCAGAGTATGGGAAGCTGAAAAGTCCTTGACTTAGTATAAACATTGCTTAGCAACAACTAAAACATCAGTGTGTTAGCATATTATTCTCATCCTAAATCCAAAACACAGCACTGTACCAGCTACGAGGAGGAAAATTAACTCTATCCCAGCCGAAACCAGGACACCTTTTTATATAACTTAGCTACAGGGCATCACTGCTAAATATCACCCATGAGTGAAAACAATTGATATCCCCACAAAATAAGCTTATGTCACATAGGTTAGGACTAATGTTGCAGTTAGCTCAATAGAAAAGATGGCTTTTTAATAATGACTTTTGCAAGCTGCTGCTCTTTACTCAGTGAAAATAAGAGCCGCCTGACACGAGTACACACTACAAGATCACATGGTCCTACCTTTTATCACTCATCTATCACCCCTAGGAATATAAATGCAATGACACACTTCTTCCTTGGATATTCCTGATGGTTCCCACAAGGCGAACCTAAATGAAGTGCTATTTGTTCTTCATTCCCGTTGCATTTAATGTAATACTTAAGTGCATTTAGACATTGGTTCATCTACTTTAGTGTCTTAAATTAGGTGTGGCCATTCTGGATAATATCAGATTCATCCCAGGTCGTATTTAACTCCTTCATAAAACTTGAGAGGAGCTTTAAGGGGAAAACAGGAACTGAAGTGTCCTTCTGCAGACATCTCAAGCTTTGTTTTGGAAGGATCAGACCTTAACACAATGAAGGAATACTAGCTTAGGTAGAAAATCTTACATAAACTAGGACATAAAACACAGCAAACTGTCATTTTAGGAGCGTTGGATTGTCCCTAGGCAATTTTGTATTTGTATATTTATACACACGTATGTTCTCTTCTTACTAATTGCTGTTGACAAATAGGAGTTCTGGCTCTGTTGCAGGAAAAAGCTTTTGTCAGCAGGCTGAAGGACAGAGATTTTACTGAGAGGCAGAACATGAGCTAATGTTCCCCCAAAGAGCAATGATGAGGCTATGTGACAATGCTACTTCTATTGATGGCAGCATTACCTTATTATGATGGTAGTATTTGTACAAGAAATTGATAACAAATGTTCCTGAATGATTGGACAATACTACCAGCTGAATAAAGCAGCATCACTCCTGTGAAACATAGTCATTCCAGTAATTCTAACAGAACCCTCATTTACTTGATTTCTCAAGGGCAAGATTAATTGTTGCTGGAGAAAATCTTGATTGCATTGCTTATAGTTAAGTTGGTCTATCACATCTCAATTTAAATGCATGTTTTTAGTGGTTAAATGCAGCCTTTTAGTTGCGGCTGAATTTGTAATTGAGAGATTGATCCAGATTATTTTGTAGTGTTTTCTCAAAAATTGTACAGCCATTTCTCTAAACAAAATTACAAAGAAATACATATAGTTATTCTGCTTAAAAATGCATTTCTATTGTAAGCTGTCTGATGAGACAGGAAAATGTAGACAATAATCTGTAACAGTAATTTCTTAAATTTTAGTCATATTGCCCCATTTTACTGCACACAGTCCTTCACATCTGCCCCTCATCCCTTGCTGACTTAGTCTATAAAATGAAAGAATTGTATTTACTCCCAGGCTTCTGAAGATTTGAAGATAAAGAGTTCTATGGAAGGCTTACTCTCTAGTATTGGATATGAATGGATAATGAAAGGAGCTGTGTCACAGGACAGTCCAGAGCAATAAGTTTAGCTTACTCAAACACAGTGCTTCTTTCTGAGGTGTGTGATAAAAGCTTCATTTCTCCTTTCATAGATGAGGAAAGATCACATTGTTAGTGTATCTTACACATCAACACAAAGTAAAAAATCAAATCAGAACAAAAATAAACAGCATATTTCCTGTCTGCTTCATTTGCAGCCCTGTCAGGTTCTCTCCCAGCATTAGGACAGTTGAAAGCCAAGGAAAGTTTTTTATCATTCTCTTACGGAATGGTCTTAGGCTGGAAACTAGTCTATAGAGAACTATGTCTTTCCTTCTGGCACTCCAGTAGATGTTGGATCAGTTAGGCTCTGTATCTCTGGGCTAATTACTAATTTCTTCCCCCCCCCCAAAAAAAAAAAAAAATCCTGATCAACTCATCCTACTTAATGGGAAAAGTCATACCTATCACCTAACAACCCCAGAAGAAGATGCCTTGCAATTATCTCTATTCTTCTGTTGGCTGATTTCTTCAACAATGAACTCTGGGAGATGATTTGAGACAGGATGGATGCCCAAAACATTTACAATACTGGCAAATTCCTCATGTCTCAGCAAGGCATAAATAGATAATGAGAAATTAAGAATAGGTGTTCTCTGTCTTTAACACATTCCCTCCACACACATGCACTATATAAAACATCGAATTCTATAGACACAAAATGGGATCAGTACTGTCGTGGTTTAACCTCAGCCGGTAACTGAGCACCACACAGCCGCTTGCTCACTCCCCCTGCCCCGGTGGGATGGGGGAGAGAATCGGAAGAGTAA
>NW_008796046.1:4824724-4837717 GCF_000699145.1 Aptenodytes forsteri | reverse complement strand
TGGCTGTGCCCCCTCCCAGCTTCTTGTGCACCTCCAGCCTTCTCAGTCAGTAGAGCATGGGAAGCTGAAAAGCCCTTGACTGGTGTAAGCATTACCTAGCAACAACTAAAACATCGGTGTGTTATCAACTTTGTTCTCATCCTAAATCCAAAACACAGCACTGTACCAGCTACTAGGAAGAAAGTTAACTCTATCCCTGCTGAAACCAGGACAAGTACTTACCGCCCCTTGGGTAGAGCTTTGGTTCTTAAAGCTGTATAAATTTAGGTTGCCATATTATGTTCATCCCAAAGATCATCTTTCACAAATACCTATGGGGATAGTATTACCATAGGCACTTACACATGCCAAAGCTCCGAGACTCTAAGTCCTTACTATATTTACTCTGATACCTTAAATTAAGAGAGGACAATGTAAGCAAGGAGGTGTCTCAGTAGCTGAAAGGGAATTATAAGTTCAGGGAAGCCCTGGAAAGCTACGTTTGAAGTACAGAGCAGAAAGTTTGTGAAATAGGTCCAACTGAGATGCAAGTATTGAAAAAACTGCACACAGAAATTTTTATTGCTGGTTTCTCCCTGGTTCCTTGAAAATATCAGCTGTTCCCTGGGCTGAGCAGTGTCTGTCTCTGCAGGAGATAGCTGTATAGGGAAATTCAGGTTCAGAGATGCATAGTTAGCTGAGCAGATGAGAAATGCAAAAGCAGGCAGCAGTTTAGTTAACAAGGAGCTCCTGATCAATGATGTGCTGGAGAATGCACAAAATGGAGTCTCAATGGCTTCATACCAGTGAATTCAAGGTGAAGGAATTAGGTTTTGCAACTTGTACTAAGGTTAGAGAGAGTGAAGTTAGCTCTAGGGAATACAGACACCAGCTAAGAAGCTGTTAAAGGAAGCAGAAGGGATGAGGAGGTGGTTGTTATTTTTATGGACAGATGAACTAAACCGGGCTTGGTCCTGGCTCTGGAAACCCGGTGCTGATTCTGCTCAGTTACTCCAATGGTCCCTTGGATGGCACTGGGCTATGCCAAATAGACCTTTTCCAAATAGTCCTCAGGACAAGGATTTGGGAGTTAGCAAGGGCCAGGGAAACTTTCCAAATAGACATCTTTCCTACAGCCCCTCTGTTTGAGTGGGAGGGTTAAATGCCATGGCTGCTCCATCCAAGAGGGGCTTTGCGGCAGGGACTGGCCCCAGGCGCACACTGGATGAGCTGTGGCTCAGCTGATATTTCCTCCACACTTGGGAGCATGCAGAAGAGCCTGACAGCTGTTTTCAGCTTGGACAGATTGCTGTCTACAGGCTCTGGTCATTCTCCCAACTCAGATGTTTCACACAGCCGTTAAGGATAGAATGGCTACCTGCATTGTTTCTATATGCACTTGCTGAGAGAATTCCAGCTGGGAGGGTACAGGTAGTCCTGTATTTATGGTTCCTAAGGAAAAGCTGCCTTTCAGTTTGCATACATCATCTGAAATGTTTAAATACATTCTTCGCTTTGCAAGTGCATATGACACCCTCGAAGGGCAGTTTTGGGATGTTGGTCCTAGAGATAAATGTGTTTAATATACTCCAGGAGAGCTTTCCAAATTTCTTTTCTCTCCATTTCACCTGTTTCTCCCCTTTCTTCTTGACATTGCCTGTAAAGACTTTGTGAAGCTCTTAGAGCTAACTCTGAAAGGAGCACAGAATGAAATATCACGGTACATCTTCACTCATGCAGAGGATGACCTCCTCTGTGCTGCAGAGTTTGCTTTGTGCTGTTCAGATGCCTAAAGTCCAAAGAAAGAGACACCATAAAAAATCTACCAAGAGTAGAAGAAACCCCACAGAAGTACTCAATTTTTATAAAGGAGATACTGAAGCATTTCTCTCTCAACACTTTTATTATTATACAGTTTATCTGCTCCTCTCCCTGAAAGCTTTCCTAGAGTCCTTTGGAAAAAAATGAGTCACTCTTTCTCACTCACATCAACTTTCAGATACTTTTAAAAGAATATGCGCTTTTTTTTTAAGAAAACTAGGATCTTCTTCAAATAAATGTTTTCTCCTTGAAGGATTTTAAATAATAATCCCAAAATGTTTTCAAATACTAGGACTGTCTATTTTTAATTTTTTTTTTAATTCCTCCACCTTTCTCAATGATTATCAAAAATATCCATTAATGATGCACTGAGGTGGAAAAGCCATCACAGCTAGAAAGAAGCATTTCAATGGAAAAGAGAAGGACTTTAAGATTTTTCCCCCCTTAATAATTTCCTATAGACAGTCTGATCATTCTGTGAAGCTGCTGTTTGACATCGATGAATAGTGAAACACTGAGTGCTGATGAATTACTGTTACAACAGAAATGCTGGAGCCTGACGTTTAAATATCCTCAACCTGCATCTTGCTTAGTGTAAAGGTGTCACAGAGCATCTCAGAGCAGCACTTGTGGATTCCTTCTGGATGGCTGTATTTTTACCAGTGCCAGACATTCTGGTCTACCTGTGTTTATGGTTAAATATGGAGATGTTTATCATGTGATTATTTTTGTCCTGCTCTTTAACTCCAAAAATGCCTGTCCTCACTTTTTCCTCCTCCAGTTCAACTTTAATTTCTGTTACACGTTTTGCTGATTACTCTGGGGTACGTTGGACAGTGCACAGGACACATCTGATAACAACAAACAACAGTTGTGTCAGTGCAGCATTGCAGCTGGGGCAGGTAGGACAGGGACATTGAACAACAGACCATCATTTGAGAGGTCCACGAAGTAATTTAACATACCTTGCAGACATCTCCAGAGGATGTTGGTGTCGAATATGACAATCCTTGCATTCCTTTGCTTCCCCTCCTTTCAAGCTAAACCGTCCTTCAAACTGTATGATTTCAATGTACTTCTAGCTTGAAACTGTTTATAATTTCTGCACACACTGGAAGGTTCAATAGTTGCCTAAAAATGTAAAAAAAAAATTACTTATTCCATCTTTAAACTTGCATAATACTCAGACTTCCTCCGACCTCCTTCTTCCCATGTGGAATTTGAAATGTTCTGGGAAAAAGAAAGGGAGAGAGGAAGGGAAGAGAGGGAAGGAGGGAGAGAGGGACAGAGAAGGGAAGGAAGGAAGGAAGGAAGGAAGGAAGGAAGGAAGGAAGGAAGGAAGGAAGGAAGGAAGAAGGAAGGAAGGAAGGAAGGAAGGAAAAAAGAACAGGAATGAGAACAAGAATGAGAAAGAAAGGGAAAGGGAAAGGGAAAGGGAAAGGGAAAGGGAAAGAGAAGATGGCTTTTAAGTCTCTGTTCATACAACATAAATTTAGCCTCCGAGACATCTTTTATAGCAGAAGAGCTCCTAGATTGTTCTCATGGTCTTCACAGGATCAGTCCTCTGTTAATAATGGTTTGCCAAAAAGCTTTGTTTATCCCAGCTGCATCCTGCTGGATCCAGTCCACACGTGGTAGTGCTGACAAAAATGTGTCTGTCTCTTGTCAGAATGGCCAATATGTTTTCATATAGTTACTGGGGAACATATTCTGAGATTTATAAGCCAGTTTTATATAGCTGAGAGATACAATTAACTGATCTGCAATATGTCTAGACTTAACACTTGAGCCTGGAAAACATTCCCAGAATTGCAGAATTATTTTGACCATTGAATTATATGGGTCAGAGCTACTCAAGCTTTTGAAAATATAAAATTATACTGAATATTGTGAAAGTACAGGCTTTCATACCAGACTTCTGCTGCTTCTTCCTTACAGTTGGGCAATAGTATAAGAACAGTCATTCTTTCAAGACACTGAATTGCTTATCCAGTACCTAACAGAGTCCAGATAAGCAAATGTATACAAGACTGGCATGTTTTTGCTTACATTGAACTTTCCAGTCTATCTCATGTAAAACTTGGAAAAGGTTTGTACTATTTTCTATTTCTTGCAAGTGATTGGAAGGAATCTTGTTTTGTATGGACTAGGTCTGTTATTGACATAAATAAAAATATTAAATACATGAACAGAATTTGCAATTAAATGACCATGATGCCAAGGTTTGTTAAATCAATGCAATGGAAAGTAGAATTAGTTATAGAAGTACAATAAAGAAATGACAAATATACTCCACACCAGATATGTAATTAAACAGGTGCTTAACTTTATCCTTTAATGCGTTGATGAATAGGGCCCTTCACAAGGGGCTGTAAAGGTTTGTAGAGGACAAGTTTGGCTTAGCATAGGTGATAAGGGGAAAAGGTACTTATAAATCTGTATCACAGAAATCACCACCACAATCTGAGAGAAAACAAGAGGAAAGAAAAGTTGGAGACAACAGACATGGCTGTATGCTCTGTCAGAGTGAGGAAGGGGAGTAAAGATACCACAACCCATGCAATGAAGAGACAAGTTAGATAGTTCCTTGTCATCTCTGTCAGCACTGGTAATCAAATAGGGACAAAAGGAAAGAAGAGGCTAAAAGGGCAATTGATGAGTCTTTAGGGACTTTAAATTAAGGAAACAACCATGACTTTTGCCTAGGTAATTCTGAGGAAACTATCTGAAACGCAGAGATGAAATCGGTTGATTTGGCCAATAGGAAACGAGCTAAAACAAATAACAACAGCATCAGTCAGTGGTAACTTTATTGCTTCACAACAGCACTGCAGAGGTAATATTCCCTGATTTTACATAGAAAGAAATTGAAGTAGACAATGTCTAGCACATTCCCACTGCCCTACATAAGAGCTGGATTAGTCCTGAATGACAAAAGTGTCCGGTTCTCAGATTTTGGACTGAAGGTTCAAAACAACAATTAATTCCTTGATCCATACTGCATGTTAATGAGCAGAACTATCATTTTCTACCTTTAGAATTATTTCCCCATTAATAGGCTGTCCCAACCTGTTCGTGTTTAGTACTGCAATGACAACAGTATCTCTTACACGCTTTCATGAATTATGGGTATATTTCTAAATAGTTTAAAAGGTGATGACAGAGACCCAAACTTACAACTTCTGTTGAAAATGGTTCAATGACATTGAAGTCCTTGGATGAAATTCATCTACTACTTCAGGCTACAGAACTTGTTGATGGAAGAGCATGTGTACTTGTGGATACATGTGTTCACAGACCGCATTTTTGAGGTGGCTATATTTAAAGTTCAGGGGATATATTTAGCCGTCACCTTCACATACAGTAACTTGTCAACTTATTTTCTGTTGAACTGGGTAAAAAATTTCTTACCCAGTTTTGCTTTAATGAGTTAGTAAAGCCTCAGCTATAAATTGCAAGGTGCATTCAAGTTAGCTTTTAAAATATTTTTGGAGATAAAGTTGGCATTATTTATGTGCTTCACTTAACATGAATAATGTATCAGTTTAGCTTAAGCTAAATAATTCACATCAAATGATGGTAAACTTTAGAAGCCTTTTTATATGGAGATTCAGAAAGAATCATACCTCCTTTGAGACTTATACTGAATGTGTTTATTGTGGCTCTTTTAACATTTTTTAAAAGATCTTTGTTTATATTATGCATGTTTTTTTCTTTCTGTTGGGGAGGAAAAATCACTTTTGTTGCAGTATGACAGATGGCAACCACAAAAGACATCATATTAGATATGTTTGAAACAGATCATACAAATTTAAATTTTATATACAGATGTTTCACAACAAGCAGAGAAATGTGGGGACCAGACAGAACAAAGTATTTGAGTTTGCGCATGCACATGCACACATATATATTTTTATATATACATAAATATGTATGTTATGACGCATTAGACTTTCTACTAGAGTAGCAACAGTGGATTATAAAACACTGTAGCTGGAAAGCAAAAACTCTTCAGTTCGTGTTTTGAAGTCTGTTTTATACACACAGCAGAGCAAGAGGACAGGAAGAATACATTTAATAGAAAACACTATTGATCTAGAACTTGAGCCTGACTTTGTTTACATCAGTATGCATGTGGCACACACCAGTGTGTCTGAAAGTAAAATGAAGCTTGAAATACAGCTGGTGGATTTTTCCAGCTAGAGACCCTTTTTTTTTTTTTAAAAAAAAAAAAAAAAAAAAAGCTAGTAAATAGGAAATACATCAGAAAAAACCCTAAAATTTTTGACTGGGCCATATTGCCACAGAAGTAAGAAGACATCTTGATTTGACTTTCTCCATAGTCCAAGCTCCTATAACATGCGATTATCGATCCTTTTGGAATGGGTCTTCTACAGCTCTAATTCAATGGCTAAAATCAGTAATGAACCAAACAGCCATTGAACCCAGTTAAAACTAAACCAAACAGCCATTGAACCCAGTTAAAACATATTTTTTTTTGTCTTTTTTTCTTTTGGCTAGGTTTTTACCAGAATCAGTTCCTCCAACAAGGTCTTTCATGAGGCAAGCACAAGCCTTTTTGCACAAACAAAGGAGAAAGCAGCACATGGAAGGGAAGGAACAACCAGAGATAGGGACAAGATGGGCCTCTGCCTTCAGCAGCCGTGGCCATAGCACGTTCATGGAACTAAATTGAAGCAGCTCCAATCTCAAGCTGAATTAGGGGGCTAAACACCAAAAAGCAAATAAATATGAAGGAACAGAGTGTCAGCGTGCAGAATGCACCACAACTGTTTCAAGTTGGACTCTGACGATATTCAAGAATTAGATTTTTTTTTCAGTATAACTTCTAAGGTAGAGGCAGAAATTATGAGTCCTAGCCCGTAACTGTAGTACAACTATTGCTGCAGTGTAATATGAAATTATACAAAAAATATGTGAAGAAAAGTCTACTGTAAATTCTCTGTGGTCTGCAAGTACCACTGACAACAGTTTGGAACAAAATTTTTCACACTTGTAATTGCTGCCTCTTGAATTTCTTAGATTATGCACAGAATCAGAAAAGAATCTGAAACCTGAAATATTAGATGTTTCCATAAAACAAAGCTTCTTTCACATTTGCTCACTTTTTTAGGGCTTATATGTTGGCACCAAAATAATTGTGTAAGTGTGACATGTCTTGAGCAATAGAAAACTGAAATTGATAACAAAATATTCCGGATAGACCAAATTAATAGAAGAAAATATTAAAAGAAACTATTTTTTTCCCCTAAATTACACCCTTCTAAAAGATAAAAAAAAGTATAATGCTGTCTGCCATAGGTCTAATAATATTTTCAGGATTGCTTCACATCTTTTTAATATCAACAGATACAAAAGGACATGTAATTAACATCTTTCCTTTCTCTTTTGAATGAAACCAGAAGCATCCTGACACACTTCAGGAACACAAAGCCAAATGATCTGTTTAGACTTGTTTGGGTTCAGCAAGGCATATTTTGAAGCTCAGTTTCTAATTAACGTGACAGTTGCATACCACACTTCAAGGCACTGTCCCAGTGGGTTTCAGTTCTCTGTGGATCATGGATAAAGAAAAAAAATAAGATTGATATTCAGATGTTGAAAAGTGTTATATATTCTTTCATTACAACTGACATAACTATCTACACCTGCTGAGGTTTTCACATAATTTAAAACAGAGTTCATTAAACTATCAAGAACAAATAGTTAAGTCTACAGTTATGTTGTTATTATTGTCCATCAAAAAATACAGGTGGACAGAGCCCCAGAACATTCCTCCCATTCTGGACACGCTGATTTATTAGCAGACTGAACACAAAATAAAAAAGTATATGTCACAGGTACTGTTGCTGGCCAAATCTCCAATCCTAACGGAGGATTTCTGTAATTTTCGGCATGGTTCTCCGGTCTTCATTTCCCATCTTGAGCAACCTGCTCTATTTGACCCTGCTTTGATCAGGGGTATTGGACTAGGTGATCTCTGGAGGTTCCTGTCAACCTCAACTATTCTGTGACACTGCAGTACTTCTGCTCAGTGCTTCTTTTAGTGGGTTTTTACTTCCAAATTCCAAGAGCATTAACAGCCAGCTGACTCAATATAAATGTCTTTATAATGGAGGAGCCCAAGTAAAACTAAGTAAAAAACCTTATTTTTTAAAAAACTTTATTTAGAGAGATTATCTGTAGCTCTGAAGCCTTCTCTCTTGTTAGTCATGTTATCACTCATGGTCTGGTTTTACATTAGATGGTTCCTATTTGTTTACAGTATCTCAGCTATCATAATTAGTGGACTGGTATATTCTGCAATCTCTTTGCATTGACATTACATTGCTATCATATGTAGTGGTAATAAATAAAGAGGAAAAGCCTTTGGCATACAATCCTACATTTAATTTCAAGCTCCCTTCCTGAAACAGAGGTTGTATATAGGTTTAAAAAGAACAAGCTAGTGTCATTCCTGCAACTTCATTTTTCATGCAGAGTTGAATGCCATCTTGGAGATACCTGGAAACTTCAGCTACCAAAGAAGTCCATAAAGGGTATGGCAGCCCATCAGTGTGAGACAACAAGCCATTCATTAATTTTGTAATTCAGAAAGTTAAACATCCAGTCGCTATTCATAATTGAGTGAGAACTGGATACCTTGCTCTTATGATCTGCTTTAAAACCCCTAAATTTCAAGTGGGCTTAGGTAACTGACATTAAGCATTCATGTCCTGTGGTTATAATGTGCTGGATTACTGAATTTCTCAAACCATTGATTTTATATTATATGCAAAAACCAAAAAATCCCCAAAACCCACAAACATTAGAAAATATAAGCAGATGAACTGGACGCATTATTTAGTGATGCTGATATCTAAGGGCTTCCACCATGACCTAAAGAAGTCATTTCTATTTCAGACTAATAAGTTAACTCAATAAGACTATCAAGCTGTGGATTTCTACTTTCTGGGTGTAAGACCAGTATCTTCTTTGTACTATACCTGGTAAATGACCTGTGATTCACAGAAAATTTCAGCTCAATTTTTTATGTGATTTTTATGTGATCCCATCAATTTTGATGGGATGAGTATAAGGGCAGTGCAGGGCCATCCTGGAGTGGTGGCAGCAGCGGAATGCTTGGCCCCGGTGCCTGGTAGGCAGATGCCCTGTGTTGTCCTTTCTCGCTCCGGCTCAGGAGCGAGTGTGTGAGGAAATCTGCTGGCCAGAGCAGCAGGGCACATACACCATGTCACAGAGGCTCATGAAATCAAATTAGGCCAGTGATAGACTTTATTTAAACCAAGATTGTTTAGCAGAAAGCTAACTAGAAATGAGGCTCATCAAAATTTTTCAACACTCCAACAACATCAGTAAACCACAGGTTCAGGATGGTGTATGAGGAATTAATACTGCACAGCTGGCTTTAGAAATGAGGATCCAAAATGTGCACAATCACTCACCTATAGGATGAGGGCTCTCAGCCTCGAGGAGTTTCCTTGGGTGGCGTCCCGACCCAAGGGGACAGTCCCCGACTGCAGACCCGCGGCTCCGAGGAGGACCGACTCCACTTGCCCTCCAGTGGGGCTCCATTTACACCCTAGTCGAATCTGATCTGTGGTCTATTCTAATTGACTGAAGGCCTTACCTTTCTTACTCCTCACCTAAGGTCTATACGTGACCATAATTATTGGCCCAAAGTGTGTACATGATGGTCAGCACTTGCCACCATAAAGGTGCGAAAAGTAAGGATGCAGCAGTCTTAAAGCTCCCAGTCTTTATCAGGACGTGTGCACCTGCCACACACCGACAGAGTCATAAAGCACTGGTGAAACCATAAAGGCAGGAACAGGCATGATTTTGTCCCCTTTTCTTTGGGAAGTACAATGCAAAAGTGGTAGTTCCTGGCACAGGAGAGAGAACCATACTGGCAGTGACTAGAGTATTGCTTTGGCCCCTTCTCAACAAATGCAAGTTTGTTGAGACACAACAAACTTACAGAGACGTGTAGTGCCCCTTTGCCAGGCAGTAGGGCTCGACAGGGAGCCCACAGGGAGCTGTGATATAGTCCTTTCCAAAATCGAGTAGCACCATCCCTCCCTGTCCCTTGCTAACAACACAGGTTTGCAGGCAAAACATGCTCCCTCGGGCAGAGCCGCTGAGCGGGCTGGGACTACGCTGCTTCCAGGGCTCAGCCCCTCATTCTACAAAACACTGTGCTGAGCTGTTCTGGGCCGTCCTGGACTGCTTTGCTCTCTGGTAGGCAGTGCAGGGGAAAAAACGTAAAGGCACCAGGCTAGATCCCTTCTGTGCAGGGCCTAGATGGTTTGTCTTCTTTTTTTTTTAATTTTGGGGGGTTTTTTATTTCATTTTTTTCTCTCAATTACCTCAGGTGAAATATAAGCTTTTTAAGAAGTGCCAATATCTTAGCGTCTAAAGCTACTCAGAACAAATCCTTGTTATGTATATAGCGTTCAGACAATGCCGGCCAGCATTAGGATTGCCAAGGTGTCTGCTTAGCCTTGCACAAACAGGACTTCAACAAGTGCAAAATGAAAACTGTAGACATTGGAGTGGTATTTTTCCCCTGACATAAATGTTCTCCCAAAGGCAGGTGCATGCTTCCTGTCTGGGACCATCTCTGTGCAGCATGGAAATGTTTCCTATGTGTTTTGAAAGATGGACACCAGAGTCTGCTACAAACTTGGTCTTCTTCTTCCCGCCCTGTTTGGGTTTTCTCAGTTGCCCATCCCTGAGAGCTCTGTTTCCAGCTTGCTCCTTTTCTTGTCTGGTTGGCTTTCACCCTCCTCTTCACAGCCTGGTTTTCTCTTTCTGTTTGTTTGTTCTTCCTTTTACTTTGAAGATCCTGGAAACCTTTCCATTCAATAGTATTGTGAGAAAGGTAAAGCCATGATAAACTTGAATCTATTCTTCTCTTAATCAAAGCTAACTCATTTTATCTTCTTTCCCCAGCCAATCTCTTCAGTTGTTCACTTTCTGGAGCGACTGGAGGCACCTACAATGGAAATGTAGAAGTTAGCAGGTGGCAAGGGCCAACCTGGAGCAGGAAGCGATGGTTTGCCCAATTGCTACCTTAGCTCTTAAAGACAGATCTTTTGAACAGGTTTGCTCAGCTCAACTGAGCCAATTCTGATGGGATGATCGCACAAAGTGCAATGGCTAACCTGCATCAGCCTTACTCTGCACTTTTGCAGAGATGCAGGCTGGTGGATGACCTTGTTTATCTGCACAGCAGCAGTCCTAACTTCTGAGGTGGGAGGCTTTTGTTGTCATGATGTCTGTGGACCTGACATACCTCCGCTGTTTCTGCTTCTGATAAATACAACATACCTTCTCAGTCACCTGCACCGGGACTTCCAGGGGGAGCATATGCTCCTCCAGCTGGGCTCAGAAGGTTTGGCCCCATAGAGATGGTCAGGATGCTGGCAGTCATCCTGGCGCTGTCAGCATTTTTGGTGATGTTGAAAAGCAGGAACAGCAAACACTTGAGCAGCAGGAGGTTGGTATTGGGCAACTTGTTGACCTGTTCCTGTTCCTGAGGGAACAGGAACAAGAAGTTAATAAAGTAGATGATGTCAACACAGGTCGCCCAGGCTGATCTCACCCAAGCCCACCCGAGGGAAGGCTCCCTGGCCACGCTTGGTTTACAGCAGAGGGACTGCCTTCACTGAGATCCTGCCACCTCAACTCCCTGCCTATCTAGCGAAAGTCTGTTCGTGGAGTGACTTCTAATGCCTTCAAGAAGTGCTCCAAGGGGAGAAATGCTTTTCTGTGCCACTTTGCCCCAAAATCTGACCCCACAGCAGCAAGAGGTGGCTGGCAGAAAACACAGCATTTTCAGGGAGGCTGTCACATTGCAGGCAAGTCCCTGGCCTCTGTCGGTCCCTGCGGAGCAGGAAGGCTGGTTGCCACAATTACTCTTTCAGTCCTGCCACCTTCTCCTGTCTGCTGGTCTTCTGCAGGGCGCTCATCCACTCCTCATAGAGGTCAACATTGAGGAGCTTGGAGGGGATGTTTCGGAGGAAGTCCTGCAATGTCAAGGGCTCCAGGTGAGGCTTTGAACACTCTAACGGGGAGCACAGGCAGCATCCCTGGCACTTTGGCTCATGCGGAGTTGGCTGGATTTTGACTCCTACTCTTGCAGGTACCCACCAGCACTGACAGAACTGGGAGCTGCAGGGCTCCAGATCAGCAGGGTTCACCTTCAAGATGATGGCCAGCAGGTGCGTAGGCAGGCTTTCCAGGTGGAGTTCCACTCCACTGTCACGCGCCTCCCTCAGCTCCTGGGAGGCGTGCTCGCCAGCTGCAAGCTGGAAATTCCCCTCTGGATGATCCTTGCTCTTGCAAGAGAGCCAGCAGGTCCTGCAGGGGACAGAGGAGGACAGTTGCTTTGCTGAAGACAGGCCCTGGGGCAGGTGAACCTTCCTCATGGAAAGAAGCAAGTGTGGACAGCTCTGCTTTCACTGGGGAAGGACAGGGGGGAGGCTGCAAGTGGGTGATGTGGGGAGGAGCTGTTTTTTTACCCAAGCTCCATCCAGGATCCCTCTGCTGGGGACACCACCTCTCCAGAGAAGCCAGAGGGATGGAGACCCCCTGGCCAGGCTTGCTTACCTGAATGAGCTGGGGCTGTGTGCTGTCCTCACCGCAGAGAGCTGCCAGGGGATAGCTGAAAAGAGCCTCCCTGCTGCCAGAGCCCAACTGCCCAGGCAGTAGGAGCTTGATGGAGGGCAGCTGGGTCACCCAGGCTTCCTCTGCTCCTTCTAGTTGCCTGTGTACAGGGAAGGGGCAGAGAAAGAGCTGTGTGAGACCCAAGTCACATTTTCTTTCTCCTGCCACCCCAGGGAGCACTTCCAAGTGTCCCTGAAATACCCAGATACTGCCCAGCAGTCGAGCAGAGAACAGCAGCAGTAGTGAGGACAGGGCTGAGCAGGTGTTCGCTGGACAGAGCTGGGTGAAGCAGCTCTGCCAGCTCTGCCCAAGAGCTGCCTGCAGCCATGGGGGCACTTCTCCCCACCTCAGGAGCAGTATTTCCTCATACAGCAGCAACTAGAGCATCCCCCCCACTGTGAGCACAGGCCCCCCAGGCTGAACTGCCAGGCAGGACTTACCCAAGGAGTGTGCTGACCCAGAGCTCCTTCACCACCCCGGACCTGCATAAAGAGAGGAGAA
>NW_008796046.1:4813128-4817399 GCF_000699145.1 Aptenodytes forsteri | reverse complement strand
GGCCAGCATTAGGATTGCCAAGGTGTCTGCTTAGCCTTGCACAAACAGGACTTCAACAAGTGCAAAATGAAAACTGTAGACATTGGAGTGGTATTTTTCTCCTGACATAAATGTTCTCCCAAAGGCAGGTGCATGCTTCCTGTCTGGGACCATCTCTGTGCAGCATGGAAATGTTTCCTATGTGTTTTGAAAGATGGACACCAGAGTCTGCTACAAACTTGGTCTTCTTCTTCCCGCCCTGTTTGGGTTTTCTCAGTTGCCCATCCCTGAGAGCTCTGTTTCCAGCTTGCTCCTTTTCTTGTCTGGTTGGCTTTCACCCTCCTCTTCACAGCCTGGTTTTCTCTTTCTGTTTGTTTGTTCTTCCTTTTACTTTGAAGATCCTGGAAACCTTTCCATTCAATAGTATTGTGAGAAAGGTAAAGCCATGATAAACTTGAATCTATTCTTCTCTTAATCAAAGCTAACTCATTTTATCTTCTTTCCCCAGCCAATCTCTTCAGTTGTTCACTTTCTGGAGCGACTGGAGGCACCTACAATGGAAATGTAGAAGTTAGCAGGTGGCAAGGGCCAACCTGGAGCAGGAAGCGATGGTTTGCCCAATTGCTACCTTAGCTCTTAAAGACAGATCTTTTGAACAGGTTTGCTCAGCTCAACTGAGCCAATTCTGATGGGATGATCGCACAAAGTGCAATGGCTAACCTGCATCAGCCTTACTCTGCACTTTTGCAGAGATGCAGGCTGGTGGATGACCTTGTTTATCTGTACAGCAGCAGTCCTAACTTCTGAGGTGGGAGGCTTTTGTTGTCATGATGTTTGTGGACCTGACATACCTCTGCTGTTTCTGCTTCTGATAAATACAACATACCTTCTCAGTCACCTGCACCGGGACTTCCAGGGGGAGCATATGCTCCTCCAGCTGGGCTCAGAAGGTTTGGCCCATAGAGATGGTCAGGATGCTGGCAGTCATCCTGGCGCTGTCAGCATTTTTGGTGATGTTGAAAAGCAGGAACAGCAAACACTTGAGCAGCAGGAGGTTGGTATTGGGCAACTTGTTGACCTGTTCCTGTTCCTGAGGGAACAGGAACAAGAAGTTAATAAAGTAGATGATGTCAACACAGGTCGCCCAGGCTGATCTCACCCAAGCCCACCCGAGGGAAGGCTCCCTGGCCACGCTTGGTTTACAGCAGAGGGACTGCCTTCACTGAGATCCTGCCACCTCAACTCCCTGCCTATCTAGCGAAAGTCTGTTCGTGGAGTGACTTCTAATGCCTTCAAGAAGTGCTCCAAGGGGAGAAATGCTTTTCTGTGCCACTTTGCCCCAAAATCTGACCCCACAGCAGCAAGAGGTGGCTGGCAGAAAACACAGCATTTTCAGGGAGGCTGTCACATTGCAGGCAAGTCCCTGGCCTCTGTCGGTCCCTGCGGAGCAGGAAGGCTGGTTGCCACAATTACTCTTTCAGTCCTGCCACCTTCTCCTGTCTGCTGGTCTTCTGCAGGGCGCTCATCCACTCCTCATAGAGGTCAACATTGAGGAGCTTGGAGGGGATGTTTCGGAGGAAGTCCTGCAATGTCAAGGGCTCCAGGTGAGGCTTTGAACACTCTAACGGGGAGCACAGGCAGCATCCCTGGCACTTTGGCTCATGCGGAGTTGGCTGGATTTTGACTCCTACTCTTGCAGGTACCCACCAGCACTGACAGAACTGGGAGCTGCAGGGCTCCAGATCAGCAGGGTTCACCTTCAAGATGATGGCCAGCAGGTGCGTAGGCAGGCTTTCCAGGTGGAGCTCCACTCCACTGTCACGCGCCTCCCTCAGCTCCTGGGAGGCGTGCTCGCCAGCTGCAAGCTGGAAATTCCCCTCTGGATGATCCTTGCTCTTGCAAGAGAGCCAGCAGGTCCTGCAGGGGACAGAGGAGGACAGTTGCTTTGCTGAAGACAGGCCCTGGGGCAGGTGAACCTTCCTCATGGAAAGAAGCAAGTGTGGACAGCTCTGCTTTCACTGGGGAAGGACAGGGGGGAGGCTGCAAGTGGGTGATGTGGGGAGGAGCTGTTTTTTTACCCAAGCTCCATCCAGGATCCCTCTGCTGGGGACACCACCTCTCCAGAGAAGCCAGAGGGATGGAGACCCCCTGGCCAGGCTTGCTTACCTGAATGAGCTGGGGCTGTGTGCTGTCCTCACCGCAGAGAGCTGCCAGGGGATAGCTGAAAAGAGCCTCCCTGCTGCCAGAGCCCAACTGCCCAGGCAGTAGGAGCTTGATGGAGGGCAGCTGGGTCACCCAGGCTTCCTCTGCTCCTTCTAGTTGCCTGTGTACAGGGAAGGGGCAGAGAAAGAGCTGTGTGAGACCCAAGTCACATTTTCTTTCTCCTGCCACCCCAGGGAGCACTTCCAAGTGTCCCTGAAATACCCAGATACTGCCCAGCAGTCGAGCAGAGAACAGCAGCAGTAGTGAGGACAGGGCTGAGCAGGTGTTCGCTGGACAGAGCTGGGTGAAGCAGCTCTGCCAGCTCTGCCCAAGAGCTGCCTGCAGCCATGGGGGCACTTCTCCCCACCTCAGGAGCAGTATTTCCTCATACAGCAGCAACTAGAGCATCCCCCCCACTGTGAGCACAGGCCCCCCAGGCTGAACTGCCAGGCAGGACTTACCCAAGGAGTGTGCTGACCCAGAGCTCCTTCACCACCTGGGACCTGCATAAAGAGAGGAGAAACAGCCTGAGTCCCCACTGCTCCCCAGCCTGCAAGCAGACATGGGTGCCAGCACAGTCCTGCGCCATGGGGATGGCCACAGAGGCAGGACAAAGCCCCGTGGGGCAGGACAGAGGTGCTGCCCAGCCCTACTGTGGGATGTGGCGCTAAGACTCACCAGAAAGTGACAATGCAGGAGCCGCAGGGCCAGATGAGGACAAAGGAGTTGGTGTGCTTGCCACCTTCCTCCTCCTCTCCAACCCTGGCTGCTCCCTTCCCGCTGCTCACTACCTGCAGCTGGCCCAGGGCCAGGTGAAGCTGTGGGCACAAGGCGGTGCCATGTCTGCAGAGGGGAGCGGCAGGGAGTGACCTCGAGGTGGCCAAGCCCGATGGCTCGCCTCTACCGTATGCCTGCCATGAGCACAGACATGAGTGCATCCAGCACCAGGATCCCAGGGGCCACAGGCTGCTCCTTGGGTGTCCCTGCCCTGGTGCCAGGGCCAGGGCTTTGGAGGAAAGGCAGCTGGGGTCTGCGAGTCTTACTTGAGCTTGGTGAAGACCAAGGCATTGCTGAAGAGGAGGAGGTCCCTCTTCCTCATCACGCTGCCCTGGGTCACATGCACACGCTCGTGGAGCAGCGGCTCAGGTGATGGTGGGACAGGTGCACACTGCTGCATGGAGTCAGGGTTGTCCCTGCAGAGCAGACAGCATCAGGCATGATAAAGGCAGCTGCTGTGGCACCCAGCTGTGCTGGGGTGTCCCTGAGCCATGGGGGGAGCTCACCTGGAGCCGTGGCAGCAGTTCACCTGGCCCGTCCCACCGAGGCCAGGAGAAGTATTGCACGGGACACGCTGGCAATGCTCAGCTGGCCCAAGCGAGGCTGCGAAGGGGGGTCCCGGTGCCGGGCAGTGTTGCTCAGCCAGAGCCTGCCTCTCTCCAGTGCCTCTCCAGGCTGGCACAGTGCCATCCCTGCAGGCAGTGGGGCCATTGCCGGGCCAGCACTGGGTCAACAGAGCATCCCATTCTGATGCCAGCAGCCACACTGGGGGAGGCACTGGGGGGCTCTCTCCAGTATGACGTGGTCAACATGGTGTCCACCAGAACCCCCAGGGCTTTTTCTGCCAAGTTGCTTTTCAGTAGCTTTACCAAGCTGCTTTTGGTCAGTGAGTATGTGTGGATGTTTCTCTGGATGCTTCGTGCCCATATCATTGCCATCCACAGTCGGTCCCACCCTCCTTCTGCCGGTCTCCCTGTGCCACTGCTGTGAGGATTAGAAGGGCATGTTTCCTCCAGCCAAAGCATTGGTCCAAAGGGAAAGGCTCACTCTTGTTATGGGACAAGGAGAAAGGGGATGAACGTTGGTGACAGAGTCCAAAGGTGGAGTTTCTGCAGAACTCCATCTTTATCTTTTTTTCTGAACTCCAACTTTTTAACACCAGCTTTGTTCTTATTTGACAATTCTCAGCACCTTTAGAATCATAGAATAATAGAATCATTAAGGTTGGAAAAGACTTCTAAGTCATCGAGTCCAACCATCAACCCAACACCACCATGCCCACTAAACCATGTCCCTAAGCGCCTCATCTACAT
>NW_008796046.1:4811966-4812896 GCF_000699145.1 Aptenodytes forsteri | reverse complement strand
CCAGCCCCTCTTCCCCAAGCCTGTAGCGCTGCATGGGGTTGTTGTGACCGAAGTGCAGGACCCGACACTTGGCCTTGTTGAATCTCATACAGTACATTTAGCTTGAAGTTGAACCAGAAACTGAAGGCCCTGCAGCTCATTAGCTATGACAACATTCTTGCAGCTTAGGACTAATGTATAGCTTCTCCATTTCTGCTTAACTTTTGATGAAAGATGACACAAGGCTGTAGCCCATTGTTAAGTTTTCCTTATCAGAAAGCAAAAGTGGATGCTGCTCTAATCTTAGTCACCTGAGAGATCGACATCCAGCCTACATTCTCCATTTTTTCCCCTCTGTACCTAGCGGAGAGAGTTAGGCAACTTCAGAATGTGCTTTATCATCAGATCAGCAACTTAAGAAAAGTTGGAAGAATAACTTTTTAAAAAATACCTTTCCCCTTCTCCACTGACAATGAAATCCTAGACAACAAGCCTAGATTCTGGACAGTCAACCTCGGGTTAAATACGTAAAATTTATCCAGCTACGGGGGGAATTCAATTCACCTATACTTTGTATATCTGTAGTATATACTTTGCGCTATTCATCCTGGACTGTCTTCCATTTCAGTGGAGGAAAAGCTAGGAAATTTAGGTAGAAGCCATCTCATCTTAAAGTAGACAACTAAGATAACTCAAATGAGTCATTCCTATTTCACTCCAGTGGTTCAAATTGAGTTAAATAACTCAGATGCAGATATGTATAGCGTAGAATTCTAAAGACAGAGGAGGTGAATCCAATCCCAAAGTTTCATCAGATGAATCTCACTCTGATGTTATAGAGCAAGGATTCTTTGTAATTTTTGTAGATAAACCTGGCACAATCTATGCTTCAGGTTTTTGAAGAATTATTGATTGCTAAACTGCTCTTTTCATTAGAAAAATAAAAAAAAA
>NW_008796046.1:4802941-4811851 GCF_000699145.1 Aptenodytes forsteri | reverse complement strand
CAATCTAAATAAATACTTACAGACTTTTACATTTCTTTTTTTTTTCCCCTCGATACTTACAGCACAACAGAACCCTTACAACTCAACAGCATCCTTGTACTCCAGGAACACAATGAGTGGGATGCAGTGGGAGCTGTGTATGACATCAGAGTTGATCCCATGGTGATAAGACCAATATCAATCCCCAGTTGTGATCCATCAGAATGAGTTTTGAATAGAGAGCATGTTAAGAAAGAAAGCTTTTATTTACAGATTGATCTTGCTAATCAAGTGTGACAGGAAAAGGGAATTAGGGGGAAGAAAAGCACATGACAGTGTAATAGGAACAGTGATGAAATATTATGTTTGTTTGTTTCTTTGTTTTTAATCTGGTGCAATGTAGTAGTGATTCTATCAGGAACAGAGCTGCTCTACTGCAAGGGGTTTCTGAGTGGGATCTGTTTGGTTTTTTTTTCTCCCAGACCACTGGATTGCCCACAGTAGAGAACACAGTATTACTTCCCTGAACCAAACTGAGAACTTTTGGTAGTTTTTCTTTTGTCTTGACAGAAGTATTTATGGCCTCCAACCCACAGGACACACTTTTATTGGTACAATACATAGCATATTGTAGGAATGGACTATTTTGCTGAGCAGCACATTTATTATCTATAACATACTTATCTGTAAAGTGATCAGATAGCATTTGAATCAAGATACAACTGGAAGAAAAAAAAAAAAAGGCTTTTCTGTACTAATTGCTCCAGTTCTACCATTTATAATGTGTGCCCATTTTTTATTTTTATGTGCACTTACAGATATGGAACCAAATTTACTTTTTGTTGCAATTTTACAAAACCCAAGGAAACTGAGACCACAAAAGCTAACACAGAATTTGTCTCAGAAGTCACATAAGTGGGCAAATGTCAGTTTTAACTTTCTGGCAATTGGGGATAAATTAAGGAACAGCTTAGGATCTCAAGAAAGATAAGTGCCATTGGAAGGATTAAAAATCAAAAGTGTGTAGTGTGTAACCCTCTAAACAATCCATTTTATCATGCGATTTTTGTTCTGAAATTTTAAACTTAATAACTGATTACCATCCCATATTATATAGAAGCCTCTAATCAACCAGCACATATTTTTCTGAAGCAGAAACTGCCACAGATGATGTTTGTGACTCTCCCACTTTTTCTCAACATACCCGTTTCTGTTCTTCTTTTTTTTTCTTTTTCAGTTTTGAAGGAACCTGAAACAGATGGTTGTAGCTAACTCCATAATCATGATGCAGAATCTGTGTGTGTGGTTAGTAAGTCTCTGTGGAATGTTACTATAGATACTATATTTCCATGCATATAACCTACAGGTCATCTTTAAAAACAAAACAAAAATGAGATGTAGCAGAAGCATGACCTACACCCAAAGGAAAATTGTACACCCTACCCCCAGTTCCCACAGCATCTTTTCTGCTACGAACTCCCTATGATTTGCTCCACTTCTCTCAGTAACCCTCTTTTGCTGTTTCCTCCCCTCCTCTTTATTCTATGTCTGGTTTTGTGCAGGTTTTCAGACAACTTTTTTTCAAGGTAGAGTGCCTTTACAGGATTATGAGCTACCAACGTGGAACTTAAATAGATGAAAACATGGGCAACACCTGATAAAAAACTCAAGGACATTTTATAGCTGTGGAATGTTGTTCTTTTCACTCTTCCACTCTACTCATACCAATCTCTGAAAACTGCTCCACGATAATGTCGTATTAAGAAGTTTCTTCACTTGAAAAAATGGATATTTAATCAGTCTTTTAAATTCACATTTAGACACGCAGAGAGAATATGAATAAAACCAATCTGTGAATGTGTCTAAGTATTGATTATGAAAAACCTTACTGTTGGAACTATCACCCCTCCTTTTTTAAAAATCCTGACTGTGATACATTTTTCAAACAAAATTGACTTTCACCCACAATCTTAAAAGCATAGAAATACGAAGGTAAGGGGAAGATATTTTCCTTTTCTGCCTTCAGATTATCTACAACACTATCTGTAAAGTATACCAATATACACCTTTCCCTTCTGTGTTCAACAGATCCAAATAAATACTTTTTATTATAGCTGTGATGGTCTTGGTGATTTGAATTGTGAGTAAATGGCATTCATATCAACTCTCACAGCATTACCAAATCTTGATATTCTATATCAGTTCTACACCTATATGAAAAACCTGGAGATATGAAAATCTAATATTCTCATATGATTAGGAAGATTTCTAAATTAGTATGGCTGAAATCATTGTAAAGTTCATGTTTGTCATTATAAAATTTATGTTTTAGAGTCTGTCATCCAGCCAAAAAAGTTAAATCACAGAATGACAGAACAGTTGAGATTGGAGGGGACTGCTGGAGATCATCTAGTCCAACCCTCCTGCTCAAAGCAATGTCAGCTAGAGCAGGCCACCCAGTGTTGTGTACTACTCCACAAATACATTCTATAGTATGGATTTTTGACATTTCAGCCACAATTATTTTAAGATCAGAAATTTAATGTTACTCTTGAAATCTCATGCTGAAGATAACGTTGTTCCCCCAAAAAACCCAACAACAAACCATGAAGCTATAGCAGGATCTGAAAATTAAACTTCTCAGTACAACAGATGTTGTATTTTTACATCATGCTTGAAAAGCTGCCTTTAGTCTTTAACAACTCATTTTGCAAGTTCAGCTTGATATCTAAAAATTTAGCTAACATTTCTTCCAATTTCTGTTCTGGTCTCATATTGGCCACTCACAGGAACTCTCCAATATGCTGATGACCAAGTGAGCTCGATTCACTCTATCATCTCCTCCCATCCTCCATTAATTACACTATGTGGGTGAGGTTGTTTTGATCAGGTAGAGTGGATGGAAACATACTTGAACCACAAAAATTCTGGGGTTTTGGTAGCTTTTTTTTCTTTTTTCCTGTTGTTACAGGTTCTGAGGTTTCTGTTGATATTTTTATGATTAATGCTTGACTGCAAAACAACATTCCACAAATTAGTTATTCCTAATGAATATTATGGTCATTTTGTCTATACACAGTATGCCTGAAGTACCTGCCTCCTTCCTTGCATTTCCTTTTAGCTCTCTGCCACAGAATTGTTGATGAAGAAGCTGAAGCATGATGCTTATGAGACATTAAATTTCCACAATAAAAGATTCCCTCTACTCTTTATTGCAAAACAGTAGAAGTTCTATGTTATTGTTGTTAATTTACATGACAAAAGCTGATATTACTGTCTGTATGCTGAGTGCACCATACATTCCTGTTCAGGTCCTTTGACAAACCAGCCAATGCTCTTTCATTGATCTTGAGAGTTTATATATTTCATTAAATATATTGTGCATCATCCTCTTTCGTGAAGAATCTGCATTTCATTTCCATGAGTAGGAACTAAAAATATACTAGATCTATCATAAGGCTTTGATATCAGTATTGTTACATCATAATATTGTCAGATAAGGCAAGAAATGTAGTCTAAAAATGTGGCAGAGAAGAGTCTTGACAGTTTAAGCAGTGTACTTTGGGAAAAAATCAATGCATGCTTGCTATTGAGTTTGTCTGTAACAATGGCTTTAATGGCGTTTAATTGAGGAATTATTTAAGGTCAGATTTCCAAAAGTATGACTCAGTTTCTGAGCTAAAAAGGAGATCAGTTATCAGAGATGATGTCCCTCTCTCCCATATTCTTCAAACTTAACAGAAGTGTAAAACTTCTGAAAATTTGGCCTTAGGTTTCTTATGGCAGCTTATGATTTAATTTAGAACAACCTCTCAATAGCTACACACAAAGACACAAGAGCCAGGGATTCCCCTGTTGAGAACTGCTGGAGTACAGAAAACTCCGTTACTATTCTTACTCTTCTGGAATTTCATTTTTGTCTTTTTTTTTTTTTTTTCTTTTTTTTAGAAGTTTCCAGAGCATGCTACAAATTAAGCTATATTTACTGCTATGTGGGAAATGCCAGGAGAACCTCAGGTTGGTGCTCACAGAAGCTTTGCAGATATTTGTGGTCTGTTAGATACCTATCTGTACAGGGAGATAAATTGCACCAAAATCTCCAAGCTATTGAATGGCAAAATATAAAGACTTCTTTAGACAATGAGTGGGAAGCTACCAAGCACCTGTCCATAAGAAAAACTGAGTACAGGAGTTTAAGAGGAAGTTTAGGCCACCTGTACATGGCCCTTTTCAGTCACAGAGGAAGACGGGGTCTAATTCAATGTTTGCAATGTTTTATCAATGACAAATTTTGAATGGGCGTTTCCCAAATAAGCTCAAGAAAAATTCTGGATCAAGCGATTCTTTTCATGTGAGAGTGGTTCGTGATGGGCTATATGTGCAAGAACTTTTATTTGCAAAACGGAGTGAAGTAAAACTGAACGCTAAACAGTGACAAAGAGATAATACATTGGCATAGATCTAGAACATCAGCACTTGTAGAGCAATAAAATCATACCTACCCACAAAGCAGAAACGTGTTGGCTTTGAAAGCTGTCAGATACTAACTGTGCTCTCAAACTTTCTCTCCCTGAGGATAGATTAGCTAACTCATAACTTTTTACCATTAATTCTTCTTGACAGAGAACAACGAGGTGCATAGAATATTTGCAAGTATTCACCACACAGTCCTGTTACCCAGCAATTTACTCTGCAATAATATTCACTTCCTGTACAGTACCATTCATCAGCATCCATAGACCTCAAAATAGCTGAAAAAGAAGACAAATGTTACCATAGCTATTATAAAACTGGAGAAAAGAGGTGTGGCAGACTAGAAGCTACCTCATCACTGGGAAATACAACTGTAGTCATCTGAATTCTGCTTGCTAGAAAATGCTATGAAGTAAAACCCAACCAACCAACCAAACTAACAAACCAAAACAGTGACAGAAAAGTTTCTTTTAGTTGCTAAAGAAATTTTCTGCACTAGGCCTTAACTCATCTGACTTAAAGATCACCCCTTGCGCTGGACGATCTGGCTATGTATTTCATGAAACCTCCAGAAGGCCATTAGTGCATAAGATTATCAACCTAAAATAATAAAAAATAAATAACATTACAGTTTTAATAACACATCTGGCTAATAAATCCATATAATTTTTGCTGTCAGACAAAGAAAATGGGTGCTATTTTGAAAATAAGTTCAGGATAACTTTACCTGTCATATCAGATTTTAGATATCTGATCTGGAAAAAAGTCTTTGTTTTGTTCAAAGAATTAAATCAGAGCTTCCACCTCCCACTTCTCAGAGAAAGTTCCTTTTCATCAAGCCTGCTCCATTGTATTGCCATCTACATAAAATGTATTTGGAGAGTTTAATACAAGACTGCATGCCTGCTGGCAAATACATATACTGCATGCAATATTCTTTTATGTTTCATTATGTTTTTTCACAAGTCCAATAAAATATCTTCCCTCTATTTTCTCTAGTTGTAACTATTTTTTTTTCAAAATTTAGAAGTGGTTATTTTTGATCAGAAAACAGAAGGTAGCAAACTGACCAGTAGACTGGACTTCATATGTGAAATTTGATATGTAGAGTCCAAAATATACCATAGGTTTTTGCTCCATGGCAAAAAAAAAAAAAAAAAAAGACACTGCATTGCTTTTTTGGGGGAGCAGTCACCACTGATTTAATTCACCTTTTGTTTAAATCAGTAAGAAACATCCTGCTGACACTGAAGTGAACAAACTAGGCCAGTTCTTGGCTCTTTTGAAAGTCACAGCTTCTGGCGTTTACTCCCTTACTCATATTTTCAATACTAAAAAAAGTGAACGTAAAGAGAAGACTTTCAATGAAGATAAATTTGTATGAATTCCAAATATAGCATTGACCAAAATACAGTGCTATGTTCCACTGAAGTGTATAGTATGTAAATAAAAGCATAGGTGATATTTTTGCTGTGTGCTGTACTTGGACCATGAAAACAATAAAAGGTGATTTACATCAGACTTTGAGGGCTTCCAGGGGTTAGAGGTTTAAATAAGAAAGAAATAATCCACGAACATGCCCAACCTTACTAGAAATTACTGATCATTACCCAGTTGTTAATAAAATAAATTGAAATAAATTTCTCCTGGCGTGCAAATATACCAAAACAAAGACAATCAAAAGGATAAAATTTGTCTGTTTTCTTTTCAAACCCTCACTTAGTCAGATAAACAGTAGTGCTTACAACAAATTAGATGTTTTTAATTGAAATACCTAGACAAATTCTGTAAGTTCCAGTAAGGTCACACTGTGTTGACTAGCAAAATAAAAAAAATAAAAAAAAAAAAAAGTTTTGACATCTGCAGAATTCAAACAGAGGCATGCAGCAATTGCTGTGTGCCGTGTTTCTGTGTTAAACGACTCTGAATAAGGTGGGGGGGAACAGAACTAGGTAGTAACGGTATAGCCCAGTTCTGGATAAGAAACAGTTTGGGGGAATTTTATAAATTATTTTAAAGAAGAAAGCAAATCATTTTTTGTAGAGCTCTGTGTGCGGTTGCATTACTTTGACCAAAACTGTCTTGACCGATGTTAGAAGCTAAGTAGGATCCAGTTCTATTCCATAATTCAGTGGGACCACCTGAAATTCCCAGATTCGATAGGAATAGCACAAACAGTAATCATAGGGTGGCAAAACCCTTGGTGAGCTTAGTGAGTGAACTAGAAAACTTCATTAATTCCTGTCTTCATCGCTAAGCTGATTGATTAGAAATAAAGCATGGATTTATGCTTAAATATGTAAACAGCCTGATTTTGCACATTAAAAAAAAAACGTGTCATAAGAACTGTATGTTAATCTGTAACCTGTCATATATAAGTCAAGAAGGTGAGATATATTGGGAGAAGGGAAAGGTGTCTGCTGGACTTCAGACTGTATCATTGCATAGTGATGCATCTTTCTGAAATCATGGCATCAAGGGTACCAGAAGGTAGAAAAAGCTGATCCTTTTTCTAAAGTACATGGCACAACATAGCACAAAATCCATTATGATATTCCATGGAAATTTATGGAATTGTGGGCTATGATCATACAAAACTCAAATCTGCTTGTCGCTAGTGTTTTTCAAAATACAAAGTCCTATTACTTTACATAAAGACCACAAAATAATAATATATAATGACACATAGCCTCCTCAATGACGACTTCAATCTTAAAACATTGGTTTATCAAATGTGGATTTTGAAGATATTCAAACATAGTTCTAACACAAAGTTATTGCTGAGTTCTTGCATATGTTACTTTACCATTTCTTAATCTTGGGAAATTGTATGGTGACCTAAAGAAACAACCATCCACAAAAGTCTTTGTAAAATGTTCTATACACCCATAATCGGTTCTTTATGAAAGAATACACATTATCATCTTTTTATATTATTCTATTTCCCTTTAATCTTGAAGAAAGAGTAGAATAACTGGTTGGATTCATCTGCCTAACAGCACAAATGGGAAGCAGTCCATGTTTCATGTCTCTTTTGATAATGAGTGCTATCTTACTGCAGAGGAAAGAAATCTTTGATATGCCATCCACTCTGAAGAAACCTCCTGCCTGCTCATGCATCACTCATAGGAAGACTCTCAAGCCCTCCAGGCAAGGATTGCTCATGCTCCTTGCCATTTTCACTCTCTAAATTATTTGTAATGTAAATAAACCGGAACAGACAAATAGATTGTGAGGGGCAGAGAGAAAAAAGAGGAGGGAAGAGAGATATTTGGACTTGGTATGTGATTTCGCCTTTACAGCAAAGATTTTACAGCCTAGATTATAGAATAATAACTGTCCAGAAGACAAAGACAAGGCTCCCTACCTGTATTCACAGCATCTCTCATCCACCTAATCTCTCCATTCACAAATCAGAATTGTGCAGCCTATGATGATTTGCATCGGATACTTCTTTTAGTCATAGTTTAAATGTATCATAATTAATAAATAGGTTGTGTAATGAGAGAATATGTAGTGGAAGGGATCATTTTATTCTTCCTGGCACTTGTTTGCTCTGTAGATAACATCAAAATGGGCAATTTGCAACTTTTTTGAGACGATGTTGTGAACACTCCATGTTCATGACATCACAGGTAGTGGTACTTCACATACAATGAAATGGAAACAGTCCAAAGTATTTCACTAACGATGGTTTTGGGGCTCAGTTCTGGTTAAGCTCTGTTAAACAAAAACATTACCTCACTAGGAACAGAGCATTACTATTGAGTAAAGCCTGATTCTAAAGGAATTTGCTATCTTGGTGTTGGTTACCTCATAAATCCTAATTTTCTTTACTTGTTTGCTAGGGCAACTAAAAAAAAAAAAAAAGATATTAAACACAGTTCTCCTCCTACTAGTAGTTCCCACTTTCTCCTGAATCCCTGTACACATTCTTTTCTTTTCCTTGACCTATCCTATATTTAATATGGAGCAGACATGGTATCTAAAGTGTATGAGATTATGGGTAAGGGCAAGGGAGTGTCGTGAATCCTGATTTTGAGTCCTGCCAACTACAATTTGTCGCAGAATGAGTGATATAGATCACTTAAAGAATCACCATCAAAGATATTAGCAAAAGTGGTTTTAATATGATGTTGTAAAAGTGTGACTTAACAAAGTTCAATGGCAAGGTTCACTCTATTAATTACTGCATGGAAGAAACGTACAAAGGAAAATTGAGTTACACTCGAGTTAGAATGATCCACAGAGAGACCAGAGACACAAAGGGTGAGGAAGACCCTCCCGTTGAGTCATGAAGTTCAGAGCAGACCCCCTTGCTTTCTAAATTCCTTCTCAGAGAGGAGTCTAGGTATGGTTAGGTGCAAAGCTAGTCTCAGACTTGGTCAACGGTTTATGTCCAAGGAATTGTATATGTAATGTTTCATTAGCATCAATTCAGCATGCAATCAAAGTTAC
>NW_008796046.1:4774017-4802931 GCF_000699145.1 Aptenodytes forsteri | reverse complement strand
GTTGGTAAAAGGTCTCTCTGCCTCGAGGAGCAACCTTGAGAGGTGTCCCAGCTCAAGGGGAGATCACCGCCATGCAGCCACGCTGCCTAGCAGGGAGAGGTCAAAGAAGGCTCACCTAAGCTGCCATATTTATGGGGTAAAGTGGTTGGCTCGTAGTCAGATTACATGTGATGGAAAAGGTATGCATGAGACTCCTGGTACCCACAACATTCATTGTTCCTTGATAAATGAGTCTCGGAAAAGCCACCCGCTATTCATGTGTCGATCGCATTATAGACGTTCCAAGCTCCTATGCATCGATGCTCACTGGGTCACTCTGCTCCTTTGTGGGTTTTCAGAGAACAGATTGGAACTAGAGGGGTTCTTGGCCTGGCTACGGCTCAGGCCTTTACCTCCTTTGGAGCCTGTACCAAACTACTGCTAGTTTGGTTAAGGGGTTGAGTGCATCCGTCACAGGGAGCAAAGAAATGTGAAGTTAAAACAGTTTCAGAGTGGTGAATTTTATGCAGCTAGAGAAGAGAAACAGTGGCATTTGTTCATGTGGATGGTGTAGGATCATGGAATCACTCAGATTTGAAGGCACCTCAGGAGGTCTCTAGTTGAGCCCCCTGCTCAGAGAAGGGTCATCTAGAACAGGATGCTCAAAGCTTTGTCTGGTTGGAACTTGAAAATATTCAAGGATGGAGATCATACAACTTCTCTAGGCAACTGTTCCAGGGCTTAATTATCCTTATAGTAAAAATTCCTTTCCTCATACCCCACTAGAACGTCCCTTTTTTAATTTAGGACTATTAATTCTCTTCTCCTTCAACTTAGTGTAGAGGCTGGCTTTGCTTTTTCAGTAACCTTCTCTTTGGTGCTGAAGGGTTGTGATTAGGTTCCATCCAACCCTGTCTTCTCCAGGTTAAACAAGCCCAGTACATTGGGCCTAGGTGTGTTATTACTAAGGCCTGATGCTTCTGTTAAACAATTTCCTCCTCACTGTGAATTCTGGGTAGTTTCAGAAAATTTGTCATTTGAAGAATTCTGTCATTCAGAGAAATCAGTAAGGAAGTAGTCAAGGTGAATATATAGGTAAAGGATTCATCACACAGATTATGTCCACTAATGGGTACTAATAGCCCTTACTGGCCCTGATCAGCTTCATTGGGGCCACCCACACACCTTGCCCATGGTCCCAGAAGCCCCACATCATCTCTGCCAGTCCCTGCCAGAAGTTTGTTGTAGGTATGCCTGTGTCCAGATCCCTCACAGCTGTGCCCATGCCTGGCCATGGACCCAGCTGATCTGGACTCTGACCTGTGGATTGACTTCATGGCCTGATCTTGGACCTGCCTCATCAGCATGAACTTGCCTGGGTTCTTGGTTGGACCTGGTAACATCTTCAAATATACCCTACTAACTTGCTGGGGGCTGGGATGGGCCCTGGCTGGTGAGATCCATGCCCTGCCAGCCCTTGGTGCACCCTGACATGGACAAATGAACTTACATAGCATCATTCTTCTAGATAGAAGTAAGATCTAGCATAAAAGGAAGCACAGCTGAAAGCAGAATTGGAAAAATAATTACAATTCAGTAAAGCTGAATCTCTTGTTTGATCCATTGGTAAAAATGAATTTCCCTTTTCTGGGAGGCCAGCCGAAATCTACCCATTTTCTCTGATGAAGTCAAAGAATTTCCAGTAGAGGAGACTGTGACAGCACATGTCCATGCTTTAGGGTGTGTCGTGGGACAGCTCTAACGCTGACCCAAAATGCACGGGAGTCAGCCAGGTGACAACACAAAATTAGTAATCGGTCATCTGGGCAACAGTTAAAAGCTGGAATAATGAGATGTTCGGTATGTGACACTTGGTAGGATATTGCCTATAGAAACTGGCCTGGCCTAACCATGTGAGAATCATGGCCAATGAGATTTGTGCAGGCCCTTGATTTTAACCATGAAGCTTTAAAAAAATTAAACAAAGTTGTTCAGGGGACTATCTCAACTGCACAGGACAAGGGAAAAGTTTGTACATCAGAGAAAAAGTGACCAGACAGCAAACAATTCATGTTTTCATGGCATTAACGAGCCACCACATTAATTATGTCAGAATCTGCGTAAAGATTTGGAAACAGAACTAAATTGTGGAGGGGAAGACAGCCACCAACGAGAGACACGGGGGAGACACGAGTGGAAAAAAGGTAGGTGCTCCAGCACTTAAATTATCTGCTGTTTTGATATAAATACTTGTGACTATTTTGTGGGAAAGGAATCCTCACCTCCGCCAGCTCCCTCAGCACTCTCGGGTGGATCCCATCCGGCCCCATAGACTTGTGAGCGTCCAGGTGGCATAGCAGGTCATTGACTGCTTCCTCTTGGATTACGGGGGGTTCATCATGTTCATCAACATGACCAGAAGCAGTTTCTAGAAAAGCTATCTTTTACTTTCAAATGCAACCAGCAGGAATGAAATCAACTTGCTTTAGAGAACACAGAGACTACTGATTTTAAGCAGCAGAGGAAAATGCCAAAGCAGCTTAAATCAAGAAAGAAGCCACCTTTATTGCCAATGGATTCAGTACATTAAGAATAATGGGGGAGGGCAGTTATTTTCAGAGAAAGCCGCCTCCTTGAGTTTTGTTGAATGGGACAAAATTTTAACCTCTATCAAAGGAGCAATTCAGTAGTGAAGAATGAAATTGGAACAAACCCTTCATCTAACTAATTTATTTTAGAAATATATCATCCTTGGAGATCTTATTTATGGTTCTTTGCTCCACCAGGCTAGCCTAAAACAGTTGAGGACAAAATTGTCTGACACAGGAAAACAGTTCTTTAAAGACCTGGTTAAAAATAATTTTAATTTATAAACTAATTAGGAAGTGTGTTTTTAGATTCTCAGGAGGCCCATCCAGTGTTCAGAGAACACACACTGCAATTTTAGTGTGGATATTCTCTATATTCATGCATAGTGAAGTAGGTGAAGCTTTGTGTGAAGAATTAAATTCATGTATGTTATCATGATCACAGCTTACACTATCTTCTGCCAGCTCATACACAGGAACACATCTAATTCAATGTCTTCCTTATTAATCACTAATGGTCTCTTAAGTAGCCTTTTATATTTTTATCTGTTTAATGGCATTGTGATGCTACAAAAGGATACGTTACTTAAATCCAACAGAGAAATCTAAATATATCACTACAATTATCTTTATCAATCACATTTCCAAAAGCCCTGTGAAGTTTGCTTGATGACTTATTTTCTAGCATATTATGCAGACTGACATTGACTAGACAAGATTTCTGTTCCAATGACTTCTTTTTTTAGAAAGCATTTTAGGCAAGTCAGCCTGTAATTGCTCAAATCATCCCACTTGATCTTTTAAAAATATATAGAAAGTTGCTTTTCTTTCAATTCATATCAATAAAGTAGCATTACAGTTTCAAATTCTTTAAAAAAATTATTGGTTTCTAGCTATCTGTAAAGCCAGTTTTACAGTGTATAACATTAGCAGGTGTCTTTTAGTGTTTTCTTTAGCTAACACTGGAACAAAATTAAATGATTCAACCTGTATGAAATCCTTATCCACCCTCCTGCTGAATACGTTAAGTGTCAAACACACAATGAAAAGAATGTTTTTACCTTCTCATTGTCTTATCCCCCTCAATGAATGTAATTAATGTAAGGCATCACTAGCGTTAATTTTGCTCCTGTTACAGTTAAAAGATGGACATTTTATTCTTTATCACATGATTCATTATGGACTTTTTCAGAGATATTATTCATATTCTGTATAAATTCCCTGCATTGCTTAACTTTTCATATATAGTTCAGTGTGATCAACTCCCATCTTTTCCCCCTGTTTCAACGTGATTTCAGTAATTCCCTCTGAAGGATAGGTAACACCTCAAACAGCATAGCCTTTTCTGTAACTGTTTCATTAGAGCATTTATTAAAGCATTTTTTAGTGCCTACATTCATATAAATTATTAAAATTTTAATTAGGAATTTAATAATTTTTAGAAATTATAAAAGAGAGTAGGACCCTCTTAGAGTGGGACAGTCACACATAAACACATCTTTACTTCAATTCTGACAAAGTGACTGTGTAACAAGGACATCCTACATCCCTTGCCTTTATATGCTTCTTAGGTGGAAGCTACATTTAGAACAAGAAGAAAAATAACATTTCCACTTCCATGTGCTGCACTTTGAAAGTTTATGAATGGCATTCACTTTGCCAAGCACAGACATAAGCAAAAGATCCAGAGATACCAGGCCGTAAAACAGCTGTTTCCGCTAGGTCATGATTGATCTCATCCTGATGTTGGCATGTAAATTAGGCCAGATGAATTGTGACTTAATTTGCCTATTTATTCTACATTGATTGTAAAGGGAGACCAAGATGGCTGACAACATTGTATTTCATGTGAATCTTACCCTTTTTATACATTCATCTACCACAAATTGTCAAAGGAAAAAAATAGCTCATTTTAAAATCTAAAAATTCAGTGCAGATACTCTAAACTCTAGGAGGCCATGACTGATCACCGTAAAGTGCACTTAAAACATGAATAGAATGAATATGCATATATATAATATAGTCACTTTTATTGTACTCTTCAAAGTCACTGTTTAAACATGAAGTATTGGTAGGCTGATTTGTGCAAAGTTGACAATAAGAAAGAAAAAAAATTACTTATTTATGCTGAGAGAAGTGAATTTACTGCTGGTGCAAGTAGGCAGAGTTTTGTTTGAGTCAGTGAACAGGATTGTTCTAAAAAAAGAAAACCTCTGGAAAGCTCTAATAATTTTTGTCCTGTAGTTCTCAGGGAAGGATTAAGCTATAAATTCAATTTAATTTTAATTGCTTTAGGTCTCTAAGGAACCAGTACATAACAAATGGAGTCCCAAAGGTGAAAGTACTGAATTAGTCCTAGCATTATGTTTAAATGAAACACACAAAAAACTTGCTAATTGGCAGGGGCAGAAACTATTTAGGTTTGGAAATTATTTAGGATTTTATTTAATCTGAGGCAAATAGCTTTGAATATAACAATTATCTAATTATACTGTTTTAATACTGTGGAGATTTTTACACTTGTATATGAAGAGGAGCTGAATGCTTAGAACAAGGAGTAAATTCTTTATTTCCACTAGAGCAAATACGTTATCATCTGCTTGACCTATGGCACAGCAATTAAGGATGCAGAGCTCAATTGTCTAGAGACATTATACAGAATTCATTCATTGAGCTGGAAATGTTTAATTAACACACGAATCATAAAAAGAACATACATTGTTATGGTTTTGTGGAGTCCTATAGAACCTTAAGAGAATATACTCATTCAAAACAACAAAATAATAACCCACACTTGGAGGGGTTGCCTTGGCAAATCCATCTGCTGTCTGGGCAATCTTCAAAGCTCTCCTGTATACGGGATTGGGTGAAGTTTACCAGTGAGCAGAAATTTAGGAATTCTCTGCTGAGATCCAGATTTTCAGAGATTTGTGATTTTAATGGGAGTTAAGTATTACTGAGCATCTGATCCCACAATCAGTACTATGATATAAGGAAGGGAGGAGACTGAAGAGTGGAGTAGGAAGTGGAATTGTGTAAGTTCATGTTAACGGAGCATTCATGTTAATGGAGCACTTTAAATATCACCTTGTAGTACCCTTCCTGCCAAGCAGAAGTAATTTGATGGCTACTTATAAACACTCACTCTTATGCTGTATGGAGCTACCTTTCCTTCCCATTCTTTTGTTCTTCACATTGAATTAAGGTTCACATGTGGAAGCCTGTCACACATTTACAGTGCACTTTGATGATTACCAGCCAAAGTATTTTTTGTGGCAAATATTGAAAGAGGACATGGTCAATGATAGAGGAATTTTGGGCTGAAAGACATACTGAACCAGGTCAGGTTTTCAGTATAAATCTATAGGCACATGAGGTTGTCAGATCTCACAATTCTATCACAGATTTCATGGCTGAAAATGCTCAAGGATTAACAGTTGGAACATACGCATTTTGGAGATGATCTAGAAGGGTGGGGGTGGGGAGAGAGAAACATAAGGAGGTAATGACAGCATCAGTGTAGGGAGGAGAGAGAGGTATCACAAATGACACCAGAACTGTATGTCTGTTGAAAGAGAGAGGTTGGTGGAGTTATAGAAACAGTGGAAATGGGGGAAAAATAAAAGGAACTCACCTTGAAAGACTGTCAAGAAAAGAAGCAGGAGAAGTTGAAGAGATTTAACCTAAATAGTACTTGAAACTATGTTATCAGAAGAGAGTGCTACTGCACCGGTGGACAGTATTTCAGAAAACAAGGTCTTTGAGCAAGGGATGATTCCTGAGGGCTAGTGATAAAAATCAAAAGGTGATACAGGCAGAAAGAAAGGCTAATGAGCCTGGCACACAAGTGAAGAAACACAGTTTTGAGCTACTGGCCAGTGGATGGGGAACATCTAATTTCAAGGCTTTGCTTTGCCTCTCCCTTTCCCCTGCGACCTCAGCTGGGATTATTTTATGCTCCTAAGGAAGCACACAGACATGTAAAGTGATTTTCAAAGTCTTGTAGACTATAATTATTATTGACTCTTTAACCATCCCATTTTCGTAATAATAAGTAACGTAAAAGTAGGGTCACAAAGAAGTATGCTCTGCAAGGAGGTCACTCAGGATGATTGTAGGAGATCCCATCAGTTTACTTTAGGAGAAAAACTGACCCAGAATATTAAGGGCTTTAAAGCAGCTGAGGGAAGACAGAAAGAGTCAAGTATGTGTTTTGATCCAGATCTTCTCTGGATCAGAGAAGAACCCACAGTTCTTTAAGGCCATCAATTACTTGACTCACTTTTATTTCAGTAGCAGTTAGGCCT
The DNA here is from genome assembly GCF_000699145.1 of Aptenodytes forsteri. Taxonomy (NCBI): domain Eukaryota; kingdom Metazoa; phylum Chordata; class Aves; order Sphenisciformes; family Spheniscidae; genus Aptenodytes; species Aptenodytes forsteri. Next base: position 4,796,057 of record NW_008796046.1, on the reverse strand, counting down.
TGATATATTTAAGAAAATACTATTAAACCCACTGTAAATAATGTGAATTTATTGTTTAGGTCTCTCAGGGAGGTGAAAAGGCAGAGAAGTCTGGAGAGCTTGCCAATAGAAGGCAGGATGTTGGATAACAAGGAGACAGTAGAAAGCAGAGTCCAGAATGAAAGGTCCAAGAATACATTCATTTAAAAGACAAAAATGTTTTGGGAGAAATTAGCATGGCTAAGCAGTACTGCAGACTGAGACAGGAGGTAGAGGTTAGAGGCATTAAAAATTTACTGTTGGCTACCCTCCAGAGGAGTTTCATGACTGTCACTAAGGGTAGAACTTGGCTTACTGTCTGTACAACGTGAACTTTTCCTAATTACACTGCATATGCCACTTGCTACTTTTTCTTTTATCTTTTCTATGCTTCATAGTGATTTGTCACAGTGTAAAGGACTTTTTTTTTTCCTTGCTGTTAAAAAGCATAAGCAAAGATGGCATGTCTGCTACACCTACTTAGTCGCACGAGTGACTGACTTGCTTCAGTAACATGAATTTGTTTTCATCTCTCTGAAGCAATTACTTGCCAAAAAAGCTGTTCCTTCATTACTTTAGAAACCTTTCTGGTGTCTTCTGAGCATTGCCTCCATCTCAGGCATATGGCCTTTTCTCTGTAGATGCCCCCAGCTTCATCCATTATTGTTACTTTAGGAGACATCGGTTCTTAATCAAGAGAATGCTGTGTAAGGCCATGTGGGTTTGTACTTTTTCAGTCAATCCCAACAGCTGCATGCACAAACATAAATTAAACTATTAAGAATCTAAGGAGATTATAATGACTGCAGCTAAATTCCAATTTATTTAATAAAATGGGCGTTCCCCAAAAAGGGTCATTTAAAAGGAACAGATTGCATGCCGTTAAAAAAAAAAAAAAAGTACTGTGTTGCTCATATCCAAAGGGTAGCAAAAGAAAAGTTTGCTTTGATGTGATTCCAAGGAGACCACAGGAAAAGTAGAGAGCAGTTTGGTTTATCTTGGGCTATGTTTTCCCTTTGTGTAGAAAATGTTTAATAATCTGGTAGAATTGAAACAAAGACACCCTTGGGTGTCTACTGCGTGGAAGCAACCTTAATTGGGTGAAATACTGTTCAATGTCATTAGCATATTCTAGCTTATTTTAAAGCGTTTTGAAATGCATAATCTCATCCCAGTTCTTTCTCTTTTCTCACAAAGATTTCTGGTCTTAAACTTAGGAAGAAAGAATTTTATATTTATATTTTTCTAATGGTTTCAATCATCTGTTATGCACACAGATAATTCTGCATCTATAGAACACGTTCCAGCATGAATGTAAATCCACACGTTTATTGGGCAATTGACTAGTGAAATCTGTTTAAATACTGAATTATTTGATCTCACATTATTGAGTTCATAACATCTGTAGAGATGCTAAGCATAAAATACTGTACCTATCACAGTCTGGGAGTCAGATAAATCTTTGAGAAACCATGAGAGGTTTCAAGGGAGCAAGGTGTAAATGCTTAACCGTGCTAATGCCAGAGCCCTACATAAAATGAGCTGGAGTCAATGAAAACTAGACTGCCTAGCCAGACTGAATGAAAGCCAAATGCATAGCCAGATTCTCTGATGACAGGATTTGATGGAATTCCAATGAACTCAATGAAACTATACTCGTATATAGGAAGAGATTAGCTGACCCAAAACAGCAAAGTTTAGAAGGAAAGAAAATTCAGAAGTATTTTATAAATGATGCTGTAACAGAAAAAGACCTAATGCTGTTTATGGTTACAGATTCATGTGATTAGTTAGGAGGATTGCAGACATCATTAATATTTAGCAATAAAACAGTGCTTTGACAGTGTCAATTCTGTACTGCATCAGCACTACTGTTCATCTAGGGAGGGTAGCAACAAAGAGAGCAATATAGGTTATCCATTACAACGATAGTAAGAACTAAATGTTCTCATCTTGCTAGTATGTGTTGGGAAATATAGGCGCAAAGAAAAGTTATAACCTTATAAAAGAGTTTGTAACATCCCTTTTTATGTTCAGCCAAGCTGCCACGCAACCACCTCCGCGTGCTTGAGGATAGCAAGTGAAATCCTCACTGACCACCACTGCATAGGTACATTAGTAGTGCTTGAGGATAGCAAGTGAAATCCTCACCACTGCATAGGTACATTAATTCACAAGACCTCTGCAACACATTCACTGAACGTGTTTTTCCAGCCCAAAAAAATCTGCTTCAAACAACTCCAAAGTGAAAAGAAGAGTTGGAGCACATAGTTCACGATAATTTCTCCCCACTCAACTCATGAATGAAATCACAGAGGAGCTGAATGTCAGGACTCCTGTGTGCTGCTTTTTGTGTTCAGCTTGAATTGCTGCATGCCTCTCTGCAACTTTGGGGATAACCAGCGAAATCCCCATTGAGGACTACTCTGCAAATGCAGCAGAAGTTCTGCTCTAGTGTATTCTTCCTGCAGGGGTATATTGTGGTACTGGGCTTGATGCTAGGAGTTGTGCTGCTTCTGCTTAGTGCAGGAGGGAAATAAGACTCATAAAGATTTTACCAAGGGCTGTAAAGCTCTGGTGGGAATGAACAGGGCACCAAGAAGTTAAAGCCAAGGTTTTCAATCATATTCACTAGACACTGATGCTTGAGTTTTCCTAAGCTCAACATGTTATAAATCTACTCTCAGACTAAGACCCCAGCTCATCAGAAAATAATTAACTCCCAACAATGAGTGTAAAATCCAAGCTACAGTTCGCCATATTTTGTTTGCTGGTAACTGAGACGTGATTTAACTATTTGTTGGCCTCTCCTTTTGCTTCAGCTTTCTTTTGGTTGTGTATGTTACAACCATTCTGTTGATTATGCATCCTCCTCTTGTAAAAGGAAAAAGGAGTACACATCTTTCTGTGTCCTGGGTCCTACTACTATCCATAAATAAAATTGCTTTCCAACTGGATAACAATTCATATTTATTCCCATGCATTGATTTTCTCATATCATAACATTTTACCAAGAACTACTGCTGTAACAGCATTCTTCAGGATTAACTCCTTCTCTCCATCACCTCAGTGTAGTATATCAACACTAAAGCTTGCATGTTTTACTGAAAAAAACCCTGATGTTTGGCTGAAGGATGTTTACCATAGAAATCAGTGTGTGGAATAGCTCTAACTTTGATTATTCACCAGGCAGCTGTGCAAAAATGTATTTTGACCTCAGTGTGTAAAGGACAAAAAAATTATGTTATCAAATTAGAATACTTCTTTGAAGAGCTTTGTTGGCAAAGTTTCCTTTGGTATTATTGATTCTTACAATAAAACATAGAATCATAGAATAGTTTGGGTTGGAAGGGACCTTTAAAGGTCGCCTGGTCCAACCCCCCCGCAATGAGCAGGGACATCTTCAACTAGATCAGGTTGCTCAGAGCCCCCTCCAACCTGACCTGGAAAGTTTCCAGGGATGGGGCATCCACCACCTCTCTGGGCAACCTGGGCCAGTGCTTCACCACCCTCAGCATAAAACATTTCTTCCTTCTATCTAGTCTAAATCTACCCCCCTTTAGTTTAAAGCCATTCCCCTTTGTCATCTTTTTTATAAGCCCCCTTTCAGTACTGATAGGCTGCAATAAGGTCTCCCCAAAGTTCTCTAGGCTGAACAACCCCAACTCTCTCAGTCTGTCCTCACAGGAGAGGTGTTCCATCCCCCTGATCATTTTTGTGGCCCTCCTCTGGACCCACTCCAACAGGTCCATGTCTTTCCTGTGTTGAGGTCCCCAGAGCTGGACGCAGTACTCCAGGGGGGGTCTCACCAGAGCAGAGGAGAGGGGCAGAATCCCCTCCCTGGACCTGCTGGCCACGCTGCTTTTGATGCAGCCCAGGATACAGTTGGTTTTCTGGCCTGTGAGCGCACATTGCTGGCTCATGTCCAGCTTTTCATCCACCAGTACGCCCAAATCTTTGTGTCAAATCCTGTTCATATTTCCAAGAAATGCATTAGCTCTGATTGTTACAGCAATACAGAAGGAAACCATATTAGTTTCTTAGATACCAGTCATTGCCTTCCACAACATTACTTTTTTGGCAAAGATGCCTTATGTATCTTCCTCTTAGTGTTCTTAGTGAATTGACTTTCTTCAATTCAGATAGATTAAAATAGTGGTATTTGATTTATCAGCTCATCCCAATTCCTCCACATAGGTGACTGGTCCTTTCTGCTTTTAATATTTGAAAATTCTGATTGAAATTATTTTCTAATTCTTTATCAGATCACCATTAAAAACATTAATCATTACTCTGAACATGCTGGCTATCCTCTTTGTCCTTAAATAAAAATAGATCTGGGTACATGCAATAACGTATCAGCGCTTAGGTCTGTGCCCTGATCTTGTTTAATACACCAGTGCAGACAGCCTGTGAGTGCCCTACAAAAATGGTCTCCCTGAAAGATTTCTCTTTAGCTATTCGCATTTTAAGCTGCAGTTATCTCCGGTCCCTTGAGCTGCCTGTTTCCGTTCTGATTTACACATTTCCTAATCCCCAACAGCACTTTATTCTCTGCTGCGGTAACTCAGCCACAAATACCATCTGCTAGTGTCTGAAAGACTGTCTCTTTGCTTCAGACAACTTCTCTTGATCCTGGTATTCTTCAGCAGAACCTGCCCATTCTCTCTTCCCCGCCCCACTGTATTTCTTTACATGAACACTCCTGCACTACTTAAAATTGCTCAGGCTATGGGACAGACAGGTTTCAGTTCTATCCCTTGGAAGGTTTGTTCTGATTCTGACCAATTTCCTTGAAACACCTCGTTCAACCCTGTCCTAATGACTGCAAGAGGACTATGAGTAGTCTCATCGGTTCCAGGCTGCAGTTGCACTAGCCCATCTGCACACTCTATCCCATGCCTGGTTTCTTTCCTCCTACCTACAACTACAGTCAAACAGCAATGATGAAAAAGACTAAACCTGCTGGCATTTGGTTACAAATTTAATTTTTCCTCAGCTTCCAACTCCCCAAACACTTCAGGCAAATATCTCCAGGCTCCAGGTGCAAAACATGAAACACACAAATAGCTTTAAATGATGAAAAACTTGGGAGAGGTTCACAAAGCTAATTAACTGTCATGTTAGTTTTCTATAATGACATGTGAGTATGGCAGTTATCAATCTGAACACTATCTAAAGAACAAATAAAAACAATAGTTAACTGCCCCTTGAGGCTTTTGAGATTTTAAAGAGAAAATAAAATTGAAATATATGTGCTCTTTTCGGTTGTCATTTGAATTATCCTACTGCCAGTAGTCTCACAGAAGTATCACCCAAACATGTATAATGGAAAGGCTATATAAAGGACTACTGCCTGCTTAAAAGGATTTACAGTGTAACTGGAGTGCAAGCAAAAATTTTGAGAATTGAGGTGTCTTCCCTGAGGTTACCCTACCGTCCAGTGGCAAGAAGGGAACCCAGGTTTTCTGAAGCTTAGTCCTGCTGTTTCTCCCAAACAAAGCTTCCTTCTGGAGACCTGAGCATGGGGGCCTCTTTCTCCACATGGGTGATTGTTCATATGTAGCTCAGAAGGTCAGACCAGGCAGACGGACTTCTGACTGTAAAGAAATCAACCTTAGGTCAAACTTCTCTCCTCTCAGTGGTGACAGAATGATATCCTACTAAAGCTTTTCCTTCTTTGCATTTTTATAAAGGAAAAGAGACAGGGCATGAAAGAGAAAGAGAGAATTCTTTAAACTGTTTCATCAGCAATATTAATCCAGCACATATTTCATTACACATGGCTTCCTAAAGAACTAGAAATGCATACAATTGAACGACAGTACATCTTTACATAAGCTGTTAATGCACTCCTGTAACCCAGCTCTTTTTAAAGGTCAGCAGTGCAATCACGAGCAAACATAGAAAGGGAGAAGCATCTGAAAAGGTAGGGGGAAACAGTTGTCATGTCATGCAAAAACTTGACAAAATTATTAAAGGTTAAAAGTTAGTAACAAAAGGAGGCTTATTTAGAACCTTGAACCTGTTCAGTCATATTTACAATGCTCTTTAAAAATCTTACTTTAGTTAATGGCCTAAAAAATAGACAAGAGACCTAGGGGTTTTTCAGCTTCCTGCTCTTCCCTGCAACAGACACACTGATATGATTTCTTTTTTTTTTTTTTGCCAACCAGTGTCTATGTCTCTGTTTTCCTGGTATGTGTATAACTTCTGTAGAATACTATATTTTACAAGCTGCATATTGCACCAGCACAACACAACCTTTTCTAAACAGTGGATTCTGATAGAAACTCTTATCCCCAAGTGCTTTACCCAGCAGAACGAGACAGACGGCAACATGAAACAAAAACAATGTGTAAACACAATGTACCCAGAATTAATTAAGTATTTAGTCATAAGGTAAAAAATAGAGAAAAATTAAGTGGGATAGGCAAGGGGGGAAAAGCATATGGTTTTGGATGACATTTTAATAGAGATGAGGAAAAGTGACATAAGAAGCTGTTCTATTATTATTTTAGCAATTGTCTTAGAATAAGGCCTTAGAATAATGCCTGAAGCTGCACCCTATTAATGCTATAGGAAGAAAATAATCGAAGAAGACATGCCAAGTCATTCAACTCCTTGCAAGAGAATCTGGCTACAGAAGAGGCTTTTGATCCAGGAGGATGCACAAAACTTACCTACCACCAGAACAAAGTATCCTGTAACAGCAAAACCAAGTAAAGAAACAATCATAGAATCATAGAATGGTTTGGGTTGGAAGGGACCTTTAAGATTTTTGTTCTAACTCCCCTGCCATGGAGGAGGGACACCTTCTACTAGACCAGGTTGTTCAAAGCCCCATCCAACCTGGCCTTGAACATTTCCAATGATGGGGCATCCACAACTTCTCTGGGCAACCTGTTCCAGTGCCTCACCACCCTCAGAGGACCCTTGTTAAAGTAAATTAAAGAAATAGTAATTATAAACAAAAATATATACTGTTCCACAAGGCATGGCCAGATTAAGGCCACTGAAGGTGCTATTAGTTGAAAATTCAGAGGAACAGAGATCTTGCATTGAGCAAAAATGCTGTTACAAATTACAAGGCAAAAATTTTGCAAGGGAAATTCAGGGGCAAAGCAACTGGCTAAAGGCAAAACTAAGAAAATATAGTAGGTTTGGGATTTATATTACAAAGTTGTGACTATATGTGAGTCAGCCCCTGTTGCCTGTTCTTGTAGATCTCCACGGTCAATGAAGAGATTTTTAAATATCTGCTTTAGAGAGATAAGGTTCATTTTAGCACAGAATTGCCCATTTCTCCCTAGGGACAATAAAAAGGTGATAACTAAGATGTATAATTCTGTACCTGATTAGCTAAATCCCATTAGATGTCTCCTGAATTTTGGGTTGATGTTATGCCAGATGGCCAAACAGCCTTTCAAAAGTATCTGGAGCAAAATCAAAACCACTCTGGCACTAGAATTTTCCTGCAAGACCACGAGGAAGAGTAAGAGTCTTGTACTTAAATCCTTTACAGCCAGTATGATGCATATCTGTGTACTTTTCTTTTGGAAGAGATATGTATTAGGGATGGTGAATAGGAAGATCCTTGACTTCCAAGTGTAAGAGTAATAACTTCGACTCATCATCTGATCAGGAAAAAAAAAAATAATTCCCACTAAGCAGGGACATGTGAAACAAATAGAGAGGAAAATTAAATGTTCAATAATTCTTTGAGTTGTAGTTCCCTCCTGGGAAAGCTACTAAGAAATAGTAGGGGAAAGTAGGAGGTAGATCAGCAACACAGTCCTGCTCCTAGAACTGCAGAAAGCAGTTCAACAACTGGAGCTTTGGTTATTCATACATGCCTTTAGGGAAGGCATGTTCTGTATAACTATATCTGTTTTCTCAGCTAAGTGCAAAAGAAATAAAATATTCAGAAGGAGTATGTTCATAAACAAAACATGATTATACTGTTGAACAGACAGTTGCCTTTCAAACGAGCATTGGTCCTTACTGCACAGCAAAAGGATTTCTTGCTGAGCGGGTCCTAAGAATCAGAAAAAACCTAATCTTAGTATGATGTAAAATGACTTTAATGCGACACAGATCTTCAAACACTAAGTTCACTTTTAAATGCATTTCCACGAAGTGTCTGTGGCATGAGTTGATTTAAGTGAGGGAACAGATTTGTGGGAGAGTGGAATAGCTGAGAGGGAACAATATATTAAAGTTTTGATTGATGTGTGGCAGGCTGCCTATTAATTTGGTATGTATGTACACGTTAGCTGAACGCATTATGATTGCTTTGAGAAAAATGAAGAAATGATGCCAATGTGTATCAGTACCTATTTGCAATACTCATGTTCTTCTCAGACTGTTCTGCAAGGCTGACAGGCTGAAATTCATTCATAACTGTGCATATCAACAAGAATAGAATAGGCACATAACACAGACAAAAAATAATACCATCTGTTATACCCATCTTGGAAAGTAACAAACAGAAGAAAAACTTGGTGCCTAATGATTCAGTGACAACACGGGTAGGAAATATAGAGGCTACTGTTGCAGACATCTCTACCTGAGCTAGAGTCATTCTCAGTGGAAAAATATAATTCACTCATATGCACTGTGCCTTAGATGTCTTCATTATCTAATAGAAGAAAAATAGTAGGCAAGTACCCATAGTTAGTGAGATGAGTGTCATCCCTGTATACATATTCTGTTAGGAGCCAGAGCAAGGTTGGTCTCCAAATTCCTGAGTGGACAGGACAGAGCAACAGATCAATTGTAGTGGTTGATAATGTTATTTTCAAAAAGCAAAAGCACCCTTCCTCCTGAGCAGAAACCTGTCCTAAACTGCCAAACTGTGACCGGAGGTGTAATAATTACATTTATACAGACGTGCACTGATGTCGCCCCTTTTCCTTTAGTACCAGTGAATGAAGGGTGCAGATAAACACCTTACAGCAGTGCTACTGTCAGAGAGCACAGCATGTAGCAAGCTGTCCTACTCAGCAAGCTTGATGACATGGACCCATTTTAGAAGCAAAAAATAACATCTATTGGAAGTGTGTGAGCACAACCCTGCACTGCATGTTCTGAACACAACCTTCAGTAATTACTTTGCTTGGTGTGATTGCTCCCAACCATGTGAGTGTAGAACAGCCATCAGGTTAGGTCTGTAGAGTTGTGGGCTTCATGCTCTGAACAGCCAAATTGTGATAACCACTTGTACCTGCCAAAGCAGCCTGGGATGCTCCTAATCAATGGAGTTTGTAGCACTCCTGTACAGTAGCATCCTGCACAGTGTGCTATCATTGTGATTTGAGGGAGAATGACGAGAGACAGAGAAGACAAAAAGAAACTTGAAATTCACTATGTATTTCACAGTCATGTCAGTGAGAGTTCTCAAATGAAACCAAGACCAACAACACCATGGTAAGTTCAACAAAGTTTAACAACTGTGGTAACGGCTATAATTTGATATAACAATTTCTATTCCCATTAAATAATAATAATAATAAAAAAGCCTAAAAATTTTGAAATAGGATCTCCCTAATTATTCTTGACTATTCCAGAAATAGACTTATGTTGATATATCTCTTCCTGGTTTTAATCAGACTCTTCCAGGCTCTTACACCACCACTGTGTGCATATGTATTACTTTCTCCATGAAATCATTTTCCTTGCAAGAGACAGAAGGAAGTTGTCATCATCAGTAGCCCAGAAAAAGAGAAAGGTTTAATCAGAAAAAAACTCACAAATCTTGAAGGCATTTAACCAGATGAAAGTGGTGTCAGTCTTTGCAATATTGGACTTTTAACACCAGATGGTAGTCTCTGAAGGTATAAATTGCAGTACCACATGACTTAGGTGGTTGTTTCAAAGTAATCAAGTTATATTTGTTTTTATAAAACCTATAATGAAATGAGCGCCTAAGGTTCAGTTCTTTTCTTAGAATAAGAGAGTATTTGGAAGAAAAAAACCCAGTTCTCATTTTTTAATATTTTGACAGTGTTCAGATTTGTTAATGTCTTATTAAGAAACATACTTGACTAATGCTTTTCAACATTTGAGCATTCAGAGGTGAAGAAAACAATTCTGTATGTGTTTTTAACCTCTGGGTTTAGTTGTCTATACATAATTGTGAACTGGTGTTAGCTGGTGGTTCTTCGGCATTAGTGTGATTCATCAGAATTTCCAGTGAAGCAAATGGGAATTTAATAGTAAAGGTGAAAAGCCAAAATTATGTTCAGTCTGCTGTTACATTTCTTTAAGTTACTTTACCAAACATGGCTTTGCTGAGTTTATACAGTTTGAGATTCAGCACTTAATGCTGCACTTAAAATTTGAAATTCTTCTAACACAAAGGGAAACAGTGAGTTTCCAAATAGTGGTAGTGTGATTAAAAAAATACATTTATAAGTAGTAGGATTCACAGTTTTATGGCACTGCTACTCCAATTGCAATTAAGGACTCATGAGTAAATAACTGAAAATTATTAGATGAAATAAGCATTACCTGTAAAGTGCTCTTTGTTTTGTTTCTAACATATTAATGATAATATTATGAACAACAGGTAACATCTGACTTTCCTATCTGGATTTGCCAGTTGATATATCTATCACTAAAATGTGGAAATGTGGAAACGGAGGAGAAAGAAGGGGACTTGTAACAGCAATTCCTAAGTGAAGTATTCATTTATCTTGAAAAAATGTCTCATCTACTCCAAAATTAGAGTTCATAGTGTAAAACATCCCATCAAAAGCTAGAAAGTGACTGAAAGGAAAACTTCAAATTTCCTCCTTCCTCTCTCTTGGTAGTACATATTAAGCATTTGGTTTATGTTGCTATCAGTTACCTAAAAGAAGCACTTCAGAGTTGTAAGCATATATGAGCATGTACACTTTAGTAGTTTAGTAATTTAGCTGGCATCATAATGCACGTCAACAATCACAGCAGGCTTCAGAGCAGAGCTTTGCTACAATAGATATTGAAAGAACACTAGGGTGGCCGTCACAGATTAGCTGTACTGGCATTAGCAAATGGACATTGTGGCTCAGGTAGGAAAACATAGTTTATTAATTAGAGTAATGATAATGCTGTTAGCTCCCTGTGGTAGCTAATTATAGGTGCCGGATAATGTTGATGCACTTAAAGATCTGTTGCTGTTTTCTATTACAGTCCTAGAATATACAGCTGCACTGTACAAAAATGTTTAAAATGAGAAAGCAGGTCTTTAAAACATATCTGCATAACCCTGAAGCAGAATTTAACAAAAATATTCTAAACAATAGTATAAGATCTCCATAAATTAGCATAACTGTTCCCAAGAGGGCTGGGAATCTCTAAAACTAAGTATTACTGGAACACAAACTAGACACAAATCCTTGACATAGAGGAAATAGAACAGGAACTGGTTAATATTCAAGGGAAAATGTTTTGCCTCAGTTTGCTGTGCTAATCACAGAATCACAGAATAGTTAAGGGTGGAGGGCACCTTTGGAGATCATCCAGTCTAAACCCATGCTCAAAGCACACGTGGAGGGCACCTTTGGAGATCATCCAGTCCAAACCCATACTGAAAGCACACTCAGCTAGAGTAGGTTGCCCAGGCCCATGTGCAGTCAGGCTTCGTTTGTCTCCAAGGATGGAGACCCCACAACCTTGCTGGGAAATCTGTTCCAATGGTCAATCACCCTTGCAATAAAAAAAATGTTTTTTCATATGTTTAAACATGTTTCTTGTATTTCAATTTTTGCCCATGCACAAATGATGAAAAGTGGGTTCTTCTCTTCAGGCTTGTTCTCAAACCAACCGCTTTCTGGGGCTCAAACTCTTGCAATAAAGTCTTAACAATTCCCTCTGCAACCTTAGGGAGAACCTCTTACTTTTTAGCCCATATGAAGCCTAGTCCTGTCAGGAATTCCTGATCTCTGTTCATACTATTACCTTCCTCCTTACTATGTTTTCCCAAGCTCTACCTTCCAGAGATCCTCCCCGACCTGGGCATCTTCTGTTGCCTTTATGAAGAGGAGGAAGGTTCCTCTCTTCAGTCCCTCTATCTGGCCCAGAGTGAAGCAGCTGAGAGAAAGCAGACAGTTCTTTGCTGCCCAGTCACAGTCTGATGGCAAGACCTTCTTCTTAACACAACATGTTACACTGTTTGCAGCAAAGAGCAAATGAATATAAACGTTTCAGGATGCTATATGAGAAAGAAGTAATGCCTTTGACACCTCTGACACAGCATGCTGAATACTTTGAGTGTATACTTGGATAATTTGTGATGTTGAAGTATAATACTTATCATCTAATCATCTCCGGGCCTCTTGGAGTACATACTTTAAAACTTCTTGATTTTGCTGTGAAAAAAGTGAGTTGTCATTATTTCTGAGAGTGTTTTTGTTTAAATGGAGTTGTATCAAGCCATTCCTTTGTTGATAGTTTACAAGAAACAAATGAAAGTGGATTGAGTTATTAGATTATTGAAAAGAAAAACAAAATTCAAAGAAAAGATAGCATATGAATTTATGAGCAAATTAAAAAGATAACTTATGCATGTATGAGCACCAGGATCCCTTGGCACAATAGACAATAGTATTCCCAAGAAGCTCTTATTGTCTGCTTCGTCAGTCATGTGTATGGTGAATAGATCCTAAGTACTCATTGACTTGATAGCAGCTTCAAAAGAGTCTATTTGGTCAACAATTCATGTTCCTGTAGATTTGCATAATAAAACATAAAAGCTTCCTAGGAAACACTAGACTCTATTAGGTCAACCATGATATAATTCTGCCACATGGGATTCATTTCACTTTAAACTTTCCTGAATTGCTTTTTGAATGTGTGTGAATAGGCTTATGCATTAATTTATTTTGAATTTTTCCTGAACCAATTTATGAAAGAGAGGAGATAAGATGTTAAAGCACCACAAAACATGAAATTACTTCCCTTTTTCATTATAACAATTCTTATAAAGCACTAGTTGTTTTCAGTGTGCAAGTACTAGGACTGACGTTCATGTGGCAGAGAACAGCAAGAAAAAACACTTTAAAAGATGACTGAAAAGGTTTATGTTACTTGCAGATAAATTGGAATAAAAAATGAATTGCATTCAAAACTTCTCTGTGTAACAGGATGCTAAGTGCAAATAACAGGAGAATGTAAAAGAGGTAATTTGAGCTCTTTAGGGTGGGCAGTGGAAAATGGCTGAAGAAACACAAATGCACAAAGATATTTGGTAACTAGGGCTAAGATGGAGAAATTCTGAGAACAACCAAACACTACAGCAGGAAGAAGTTACAATGTGTTTGGTGACTACATATGAAAATGAATAAATCTTATCGACTGCAGAAGCCTTCAGACTAGTTAGAGTAGTGAGACTAATAGAATCATAGAATCATAGAATGGTTTGTGTTGGAAGGGACCTTTAAAGATTGTCTAGTCCAACCATCAGACACGGACAACTTCAACTAGATCAGGTTGCTCAAAACCCCATCCAACCTGACCTTGAAAACTTCCAATGATGGGGCATCCACAACTTCTCTGGGCAACCTGTGCCAGTGTCTCACCACCTTCACCGTAAAAAATGCCTTCCTTATGTCCAATCTAAACCTACCCTCTTCCAGTTTAAAACTGATGCCCCTTGTCCTGTCACTACAGGTCCTGCTAAAAAGTTTCTGTCCATCTTTCTTATAAGCCCCCTTTAAGTACTGAAAGGCCGCAATAAGGTCTCCCCGAAACCTTCTCTTCTCTAGGCTGAACCACCCCAACTCTCTCAGCCTTTCCTCATAGGAGAGATGTTCCAGTCCTCTGATCATTTTTGTGGCCCTCCTCTGGACCTGCTCTGACAGGTCCGTGTCTTTCTTGTACTGGGGACCTCAGAGCTGGACGCAATACTCCAGGTGGAGTCTCACGAGAGCAGAGTGGAGGGGTAGAATCACCTCCCTTGACCTGCCAGCCACACGTCTTTTGATACAGCCCAGGATACGATTGGCTTGCTGGGCTGCAAGAGCACTTTGACAACTCATGTTCAATTTTTCATCCACCAGTATCTCCAAGTCCTTCTCCATATTGCTTTTCTTGATCCATTCATCCCCTAGTCTGTATTGATATTGGGGATTCCCCTAACCCAGATGCAGGACCTTGCACTTGGCATTGTTGAACTTCATGAGCTTCTCATGGGCCCACTCCTCAAGCCGGTCAAGGACCCTCTGGATAGTTCCCCTCCTATCCAGTACCAACTTTTATAAGTGCCTCCGAGAGGATCTAATGTTGGCCAGAAGCTGTCCCTTAGTCAGCATGAGTGCTGAGCACAGAGCTGTCACAGAATGAGTGACATAGATCACTTAAAGAATCACCATCAAAGATATTAATAAAAGTGGCTTCAATATGATGTAAAAGTGCAAATTAACAAAGTTCAATGGCAAGGTTCACTCTATTAATTACTGCATGGAAGAAACGTACAAAGGAAAATTGAGTTACACTCGAGTTAGAATGATCCACAGAGAGACTGGAGACACAAAGGGTGAGGAAGACCCTCCCGTTGAGTCATGAAGTTCAGAGCGGACCCCCTTGCTTTCTAAATTCCTTCTCAGAGAGGAGTCTAGGTGCGACTAGGTCGAAACCTAGTCTCAGACTTGGTCAACGGTTTATGTCCAAGGAATTGTATATGTAATGTTTCATTAGCATCAATTCAGCATGCAATCAAAGTTACCAAGACAAAACCGAAGTTACCATACTACAAGGTTATGCGCGATATCGGTTGCTTACCAAAGATCTGTCGTTGGTAAAAGGTCTCTCTGCCTTGAGGAGCAACCTTGAGAGGTGTCCCAGCTCAAGGGGAGATCACCGCCATGCAGCCACGCTGCCTAGCAGGGAGAGGTCAAAGAAGGCTCACCTAAGCTGCCATATTTATGGGGTAAAGTGGTTGGCTCGTAGTCAGATTACATGTGATGGAAAAGGTATGCATGAGACTCCTGGTACCCACAACATTCATTGTTCCTTGATAAATGAGTCTCGGAAAAGCCACCCGCTATTCATGTGTCGATCGCATTATAGACGTTCCAAGCTCCTATGCATCGATGCTCACTGGGTCACTCTGCTCCTTTGTGGGTTTTCAGAGAACAGATTGGAACTAGGGGAGTTCATGCCTGGCTATGGCTCAGGCCTTTATCCCTTCCGAAGCCTGCACCAAACTACCTCCAGACTGGTCAGTGGTCGAGTGCACCCATCACAAGGGCACAACTTCATATGCAAGGCCTGGTTGTGTCCCAATATGACTGACATCTCTCCATGAAGGAGAGTCAGTCTCTAGTGATCTACAGTTTGCATTGTATTTTTACATTAATCCAACTGAAAGTTAGTCATTAGTTATGTATAAAGATATCCTCATTAAATAAGCTGAGAAAGGGAAAATTAGAAATTTGTGAGGCTTGACCAAATACCTAACTCCTGAAAAATTTTATTGGTTTCCAATCTGAACAAGAACTAAAATGCTATTAAGGCATCTCTTAATGATTCTATGATTCTATGATTCTCTCCAGGGGCTACTAAATCCCTCCTGGTGTATCCAACACTTTTTCCCTCAGTAATCTTTAAATAGAAAAGGCTCACCTGAAGCATCTCCCAGGTATGCTATGCATGGAAGAGCTGCCTTTATGAAGTGCACAAGAGAATTGGGTAGGAAACAGTGGGGACTTGGAAGTGCTCCTTGCCAGCAAAACATAAGCTCTGTACTTGCCAGAACGATGTAGAAAAAAAATAATTAAGAAGAAAACAACCAAACAAAATTTATTAAAGAAAAAATCTTACTAAAGTATTGAAGTGAGAAATAAAACTATTTTCCAAACAATATTTTCCTTTGAAAGCTATCAGTCAGCTGTAGCATCTACAAAAATTGGACGTGCTTATCTGGAAACCTAGGAAGTAAGTCTTTGATGCAACAGCCACTTTGTTTCTTTTTATTCATTCACGTGATTAACAAGACACAGAGGTTCAGATATATGTTTTATGTACTTTCTTGTGACATAGCTAGGGGTTAAGTGCCTGTGTGGGGACATATTATGTGTTATTAATGGTGTCATGGTCAACAAACTGTTGTCACAGAAAACTGAGACAATGGTTATGGAATCAGCTGTGAACATCTATATGAATGGAATAAAAGGTATTTAGAAACAAGAGAAGAGGTGGTGGGACACCTGGCATGTCTTACTGGCCACCTAGAAGTAAGAATGTTAAAGTGACAAAAAGAGTTGCAATGAAAGTTAAGGTGACAGAGAAAAGAGGAAACATTGATGGCAGGAAGAATAGAAAAAAAAAAAATTTCATTAATAATGAAATATAATAGGGCGGAGGAGAGCACTCTTAATTTAACTAGTTCAAACTAGAAAAACAAAGCCTTAAGGTCATAGACCAGAGAGAACAATTCAGTGTTGTCTGGGGAATACAGTACATGTTCTCTTTTTCTTGTCTTTTCTTGCAGTCCTGTGATCCTAGATCATTCAGAGCTTTGTAAGTTTATCCTTTTTCACAAAGTGTTGACTATACTGAAAATCCAAGGATCATCCCAAATTGCTTTAGGGAATTTCAACCTGAGGTTAAAACAGGCAGTTCTGAGAGACTCAGAATTGGGACAGAAGAAACGACGGTGCAGTAAGGGCATTACCCCAGAGACCGGGCCTCAATGTTGCTTGGATAAATAATTCTGGTTTTCTGGACATGTGCAGTAGCAGCCATTTCAACATGCCTGTGGCTTTATGGATGGAGAGTTAGGTGCTTGACTATGTAAAAACCTCAGATATAAGGATGACTTTCACATAGGCAGCTGAAGGTAGGAGCAGAGCGGGGTTTTGTGCAGATAGCTGGACGCTGGGTTTCGGATGTGTTACCTGTGGGAGGTGTGGGGCTCCAAGCAAAACTACTTGAAAAATTCCAGGTTTGGGAATGAGATTTAATTGACATCTTAAAAAGAACCCAAGTTCACTTCTTAAGAAACAATGCAAAATACCCCACCTTGGTTGCATACCCAATGAGGTAGCAATTCTTTGTACTGCTGAGAGAAAAACACAGGCCTTATCAAGTCCAGAATTAGCAAAGATGTCTTGAATTTTGTCCAATAACCTAAAGACTGATACCCAGTTATTAAGGCAAGTGAAACCCTCTTGCATTTTCACAGTGATGAGAATGTTTTTTGCACTTTCACATTTATAGTTTTTCTCCCCTTTAAGGCTAACAGAAGGTAAGTGTCAGAGAAGGACAAATATGCAGCAGACATGAGATCTGCATGGAAAATACTGCAATGGAAGGAAAACAGAGCTGACTTATTTGATGCAGCTGCCGAGTTATTCAAGGACATCACCCTCTGGCTGTACTGTCATCAGATACCTTTGAAAGATCCCCAGGGTGAATGACAGAGTGGGTCAAGAATGACCCAGCTCAATTTCCTTTTTATTGTTTTTCATTGTAATCTGATTATCTCGTGCTACCATGTGTCAATGTGACATTGTTTGACAACTGCATCAAATTCACAGGAGCACAGGAGTGTGTAAGGAAAAATATGTGCTTCATTCAATCCTTTCAACTTGCCTTGGGGATTGCATGGACTTTTTTTGTATTTTAATCTTCCTCTTTCTCTACCAGTGCAAATAACTAATAGCTTGAATAGCTCTAATTAAACACCACACTGTGGAATGTATGATTTGTCAAGTAACTGGGTACAGTCATAGCCTGAAATCAGGAATTCACAGGGCTATGACGACTGAAAAAAACTAGCCTTAATTTTTATGTTTAACTACTTGATTGCCAGTGGATATGGAATCTACTGGAAGAGTGGGAATATGGATTATCTATTGATTAAAGACAGCCTTGAAATGAATGATAATGTTCTAGCAACACCATGCAATTTTGGCCACATTTTTATGACTGCAGAATAATTTATAAAATGTCTTTACATGGCAGGAGTTCATGTAAGGTTCTTTGTCATGATCAGATTCCTCTTTTCCTTCAGTGCGGGATAGAGAACTCACAGAGCAGAGGGAATGGGTTTAAGGAAGAGGTGTTATTTTAAGAGAAAAGTCAGAAGCTGCTGTAGGCACAGGCCCAGAAATCCAGTGAAGAACATAAATTATTTACCTGCAGCCACATAATCAGGGTCATGCTGGAAGAGGCACCCAACAAACAGCAAGGTGCTATGAGAGGTACTGTCAACATTTCCGTTAATAGACTGTCTCTCAATTTGTGCCCCAGCATGTGTGTTGGCTATTGTACTGCTGGAGGTGATGTCTTTCAGATGAGATGGAAAATGAGGTTCTGACTACATGTGGTCACTAATGATCCCACACCAGCCTCTGTAAGAACAGGAGATAACCCAGGTGTCCTGGAAGAGCTTCGGTTCAGAGAATTACATTTTACTGATCTATATTTCACCTGTGGTTTCAATTGGATATAATATCCTTAACTCGCTGCACTAACCTGTCATGTAGGTTCACTGTTTATGGATAAGGTACTGCCATTTCAGGGAGACATAAGTCTTTATGTTTGGGATAAAAGTTCTTAGCATGAGAACAGTCCCATTTTCATTGTTCTAAGGACACGTTCATTGACATTTTGAAGAATGAGATGGGAAGGACAGGGGGCCACCAATGCAAAATGAAAAGGGGAAAATTCCAGTTAATTAGGATCGACTTCTTTTCCAACAAGCTAATAAAATAAAACATGACATGAATTAAAAAACTCCGTCAGACCATGAAAAACAGAATGTGTGCCAGTGAGGAAAAAAGAGCTTAAGCAGCCTCCTAAGCCTCCAGGTGTAATTCTGGCTTGTATTTCTAATTTAAATCATCTGAACTCTGGGCAGACAATGTGGTAACACCATGGCAAAAAAAAAGTGAATAAAAATAATAAATCGGGTATTTGCCTTCCTTGCAAACACATGACAGAATCCTAAATGCAATTTAGCCCAGCCCTAAAAGTGGCCAGAAAGGCTGGATCATGACAAATTTTATTAAACTTTAATCAGCATATGTGAACGGTGTGGTGGCATTTGCTTGAAGTTCATGCTGAGAGGTGAGATCTCTGCTCATGTGTGCAACTCCTTAGCTGTCTCGTAAATTGGTGTCTTTAGTTTGGAAAAACAGATAATAATAGGTCTGTCAAAAAAACCCCTAAGGTACATAAGGGACAAAAAGAAATCTAGATGCCATAGTACTGCCAAGGGAGACCAAAAGGCATCAGCAGTAAATTAGATTGAGCAGTAGCTTGTAGTGTGACACTATAGAAAACATGATTGAAAGCTGTTTATATAGAAGTGTCATGTCCTTGATCAGGTTTCTTTGGGTTTCTCTGTGTGGTACTTCGCATCTGAAATACTGTGTATAGACTGTTCCTGTCAATAATCAGTGGGGGAACCAAACAACAAAAAAACCCCCTTAATCAAGTTAGCAGCTGTTCATGGAAGGGGCTGGAAAGAGTTCATGATTAAGGGGCTGAAATGACTGAATAATGAGGAATAATTAAAAGGCTAATTTATGACTAAACATTTAATTTTGATGATGGAGGTCAATGAGAGTTTCATCATTAAATGTGAAGGAAGATGTATCAGTCCTCAGGAGAAGGATATTTACCATTATCTTTACCATCACCTTACCAGATATTATTTTGACATTTATGAACTATAAGCAAAAAAAGAGATTTTTATATGAGAGCTGTAGTTGGAAGAAAAGAGAGAGGACCTTTGTTCAAAAGAAAATCTTCCCAGTGGTATTTCCTAAGGAAAGTGGTGGAAACCCAGGGGGTCAACATGTGAGTAAACTGCAGCAGTCACGGCACTGAGAAATGGATAACGAAGGTCAAACCTGCAGTGACTACGTGGTCAAACATGATTGGATCTCCTCCATGATTATTTTATTTAAGTTCATATGATTAATTCAGTATCAAAGTTGATTGTTGCCCTGGAGACAACACAATATAATTGTCAGCTTTATGTTCTTTAAAGCAGCTGGAGTAAGTTTGGGAATTACCATGACTCTTTTATTAGTGTATCAGTGAAAATGTTTCTTCCAGATTTAGTAATTGACAGTAATTTCAGCATGGTGATTTTTCTTAAAACTGTACTTTTGCATTCCTAGAAAAATCTAGAGATACTTATTTTTATTTACTTCTATTTGCATAAGAGTCATCCTACCTGACTTTAGATTTTTATGGTATAGCCATTCCATCTGAACCAGTAACCTGAGATGGCTTTATGGTCAGTGAAGAGAGGGCAAATCCAGAGCGTAACTCATCAGATACACTGCAGATTTTTTTCTTAACATAAGAAGAGTAAAACGCTAGAGTTATTAATCCTCTGTACTGATTATAGGTTCTCGTTAACTAGCTCACATGTAT
The DNA here is from genome assembly GCF_000699145.1 of Aptenodytes forsteri. Taxonomy (NCBI): domain Eukaryota; kingdom Metazoa; phylum Chordata; class Aves; order Sphenisciformes; family Spheniscidae; genus Aptenodytes; species Aptenodytes forsteri. The sequence continues at coordinate 4,775,663 of NW_008796046.1, read as the reverse complement.
GTGAGATGAAGTGAATCCCACCCTTCAGACCCAAAAATATTAACTCATATGACTAAGGCTATGGCATCTCCTTTCTTGAAGATATCCTGACTTAGCGTGGACAAGGTCCTGAGCAACCCTAAATGGACTTACTTTGGGCATGAATTTGAACTAGATGACCGCTGGGGTTCTCTGCCAACCCACGTGGTTCTGTGAAATATATCACACTAACTGGAAGGAAAGGTCCTGAGAACAGGTTTAACATGTTAGCGCATCAGTACTTTCATAATTCAGCAAAACCAATGCAAAGGACATATTTGACTGTTTCTTTTGTCGTTACTTCCTCTAGTTTCATCAAAAGAAAACATGAGACTGACCCTGTCTATATATTAAGCACATGCTGTTTATTTCCTCTGAGAGATAAAATTCATCCTTCTCTGCTTTCATGCAAAATTTCATGTTCTCTTTCTTACCTACCAAATTTATTTTCTCATAAAACAATGCTTAAGATCCTCGTTATTCACATGTTCCAAGTTGAGCACCATTTAAGAGACTTTGTTGAACCACATCCTTGGTTTGGCAAACAGCTGAGCCTATTATTAAGTTGATTTGTTGACAAAATTAGAAAAGGATAATTAGTTAGTCAGCAGGAGAAAAATAGGCTTCAAATTTCACTAGGAGCAAAAGGTATATTTCAAAGAAATAAACCCAAGTTCCTATTCAAAACATTGTTTAACAGCTATGCTCTGTTGAACAGACCCTGAACTAATCTCTAGTGGTTCATACAGTTTGTCTATTTAAATGCATGATAAATCATACATTGCTGAAAAGCAGTCATTTAGTGCTGGAAAAGATAGTAAACAAATCACACGAGCAGTTTTCATTTTTATGAAGAAGGGAAACCAGCTGGGCTACATTTTTGCAAACAACTGGGCTACACTTTGATTATATTAATTTTATCTCCACAACCATTCATTTCACCTTCTTTCTAGCACACATTTTACTACTGAAATTTGTTTTTATGCAAAATAAATGATCTTTGACCTCTGTTATAACAGTACGTGTAGATTTCAGCTGGAGATCAGTGCCACATTACACTAAGTATTGTCCACCTCATGTAACAAAAAGACCATCACAATCTCCAAGATTTTTCACCCCCCAAAATCTGAAGGCTTAAAAACTATAAAATTTCATTTCTGATATGCATAAGGCTTTTCCGAGTGAAAATTTTTACATGATTGTCATGGTTTAACCCCAGCTGGCAACTAAGCACCACACAGCCACTCACTCACTCCCCCTCCACGGGATGGAGGAGAGAATCGGATAAATAAAAGTGAGAAAACTCGTGGGTTGAGATAAAGACAGTTTAATAGGGAAAGCAAGAGGCACACACAAGCAAAGCAAAACAAGGAATTAATTCACTCTTTCCCATCGGCAGGCAGGCGTTGAGCCATCTGCAGGAAAGCAGGGCTCCATCACGCGTAACAGTGACTTGGGAAGACAAACACCATCACTCCAAACGTCCTCCTGCTTCCTTCTTCTTCCACCAGCTTTATATGCTGAGCATGACGTCATATGGTGTGGAATATCCCTTTGGCCAGTTGGGGTCAGCTGTCCTGGCTGTGTCCCCTCCCAACTTCTTGTGCACCCCCAGCCTGCTCACTGGT